>NC_135573.1:256904462-257218805 GCF_965152235.1 Eretmochelys imbricata
TCAAACATAATTCTGAGTAATTTACAGCAGCAAAAACATGAATGGTGCTCCCCAGGGACATTGCAAGTCATTTGCAACAGTGCGGTAAAGTTTTTAATGTGCCCTCATTTTGTTTCAGTTGTTAACACAGATGTCTGTTGAAACATAAAATTGCGTATTACTATCTTTCAAACACCAGGGCAAGACTGCTTTCTTAGAGATGTAGTCCCCAGACAGCATCAGTCACTGACACAACACCATCAGAAGATGTGTGCTCGCATCTCTCTCGTGTCTGACTCTATACCTAGAAAGAAAGGCCCAGCTTGTCAGAATTGCGAGCACCAAAAAAATGAATGCATGTAATTTGTTCAAGAAATTACCATGACTGTACGCATAGTCCCAGCTATTTGTATGTGCAGCAGACCAGCGAGACATCCAGCTGATCATTTGCGTAGGCAACTACTATGATTCCATGCAGAATTATGGTAACTGCTTTTACAAACCACCGAAGTGACCAGTGGAAGTCATTGCAAGCTCCTGGGGGCAGGGACTGTCTGTCATGTCTGTGAAGTGCCTAGCACACATGGGGTCACAGTCCAGGATGAGGCCCTACAATAAGGCAAATAAATAACAATAAAGTCACTAGATATTACAAGACCTGGAGTTTACAAGGGTTGTTAAAGGACTGAGTGTTTATAGAGATACCAAGGACATCCAGAATACAAAAATGTGTAAGGGATATAAGCCCTCATGCTTCAGGCCATTAGTCACTAGCTGATGGGAGGTAGGCGGGAAGCTTTCTAATGGACAGGTTATTCTTTAATTGTCCTTACAGGGTTTCTTGCACCTTCCCCTGAAGCATCTGGTACTCCTGCCTGCTGCTTGTGTCCCCCGCTCCTCCTTTAGGTTAGCGAAAAGCCGCGGAGTAGCAGTACACAGCAGAACAGCCTATGGGAAAACGGTCATGGAATTGGCCGTGACAAGCAAGTGGGTGAGTAGCTGGGAAGCCACCAAAGTTGGAACCCTGAGACATCACCATGTTTGTGACGTGCATGGGGAAGACAACTGGAAGTGCCAGTTGACGCTGTGCCCTGGGTGGATCTACAGCTTGCAGCCACGCCGCTTGGTACTATAATCTATCTGCTTGTACTTTGCCCATCTCTGAGGCACCTGTCAAGTCGTACAGCTCGATCTTGGTCTAGTCAGGTCTATCTGTGGAAGGGGGCCCATAAAGAGACACCAAGGGGTTGCAAGAGGTGGTATTTGTAATTAGTTAGTTGGCGCACTTCCCTCTGAGACAGTGCTGAACTAATGCTTCAGTATGGAGTTAGGGGGACCATCCTGTGAACATGTAGTCAGTCAAGACCCCCGAGCACTTTTCAGAGAGTCAGGGGGTTGGTACCAGTGAGCTAGCTACATTCCCACCCAGGCGATTACATTCCACCAACTGACACTCCCCCTGCAGTTCTATTTGGATTTCACTACCTAGCCATAGACCTGCAGCATAGTGTTGTTGTGCATTGTTAACTAGCTGCCCTATTCTATCCCAGAGGCGGTTGCATTTAGCTGACGAAGGAAGCCATTCCATATTCTTTACCTACCTCACTAGGGCATTGTGGGGTTTAATAAAATGCCAGGAAAGCTGTTTGGAATCCTCAGATGACGGGCACCGAAGAGCTACAAAGCGCTATGACTGTATCTGTGCAAGCCAAGTGATGAGCTCCTAGAAGTGACTCAGTCTGAAAGCTTTGAAGGCTTTCAGGAAGGTAGTTGAAGGCTGCTATCAAATCCCATCCCCACCCCCCACCCCCACACACACACACTTTTCTCTCTTTGACTGAGAGAGCAATGTCATTCTGAAGGGTATCCGTCATAAACCAAATCAGGGAGTTTGTTCTTACATAACCAGATTTGCAAGGGTGTTCAGCACCCTCCAGCTCCCATAGTCCTGAATGGGAGGGCAGCTCCTTTGAAGATCTGGCTCATAGAGCTAGATAATCCCCACACTCTCATTGCAATATATACATGCATGAACTTGAAAGTTTGCTATTGTCTTGTATTCGTATTTGGGACCATTTGTTTAGTTCCCGAGTGGAATGTCTCAATATCTGACACTCAAACCCACACCTCGCCCAGGAATATTCCAAACTGGATAGTGCCTCTGTTCCCCAACTATTAGGATCATATTGTCTGTTTTGATAGGTGGGCTGTAAAATTGGGGTAGGGGAACAGGAAATAGAAAGTCAATATTGGTGAAGATTCAGGAGAATACATATTGTCTAGAAAGGTCTGAATTCACAAAACAAATTGCAAATAGGGTAATTTACAGTTAATTTTCATCTCCTGTGGATTTATGATAGACTAACAACCACATCTAGGTAGACTGTAGCCAGCAATGGATAGAGCACCACACTGGGACTCAGGAGAAGTGGGTTCTATTCCTGGATCTACCGCTGGGTGATGTTTGGCAAGTCATTTTACAGTGCCTCAGTTTTCTCATCTGTAAAATAGGGATAACAATAGTGAGCGCCTTTGTAAAATGCTTTGAGATCTATGGATGAAAAGTACTATGCAAGAGCTGGGTATTATTGTTACTGGATGGACTTAGTACTTCCAGTTAGAACATACGTGCCCTACTGCTGGAATTACCAGCTGTGCTACTATCTGTCTAGGTATTTATTGTAACAGAATACACCCTACACACTATTATAATGATCTTTGTACAAGGCATGCCTTGTGAAGCATCATTTGAAAACTCATAGTTTGCTGGTCAGTATTGTCCTGATAAAATATGTGTGGCAACCCTGTAATTGAAGTTATGATTCCCCTGTATGATGTTATTAATACATGTTCCAAACCCCACAGCTCTGCCCAAGCAGAAGTGGGCAGACAAGTCTGTTCTAAACAAAGGAATGTGTGCTTGCCTTATCTTGCATTTAAGCAGAAAACAGAGTCATCAAGCAGGAAGGGAAAACAAAAGAAGTTCAAGCAGATGAAAAAAACAACAGGGAACATCCTTCCACATAGACTGTCTGTCTCCTGGTTCTCAGTTGGCAATGTTTTTCAAGAGAGGGACTGAAACTGTGAAAAGGAGGGACAAACACTCCAAGGCACCCCGCTCTCTCTCTCTGTCTCTCCCTGCCTATCGCATTCACCCCTCCTGAGAAGACAAAAGGAAACAGTCATTGGATTCTGAGGGAGGGGTCCTGACCTGAAGAGGTTGGTCAGTAAGACTCCTGCTAAAACATGTGGTGAGAAAACTGCTTTGAATCTCATAGAGTTTGTTAAGTTTGGCACCAGGAAGTGTTTTCTCTTTATTTTTCTTGTAACCATTTCTGACTTTTGTGCCTCATTACTAGTACTCACTTAAAATCTCTCTCTTTGTAGTTAATAATCTTGTTTTATTGTTTTATGTAATCCAGTGTGTTCACATTGGAGACTCTGGGTATGCTATTTCAAATAATAATCTGGCCAATTTTTCCTTAAAGGAATAACAGATGTGACATATTTGTACAGAGGGCTGGGCAGTACAGGATGTACGTTTCTGGAGGAAGGTCTGGGACTGGGAGTGTGCTGGGTCACTCTGCAGCATAACCAAAGCTGGTAAGAGCCAAGGGGTGGCTGGCTGGCTGCAGCACACGCTCAGACGTAGCTGGGAGTGACTTACATGCTTGTGAGCAGTCCAGGTTGGAGGCTACAGCAGCGAGGCATTGTAAAGGACACCCCAGGTTACAGGGCAGGGGTGACACAGATACTCATTAGTCTGGACTGTACCCCTGGTATGTCAGACTTATATCATCTCAGTCACTGTGATATTTAAGCACCTGACTAGACCCCTAGGATGTACGGACATGCACTCCCCATTTCACATGAGGAACCAATGCATGGGTGTTAAATCACTCACCTGAGGTCACATGGCCAGTCTGCAGCAGAGCTGGGAACTGAATGTCAAACTCCTGAATCCCTTTCCATTGCCTTCACCACAAGACCCTTCTTCCTCTCCTGGCAGTACACCTGGACAGAAGGAATCTGCGATGCTGCTGGATTTGGATGACATTCAAATCTGCAGTACTTTCTATTCATGATTTTTTTTTCTGCTGGTCTCAATGGTCCCTGTGCAATCTGAAAAATCCCTGGAAAGACCATGGTGTGTGTGATGCTGTACGATTGAAATATGACCATGTAGAGATCATTGTTACTACCACTGTTACACAGTTGCAACAAATCTTATACAAAGTATGTCATGTAAGGTATCAATGGAAAAGTTACAACCGATTAAATATGGTTATCCTGTTTGTATGCATGTATCATCCTTATATCTGATGTTATGATATTGACTATGTACCTGCATTTCAAATGTGTCTGTTCCTGGGGTAATACTCACTAGGTAAAATCTACATTTGAAGCCAGACAGCTTTGTGTTGATGGCTCATCAAAAGCAATTGATTCTCACAATGGGCCACAGAAGAAGCTCCTCACAGCCCGGTGAGCCTTCCTGTGGATGTTTTAGAAAGAACATGGACAATGGCTGCTCCTGTTAGTCATCAAAGCATGTAAGGACATGTGACTTGCTTATGTGACCCTGGATTCTATCTTGTGCCTGTAATTTTCCACAAACTGAGACCGAGAGCTTTGTTTTGGACAAAAAGAAAAGGAGTCCTTGTGGCACCTTAGAGACTAACCAATTTATTTGAGCATGAGCTTTCGTGAGCTACAGCTCACTTCATCAGATGCATACCGTGGAAACTGCAGCAGACTTTATATATACACAGAGAATATGAAACAATACCTCCTCCCACCCCACTGTCCTGCTGGTAATAGCTTATCTAAAGTGAGCATCAGGTTAGGCCATTTCCAGCACAAATCCAGGTTTTCTCACCCTCCACCCCCCACACAAATTCACTCTCCTGCTGGTGATAGCCCATCCAAAGTGACAACTCTTTACACAATGTGCATGATAATGAAGTTAGGCCATTTCCTGCACAAATCCAGGTTCTCTCACTCCCTCACCCCCCTCCAAAAACCCACCCCCATACACACACAGACTCACTCTCCTGCTGGTAATAGCTCATGTAACATTCCATTCACATGGGAAAGGGTATAAAAGACTTCTGGAAGTATCTCCATTTTATCTTCAGTTCCTGCTTCGTTTCTCTGGACTGGATTTCTAACAAGGAAGCTCTAAAGAAGGACTGATGACCCCCAAGCTGTTTGGGTAATTTCCAGAGAGACTTTTTGCAAACTAGCAGTTTATTCCGTCGCTGATTCAAACCTGATACAAGAACTTTGCAATGATTGTATGCATATGGTTTCCTTAACAATTTTAACTCTATTTCTTTTCTCTTAAATACAGACCTTTAGATTTTAGCTATTAAAGGATTGGCAACAGCTTGATTATTGGGTAAGATCTGAGTTAGATATTGACCTGGCTGTGGGGTTGGTCTCTTGAGATCAGAAGCACCCTTTGTTTGATTAAATTGGTTTTCAGTAACCAGTCGTCATAAAGTCTAGTGGCTGGGTGGTGAAACAAGGGCTGGAATGCCTAGGAGACTGCTTGTTAACCAGTGAGGTGAGATAGAAGTTTACTTTTGTTACCAGCTTGGTATATCTAATGGTAGAATAACCACCAGCTTGGGGTGAGTCTGCCCTGTTTCTCAGCAGTTTGTCCTGAATCTGGCATCCTCAGCTGTGATCCACTGAGGCATGGTGACACTGTGTACAAAGAGTGAACAACCACAGGGAACTGTAGAAAATCCATTGCTATTGTGTGCCATCTCCTACCCCAAAGCCATCTGAAATGTAAAACCTAAACAAAACTTTCTATCATCAGCTCAGCTCCATCAATCACTTGCCAAGGACCAAGCATGGGATGATACAATGTTTGGATAGACCCAAAATGAGAGACACACCAAAAAATTATTCATGCGGGAAACCTAAAATTATGTAGGATTCTTTCCTTTAGTCCATTTCCATAATCCATTTCTCTCCTGTTATAGTCTTCCTTCCAGGAGCCTTTATTTCAGATGCAAAGACTTTTGAGTAATACAAAAAGTGAGGAGACACCAAAAGTGGGCGAAATGCAGGAAATTTTGGGACTAACATTACTGATGCCCCTCGAACTAAGGGACATTTAAAAGGGACAGACACACTCAGCATCATAGACTATTTTAGGGTAAAGAGCCCAGTGAACTTCCAATCCTTGGGTTAGCTGTTTCTGTTTAATGCTGTTTATTTGCTTGTCTCATGTAATCACCTCTGAAATTCATTTCCTATGTAAGTAAGGGAGTTGCTGTGATGAGGTGATAATGGGCTTCTAGGAAAGGCATGGGTTGTGCTACAGGGGTCAAGCTTAGATCAATGACTTTTGTGTATTTTTAATTTATCCTGACTGCACCAGTTCATATCTAGCTTTGCTTCCCAGAGCCTTGATCTGTACTCCTGATTTCACGGATTTAGTTTACACCTTACCATTTTCATTTATATCCTGCTGGTGCAAAGATGCTTGTGGAACAGCTAAGCCCACTGACAGCTGCCCATTAATCCTGCATGCCTCTTTCAACTCAGCAACACTGAAATATCCAGAGTGCCCGCAGGAAGTCTATGGGCCTGATGCAAAGCCCACTGAAATCAATGACGGGAGACGGGGCTTTCCAGTGACTTCAATGAACATTGTATCATGTCCCAAGGCATTACTCTCCAATGCCAATTGGTATTACATCAATGTCACACCTCTGCTAAAGGCAGTTGCTGCCCATCCCAAATTGGCATAGGTCTTTTCTGAATCATGAAAGCCTATAATCGGAACAAGACCACACCTTTTGTGTCAGGATACCAAAGTACTTTATAAACCCTAATTCATTTCCACAACCAAGAGGTGGTTTACTGCTAACCTACAACCTGGATTCGTCCAAATTTTGGTGACTTTCTATCCTCAAGGTGCCCACACAAACACTTCCTTCTGATTCACCACCACGACTACGTCCCTCCGTCCCATCTGAATCTGGCCCGCCCTCAGCTGCCTCAGTGCCAGGCACACAGTACACCCTGCTGTCAGGGTCAGGGTCAGGGGGCTACCAACTACTCTGTTATGGGGGCACTCCATCATGTGCCGCATAATGCAGAGCAGGGTAACATGCTTGAGAGGAGCTCCCACAAAGCTACCTCATTATCTTCCTTCAACTCTCTCCTTAAAACTCTCCTTTGCCATGAGGCCTCCAAACACTGGACAACATGTCAGCTGCCAGTGTGCTCGGATAACTGCCCATCATGCTGACCGATATTGTCTCATTGCTGTTCCCCATCCATCTGTCCCTCTGTTGTCTCTTACCTTGTAGATTGTAAGCTCTTTGGGGGAGGAACTGTCCTTTTTTTCTGTGTTTGTACCGCACCTAGGACAGTGGGGTCTGGTCCATGACCTGGGCTCCTAGGCACTATGGAAATACAAATAAATAATAAAATTCACACAGGGTGGGTGGCAGGATAGGCAAGCAGGGGCCAGAAGCTGTGCAGAGCTTCCAGACCAGCCCCAGCCCCTTCTCAGATCAAAGATTGTTGGCTTCTAAAATCCTCGCTCAACCCACCAAGCAGAGAGCCAAGGATCTGCCCTCAGTCTGCTCCTTCTCACACACCCGGCAGGTGGGATTTAGCTGCATTTTACGGATGAGAAAATAGAGACAGGTCAGCAATTTCAGAAGCGGGCACAGCTCTTCTGTATGTCAGCCCCAAGGTGTCTCAAATTGACATCCAAAAACAGAGGCACTCAAAAATCAGTGTCTGCTTTTGAAAACTTCGCTGATGCCTGTGGCTTCCCCAAGGCCACAGAGCAAAGAAGGGAGAGAACCAGGACTAGAGCTTCCTGACTCCTAGCCTCTAACCATTGGACCACATGGTCTCCCTTATCTTTATGAGGCTGCAGTGCCACCTCCAGGCCACAGGCTTCAGGAGGGAACAGTTTAGGAATCTAAGTATCAGATTTGATTCCTGCAGGTTTGAACCAGGGCAAGGTCACCATGGCTTGCTATCCCTTTGAGGTACCAGGTGGAATTCTGTGCAGTTTACGGGGCAGAAGTCTTTCAGATGAGACCTTAAAAACCCAGCACCCATCAGCTCTGGGTGGATATTAAGGATTCCGTGGCATTTTTCATAACAGATTTCAACCCAGGTGCCCTTCGGCCCAAATTGCCCCCAACACACACACATATGCCTTGATGCACAGCATGCTTTGCTCTAGCTGCTTACCTAGCTTTCACCCTCCACTCCAGGCGCATGCATGAACGTATTTGATGAGGATCTTTGGGATGGAAGGATGTAGTCTATAAATGCAAAATGGGATTGTCCTGCAAGCCAGCCCTGAAGGACGTGGCAGAGATCTGAGACTATTTGGTGCATTTTTGGATTGCAAACCTCTCCAAACTACAACGCTACCTGCAAAGGGAGGAGGGAGGAGTGTGGAAGCCATATCGGAATCCATGTGCATTGCCGGAACAGCTGTTAGTCCCCAGAGTTCCTTTCTTCATTTGCCTGTTTCTAGCAGCCCCGTGAGACAGCCACAACCTTCGGGCTACACTTGCAGCAGTTTCTTTTTTTAGGAAGTCAAGAAGTAAGGGCCTTTCCTGTGCAGAGATCTGGAGATTATTTACCAAAATATAGGTGTCACTAAGCTGCACAACTGTTTTCTGTATGTTGCTGATGGGGGAGAATAGCAAGACACTGCTCAGTGGTAGCAGAGCAGCCTGATAAGGTCTGTGGTTCTCTGTATGCTGCTTGGCAGATAGTCACGGGGACCCTAAAAAGTCATTTCATTTTCTTTTTTCCCCGTCCCAGCTCAGCTGCACATTGCATTAGAGCCTTTCCGCCAAAGCAACCCCTTGCCCAGTGGAAGTGCGATTAGATGATAGACTAGTGCTCTGGGCAGAGGGCTGCAAAGCAAATTTAACCCTTCAACTGGTCTTCCACTGCACCTGCTCTGCCGGCACAATCTAGTGAGGTCAATGGAACTTTTGGACACACCTAGAACATTAATCAGCTCAGCAGGTGCCTCCTATCCAGACTTGCCTTCAGCCCATGTTCACCTGAAGCCAAGGGGCTCAATGAAAGGACCCGCTAGCACCACTTTCAGTTAAAGCCCAAAGTTGTCGTGTCCTAAATCAGCTGCTCTAACAGACATACTACCTGAATAGCGTAAACATAGGCAGAACAGCTGCCTAGTCTACTAGATAGGGCCTGGGGTCAGCACTCAAGGGACCTGGATTCTAGTCCCACCACTCAGCTGCTCCATGTCCTTATGCAAGTCACTTCACATCAGCTTCTCTTCCCACCTTCTGTCGATCTTATCCAGTTAGATTGTAAGCTGTTTGGGGCAGAACTGTCTCTTCCCATGCATTGGGGCCCTGATCTCTGCTGGGCCCCTACGTGCTACCTGAATATAAATACACAGTATTTTACATGTGTATAGCACCTTCCGTCCCAAAGAACCCCAGCACTATACAACTGGTTTATATATAATACCACTGAAACGGAGCCAACTCTGAGGTGGGGAGTAGCAGATGAGCAGCGTGCTTTCCAACAATAGGGAACACCTGCTTATGTTCTAAATCTAAATGGACATTTCGAGAGAAAAAACAGGGGCACCTCATTCCCCTCCTAATTAGGAACAATTTTGGATGGGAAGGAGGCAACGCCAGGACAAGGACACAAGGGCAGACCTCTGCTCTGATGATAGAAGCTGTTGGCATGTCAACCTCCATGGAGAGCCGATGGAAGGTGAAATCCTAGCCCAATTGAAGTCAATGGCAAAATTCCCATTTGCCTTCAATGTGACCAGGACTTCATTGTAGGTCTTCAGTTCTAAGGGCCTGTCCAAGTGATTTTCACTTAATAAAATGCTACAGTACCTTGGAAGGATGAAGGAACATTGATTTAATGAGTAGTAGAAACACAGGGCATGCCCCAGTGCTGTCAAACTTCAATGACTTTACAAACAGGGATCCCTATAATTCTTCCTGGCTGGATCTTGTTATACAGGAACTTAGTGGTACCCAATGGAAGTCACCTTGCAGGGCAGGAGATCCCCTGTGTTATGCAGGAGGTCAGATTAGATTATTGTAATGGAAACTTCTGGCTTAAAAAACAAAACAACATGATGAATCCATGACGCTGAAGAGTGAAATCTGTCATTCTGGACAATATGTTTGTTACTCACATAGGGCTGGCTGTAATGTCTCTTGAAACGGAGTATTTCCAATCTCCCCAACACCCACCTTCCCCCAACTGTTGCTGAAGGTCAGAGATGAAGGGGTTATACCAAAACAGAAGAGGCTGCTTTGAATAACTGCTGTTTGGGCTATTGCTATAGTTGTGGTTGGTTTGCTATTTTAAGCAAGACTCACAAGGGAGGGGCTAAAAAGATAGCACTGGAAGAGCTGCCCAGAAAACAGCATTAGCTTTGGCTGGGGTTTTCAGTTTTATTTTGGTTTTAAAGCGCTCTCGTTGGAAATAGGGAAGTTGTTTGGCCACAACATTCAACTGTCACTTTTGCAGGGCGAAGAGCTTGACCTAAATCTGTCAGGGGTGAGCACAGCTGGGTGGGAAAACAATTCTCCTGCCTGAACCGCTCCCACTCTGCAAGCCCACCATGAGCCATTATCATTTTCACTTGAAAACACTGCGGTAAGATGCTGGACTATAAGCCCTATAGGTTGCAGCCCATCATTCGTCTAGCTGAGAGGTACAGAACACGCACAACATGGACAGCAAAAGCTCCCCTGCCTGCTCCATCAGTGAAACAGTCCTGTTCTGGAGAGAACACTGCTGGGGCCATAGGCGTGGTAAAATGTCCATAACCATTTAGGGCCTGAGTCGATGCCCACTGAAGCCAATGGGTGTCTTTCCATTGACTTCAGTGAGAGTTGGATCAGCCCTTTGCTCTTCTGCAGTTTGTCAGTGAAGATGGCGAAGATCACTAATTTGCTAGAAAGGATTTTTAGTAAGTCTGTCTAGCCAGAGGTAGCACCAAATGACTGGAGAATAGCTAATGTCATCCCAGTATTTAAGCGAGGGAAACAAAAAATGTGATCTGGACAATTACAGACCTGTTAGTCTGACCTCAGTAGTATGTACGATTTTAGAACAAATTGTGAAGGATAAAATAGTTAACTGATTTTCTTCTTTGAGAAAATAAGTGATTTTTTAGGTAAGGGAAATGCAGTAGATCTAATGTACTTGGACTTCAGGAAAACATCTGACACCGTGGCACATGGGAAATTTTAGGTTAAATTGGGGAAGATAGAGGATCAGTAAAAGGATTGTTAGGTGGACAAGGAATTGGTTAAAGAGGAGAAGGCAACGGGTAGTGCTGAAAGGTGACTTATCGGACTGGAGGGAGGTGACTAGCGGAATTCCGCAAGGATCAGTCTTGGGACCAACCTTATTCAATATTTTTATTAATGACCTTGGCAAAAAAAAAATAGGAGCATGTTAATGAAATTTGCTAATGATATTAAGTTGGAAGGCATCGTCAATACAGAAGACGACCAGAATGTTCTACGGGAAGATCTGGGTGACCTTGAATAATGGAGTGACAGAAATGAGATGAAATTCAATAGTACAAAGTGCAAGGTCAAACATTTAGGGTCTAATAATAATAATTTCTGCTGCAAGCTGGGAGCTCATCAGTTGGACCTGACAGAGGAGGAGAGAGACCTGAGTGTACAGGTCAATCACAGGATGACTATGAGCTACCAATGTGATGTAGCCGTGAAAAAAGCAAATGCAATCCAAGGCTGCATTAGGCAAACACAAAGCAAATTCACTTTATTACTCGAGTACCATAGGCATGGAACACGAATATTTTTGAAGGTATTCACCTCGCTCTACAGAAAACCAGCTCCACAGACAAATGCAACAATTTCTAAGAACACATGCAGCATAACAGAGCATTTCTCAGAGATCTAACTGCCTACCGGCTCAGATAAAAGAAATCTTTCAAGTTCAGTTTGTAATCGCATCATCTCGTGACTCCAAGACAATATTACAGTATTACACTGGCACCACCAACTCATT
Organism: Eretmochelys imbricata; assembly: GCF_965152235.1. Lineage (NCBI taxonomy): Eukaryota > Metazoa > Chordata > Testudines > Cheloniidae > Eretmochelys > Eretmochelys imbricata. The sequence continues at coordinate 256,916,502 of NC_135573.1, forward strand.
TCTCACAAATCAAAAAACTGTAAGATAGCAACAGGTGAACATAGCTGGATTTGAATTGGTGACACAATGTTGATGAGTTATGTATCCTGTTATCATTTCTGAGTCATCCTTCCTGTGAATATTTATACAGATAAAAATGGCTGCTTCTGGAGACAGAAAAGGGTCATTTTACTGCTAGGAGCACTTTGGGCTGCTAAAATGCTCACATTTATGTGTAAAACATTAAAAATTACCACATAGTGCATGTGTTAAATTTTCCCCACAGGATGGAATTTTGTCACAAGCAGTTGCAGTTACTGGCAGATATAGGGAAGTTTTATTTTAGCTGAGTGGTTCTCCAATTTTTTCCCCCTTTCTGCATGGACCACGTAAGGGGGACATTTTCTCATAGCCCATCTTCCCTGTCACCACTCCAGTCTATCATTGCACAGTTTCTGTAGACTATGCCTTTAGGGTATAGCAAACAATGGTTGCTCAACCGCACCTAGAGAGCCCCTGTCTTAGACCAAATCTGCTATCCACTTGAAAATATCACTTTTCTCGTGCAAAATGGGTCAGAAACTAGTGTTCAGTTGGAAAAAATTGAAGGCTAGGAGCTTTAAAAAAAAAACCCTGGAAGAAGCTTGCTTTAAAAACAAAACAAAAATAGCTCCTTATATTTGCCAGACTAGTCAGCCCTGTATCAGCCTAATTGAAAAGGACAAAGGACTGTAAAGTAAGGAAGAAATATTAGGGCAACACAAAAACCAAAACCATGTTTGATTCCTAATTACACTGTGGGCTTTTTCTGTCTAACAGATCCCTTGTCTTTCTTTGCCACAGTGTAATGTCGCTGGGATGTAGCATGTGCTGCAGGTGACTCAACAGAGACAGACGGGGCCGTGTTTATCTGCTACACAGATGTCTGATTTTGTACCACTCTAGCTAACCAGATTGTTTTTAGGAGGGGGAAGGGTAAGAGCTGTCCTTCAGTACTCATAATTCTCTGTTGCCACAGCTGGCTGAGCGCTTTGAGCAGGAGTCAGCCGCTGACTGGGAGTCATTATCAGATGCTTTTCTCCTCAGTGCCTCCAGTGGTGGAGAAATGCAGATTGCGTACGGGATCGTCTTCATTCTTCTTCGTTCTGCACCAGTTCTTGTCACTGGCGTGCACACAGTCTGCTCAGAGGAGAACAGACAGGCTGTGGAATGGTGGCACTGCTTCTGTTGCACAGCATTCAGCACTGACACCAGGACGTGCATCCAGGGTTTGAAGGATAGCTGCTCTGTGAGACTGAAAAGGAGTACTGAGTAGAGGGGGAGGCTGGCCCAAAGGCTACCGGCCTGGGAATCAGGCAAGCTGGCGGGCGGGGGGAGCCAAGCCCTTCTCTGCCACAGATTTTTCTGGGTGACCTTGGGTAAGTCACTTAGTCTCTGCCGCCTTTCTCCATCTGTAACTTGGTAGTTCTTCCTGCCTCCCTCAGAGGGCTGCTGAGGAGATAAATACACTTTAAAGAGATTGTGAGTGCTCAGGTAGTATGATAAGGGGGGCTAGGTAAAGTGCCTATGAAAGGCTGGGCATAGCAGCAGCGTGGGGGTCCTCAGCTCTAACTTTGTTGTTGGAATAGGATCCATTTGGTGGCTTTGGCTAGCTGTCTCCTGTGCGATTCTCTCCTTTGTGAGGCTGCTTCGACCAAACCATAGCCTAGACCCGTGGCTCCCAGCACGCACCACTTCAAGGTGACTGTGCATTAAGCAGAAGACGCATGTTCGATTAGGAATTGAAAATGTGTTTCCTGAGCTGCGCTCTATGACATTGAAATGGAAGCGTTTGAATCGGCCTCATCGCTACGAGGGGGCAGATGGCACAGGGCACCACCTTCCCCCGCGCCCACCGTTTCCCCGGCCACCCCAGGAGCGGCTCTGCTGTGAGCCTGGCAGTGCTAGTCTGAGAAGCTGCTCTCCCTGCCCTGCAGCAGCTGTCTCCCGCTCTAGCAACTGCTGCATCGCAGGGGAGGGAGGAGAGTGGTGGCTCTGGCTACTCCATTGCCTGCTGCCCTGTAACAGCCCCAAGGAGAGCACTGACAGGACCTTGACTGTCTCCGCCTGAGCAGCTAAGAAAGGATGGCTTCCCTCCCTCATACAGCCACCCAGAGCAGCCCAGCAGTGGAGGAATTCTAACTTGCACCAGGTCGCTATACTCCCCTAAGGTCCATAAGGTAGCTGGGGCACAACATTCTCCAGACACTCCCTCTCTGTGCCCCTCCTCACATGCCCCCGGTGCCAGAGGTTGCAAGAAAGGTGGCTTAGGAGCCAGCTGTGCCGATTTTGTGAGACTCCCATGCTGAGGGAGTCCCCAGAAGTGGGATATAGACTCATAGAAGATTAGGGTTGGAAGAGACCTCAGGAGGTCATCTAGTCCAACTCCCTGCGCAAAGCAGGACCAACCCCGACTAAATCATCCCAGCCAGGGCTTTGTCAAGCTGGGCCTTAAGAACCTCTAAGGATGGAGATTCCACCACCTCCATAGATAACCCATTCCAGTGCTTCACCACCCTCCTAGTGAAATAGTGTTTCCTAATATCCAACCGAGACTACCCCCACTGCAACTTGAGACCACTGCTTCTTGTTCTGTCATCCACCACCACTGAGAACAGCCGAGCTCCATCCTCTTTGGAACCCCCCTTCAGGTAGTTGAAGGCTGCTATCAATTCCCCCTTCACTCTTCTCTTCTGCAGACTAAATAAGCCCAGTTCCCTCAGCCTCTCCTCGTAAGTCATGTGCCCCAGGCCCTAATCATTTTCGTTGCCCTGTGGGTGGCTTGTGCCACTGGAGTGCTCTAAAGGTAGCAGAGCAGGCAGAGGATCTGCCCCAACATACTGACTGCGGCCCCTGGACCTTGCTGGAAGATGTCTGACCCTCAGGCTGAAGAGGTTGAATGCCACCGTTCTAGACACACAGGTCTGCAACTCTAAGCCATGGCTGAGCTATTGGAGTGGTTGATGTGGGAGAGCCCCACTGACAGAGTTTGTAACTTCATTGGATTAAAGCAGTTTCACTAGTGGGGTTGATCAACTTCTCCACCACAGTGGAGGAAATTTGCACTCTCCTCGTGCCACAAGGGTTCAGACGGCTGTCTTAAACTCTGTGGCCAGAACCTGTGAGCATCATGGTTTGGGTCTCTTTCAATACAGTGTAGTAGTAAAACACAGCTAGGGTTTCGCTATTTGTCTACAGCAAAGATATTCTGTCCTGGCTTTGTAATAACATATGCTTTGGAAGCAGAGGACGGAGAAAACTGATATGGGTTATCATAGAGCAGATGCCTACCAGCTTTCCTACCATGGATATGGAGGCATCAGAACTTCAGAAAGGAACAATACATTGGAAGACTCTTAGGGCTTGTCTACATAGGCAGTTATACTAATATAACACAGGGTGTGAATTAAGACATTCTAGCTATCCCAGTATAACTCCCTGTGTGGATGCTTTTATTCTGGTACAAGAGGATTTTTTTTTCCTCCAGTTTAGCTTATGTCGCTTTGGAAGCTAAAACTGCAACAAAACCCCACTTTTATTCTGGGATAAGAGTGTCCACATAGGGTTATACCAGTATAACTACAGCATTGAACTGTACTGGTATAACTGGAAAAATCTCCTATGTACACAAGCCCTTCGCAGCTGAGACAGATGCGAGACACAAAACCAACAAGAGCTGGGGGCACACGAGAATCAGCTTTGGTTTGAGCAAGAGTTTCTCTGCTCTTACTTAACTCAAACCACTTTTCCCTTCTCTCTCAGGGTTACAGGATCCACACAGGTTTCCACCTCCTCGTGCCTGTACCCTGTGTTGGCCGGCCAAATAGACAGTCCCAATGCCTTCTTTGGGGCTTCACCCTTGTGTCTTTATTTACAGTGCAACCGTGTAGTCCCTTTTATTCCCCCAACAGCTATCCCCATTCAGACCCTTCCCAGGGTCTCCTAGCCCATGAGGCGCCTTGCCTTTGGTGAGGAGACAGAGCTGTAAGCCTCCTATCCCCTCCCAGGCTAGCCTCCTGACTGAGTTGTCTCCAGGGCTTTTATAGCCCTTCCCTTCCTCAGCCCAGCTGCCACTACTTAGCTCAGGTCATTGCTGTGAGCCGGCCCTTGTTAGGGCCTGCAGCTGGGATCTCTGCTGGCTGCCTGGGCCCCTGCACCTGGCTTCCCTACCAGAAAGCAGGGCTTAGCCAGCATTTTGGTAGGGCATTCAAGGGGTTTTACCCCTGCCCTGCCACACCCAGTTTTTTTTTTTTAATCAGGCCCCTTTCATGAGTCACTTTGAGCCTGATCCAAGTGCCTCTCAAAGTCAGCTGAAAGCCTCCCATTGACTTCAACAGGCTCCGGATCAGCCTTTTGATGAGGAACAAAGCACTCTACAGAACAGCACGGTGGCTGCTTCTGCAAGCCCCATATACCTTGTTCCCGCAGCTCTCATTTTTCAGCTGTAGTATGCTTCTTGGCAAAGTCAATTCAGCAAATGCCCAGATTTATAGAGTTCAGCCACATGGTGACCTCTTTCAGGGCCACACGAGCAGCTATTATTTAAAGCCTTTTACAGTATATGTATTATGGGACAAAGCACACTTTTCCAATAAGATTTAAAGCCTCTCTCTAGTGAAGCATATATCACCTTGAAGAACACCTTGGGTCTTGCATATAGATGTTCCTTGTATGACTTCCAGTGCAGGTTCACTTGGCTGGCTTCTTGAAAGGTGTCTTCTCCTGCCAAGTAGGTGAAACTGTAAAATCTCTTTCTTAAGAGATTCTGAAGTGCCTCTCACCCAGGTATCTACGTGCCAACAGGCTACTTTAAGCGACACTGTATTGACTCATAATTTGAAATACTAGGAGAAGGTCAGTATCAATAAGAACCTTGTTGCTTGTCTATTAAACATAGTGGGGAAGACCTGCTGTTGGGTACATTGCCCATTTCCAGTTTCTGAAGGCTTGAAGAGCCTGAGAGTATCGGGACAATGATATTCCTCCTGGGGAAGAGACAAATCATCATCCATATTACTGAGCACTTCCCCTCAGGTAGCAGCTCCAGCTTGAGTTGGCAAAGGAAGGGAAGAGATGGAAAGGGGCAGGGCTAGGAAGAAGGGGAAACCAGAAGCCCAGGATGGATGAAGTAAATGAAGCATCTCATGTCTTGGACAGGGCCAAAATTGTATCATTACCTTGTGTTGGTGGGCTTGACTTTCCTCTTGCACACACTGGTGTAATTCTATTAACTTCAGTGGGGTTACTCCTGATTTACAGCGGAGAGAAGACTTAGGCCCATCCTTTGTGTCCTTGCTCCCAGGTGTAGGCAGGTAAAGGCCCACAAGCATCATTTCCACTTTCTAGTGGCAATATTTTGTATCGAGACTGGTGGGGGCAGGGGAGGGTTGGCTCTTCGTGCAGCTTTTTACTAAGATGCTATTACTTCTCTATTTAACTGCACTGACTGTGCTGTGTTCACAATGTGGAAACGGTATGCCTACTTTGGGAGCTCATTACAAGTGCTCCAGGGTAAGTAGAAGAGAATGCAGCAGCAGCTCAGACAGCGTGTATATGTCTCAACTTAAAATTCCTAGCTGCATCCTGGGTTTGGATGGGAGGGTGAGGGAAAGCTCTCTGTGATACTACACAAAGGCTCCCTGCCATGTAAATAAAATGCCACCAACTGATTCCAGTCGGAGTGCTTTGGTGATTTAAATGATGTACACGGCAGAGAACAGCTTGATTAATTCATAGGAACTTTAACTACTGTACTTAGGGCTCCATTCATCTGGAATGATCTGTAGCCTTCTCTGCCACACAAGTTACAAAATGTCCCAGGCTTCAGTTCCAGGTGATCGATTCGTCACACACCCCAGAAGTCAGCACAGCCACAGAACTCCTTTTGTTTTAAAAATATGTGTGGCTGAGCTATTGTGCTCCAGACAAGGGCAGGGACTTAACCATGCAGCTGGGCAAGAAGAAGGGTGGGTGGGAGTGCATTTCCCTAGACACAGAGGGTGGCCGTGTGGGTAAGGCAAGCCATTGGGTAGATGAGAGAGGAATTCTTTACCTGGTACCATAGGGTTTGTAAGTATTTCACTGTCTGTATCTGAAAAATCCTCATCATGGTACACCACATACAAGTGTAATGAGGCACCTGGTCAGATCACCTGCAGGGACTGAACTCAGAGCTTCTGGATCTACACGTCAAAATACCTTTTGGGGGGTGTTCACCAAAATTAGAGTTCTCCATTAAAAAAAAATTCACCAGAGTCAAAATTCATTTTTTTTTTTTTTGACAATTTCTGATCACAGGTCACTGTTTGAAAAGGATCCCACTAATGTCTCTGCCTGGCATGAGCTCTGGAGATTTTAACAAGGGTCTCCTGCCTAAATCCCCCTCTCCACATGGCTTGTGATAAAACACTCACACTCTAGTTGTGTGTGGTACAAGGAAGGCTGTGGGACTGGGGAATCTATTCATTTGCTTTCCAGCTTAAACAAACCACTGTCCCAGAAGAGAAACCGAGGTGAGAGGAGACATTTCCTGAAAAATTGTAGAGTGTATGGATAGCACAGCATTCAGCTCATGTCATCCACAAAGAGGATAGGTCAGGCTGTAGGCCGATCTTCAACCAGGAACGCTGTTTGGAAATACCTTCCTAAATTTTATCAATGCTAAAACGTGACCTTCAGGAGTCATGTGAACTAACCTATGTTAAACATGACCCTGAAGTCTGCAGAGACAGGTTTAAGTTGTGTATCATCATGTCAGCTGGCTGTTGTTAAACCCTACTAGAACCATAAGCTTTACCACGACAGCTGTTAAATGTGACTTGTCCCTACTGAATGCAAAGTCTTGTTTAAGATCATGCTTGTTAACATGAGTCATCAAGGATGTTATGGCGCAGGTCCACCTTGTGGACTCTGTGAGTATGTAACAGTGAATTGGCTAGAGAGAGACACTGAGATAGAGCTTAAGGGTTCTCTGAGTGAGATATTCAATCTGGCTGGTGCCCTCCATTGTGTTGCTGACATGCTTGTTAAATGGAACCAAACATGCCCTGCTTGCTCAAGAATACTACAGCCACCTCCAGCACATCATGATTTTCTCATGACATAAGCCCTCGGTGAATCCCACAAAGGGAAAATATTTGCTTTTCAAAAGTATTTTTATGAGCCTTATTGATTTGCCATCTCCAGAGGAGGAGATCAAATGCAATGGAGAGCTAGGGGGTTATCCCTACCCCTGAGGGAGGAGGTAGAGTTTCACTGAACTACGGACCATCACAAACCTCACCACCTTGCACTCCAAATGCAAGGAGTACTTAGAATCATAGAAGAATCACAGAAGATCAGGGTTGGAAGAGACCTCAGGAGGTCATCTAGTCCAACCCCCTGCTCAAAGCAGGACCAATCCCCAACTAAATCATCCCAGCCAGGCCTTTGTCAGGCCAGGCCTTAAAAACCTCTAAGGATGGAGATTCCACCACCTCCATAGGTAACCCATTCCAGTGCTTCACCACCCTCCTATTGAAATAGTGTTTCCTAATATCCAACCGAGACCTCTCGCATTGCAACTTGAGACCATTGCTTCTTGTTCTGTCATCTGCCACCACTGAGAACAGCCGAGCTCCATCCTCTTTGGAACCCCCCTTCAGGTAGTTGAAGGCTGCTACCAAATCCCCCCTCACTCTTCTCTTCTGCAGACTAAATAAGCCCAGTTCCCTCAGCCTCTCCTCATAAGTCATGTGCCCCAGCCCCCTAATAATTTTCGCTGCCCTCCGCTGGACTCTCTACAATTTGTCCACATACCTTTTGTAGTGGGGGGCCCAAAACTGGATGCAGTCAGGGCTGTCCCTACCCATACGCAAAGTATGCAGCTGTGTAGGGCACCAGGAAATTTTGGGCACCACATTTCCTCCTGCTGTAGGCAGCTGCGTGCTGCTCCAGCCCCTGCTCCGCCTCTTCCCCATGGCCCCTGCCCCTGCTCCACCTCAGCCCTGCCTCTTACCGCCCCGGCTCTGCCCCAACCCCACCCCCACTCCAGCCAGTCCTTCCCCTGAGGACTGCAGCAGGGGTGGGGCTCCCTGCACTCACCAGTGGCGGTAAGTAGAGTGACCAGGCCCCAGCCTGCTCTGCTCCCCTGGCTCCCAGCTGCACCACCAGCGAGTGCTGGGGGGGCGGTTCCCCCCTGCCCTCCAAGCCTGGGAGCCAGGGGAGCAAAGCAGGCTGGGGCCGGGTCACTCCACTGCCCACAGGAAGTGGCCAGCCACAACCCCCCTCCGCCCTGCGGAGGCCTGGGGCCCCACATAGCCCCCCTCAGGGGGGGCTGCGCAGGGCACCAAAATGGGTAGGGACGACCCTGGATGCAGTACTCCAGATGTGGCCTCACCAGTGTCGAATAGAGGGGAATAATCACTTCCCTCGATCTGCTGGCAATTCTTCTATTAATGCAGCCCAATATGCCATTAACCTTCTTGGCAACAAGGGCACACTGTTGACTGATATCCAGCTTGTCATCCACTGTAATCCCCAAGTCCTTTTCTGCAGAACTGCCGCTTAGCCACTCGGTCCCCAGCCTGTAGCAGTGCATGGGATTCTTCCGTCCTAAGTGCAGGACTCTGCACTTATCCTTGTTGAACCTCATCACATTTCTTTTGGCCCAATCCTCCAATTTGTTTAGGTCACTCTGGATCCTATCCCTACCCTCCAGGGTATCTACCTCTCCTCCCAGCTTAGTGTCATCTGCGAACTTGCTGAGGGTGAAAACCATCCCATCATCCAGATCATTAATGAAGATGTTGAACAAAACCGTCCCCAGGACTGACCCCTGAGGCACTCCGCTTGATACTGGCTGCCAACTCAACATCGAGCCTGTTGGGCCCAAAGATCTAGCCAGTTTTCTATCCACCTTATAGTCCATTCATCCAATCCACACTTTTTTTAACTTGCTGGCAAGAATACTGTGGGAGACCATATCAAAAGCTTTGCTAAAGTCAGGATATATCACGTCCACTGCTTTCCCCATATCCACAGAGCCAGTTATTTCATCATAGAAAGCAATCAGGTTGGTCAGCCATGAACTGCCCTTGGTGAATCCATGCTGACTGTTCCTGATCACCTTCCTCTCCTCCAAGTGCTTCAAAATGGATTCCCTGAGGACCTGCTCCATGATTTTTCCTGGTACTGAGGTAAGACTGACTGGTCTGTAGTTCCCCGAATTCTCCTTCTTCCCTTTTTTAAAGATGGGCACTATATTTGCCTTTTTCCAGTCATCCCGGACCTCCCCCGATCACCATGAGTTTCAAAGACAATGGCCAATGGCTCTGCAATCACATCAGCCAACTCCTTCGGCACCCCAGGATGCATTAGATCCAGCCCCATGGGCTTGTGCATGTCCAGGTTTTCTAAATAGTCCTTAACCTTTTCTTTTACCACTAATGGCTGCTCACCTCCTCCCCATACTGTGCAGCCCAGTGCAGTAGCCTGGGAGCTGACCTTGTCTGTGAAGACCGAGGCGAAAAAAGCATTGGGTACTTCAGCTTTTTCCACATCATCTGTCACTAGGTTGCCTCCCCTATTCAGTAAGGGTCCCAGACTTTCCCTGACCTTCTTGTTAACATACCTATAGAAACCCTTCTTGTTACCCTTCACATTCCTTGCTAGCTGCAACTCCAATTGTGCTTTGGCCTCCCTGATTACATCCCTGCATGCTCGAGCAATATTTCTGTACTTCTCCCTCGTCATCTGTCCAAGTTTCCACTTCTTGTAAGCTTCCTTTTTGTGTCTAAGCTCACCGAAGCCAAACTGGTCACTTGTCATATTTGCTATTCTTTCTGCACATTGGGATGGTTTGTTCCTGCACCCTCAATAAGGCTTCTTTAAAATACAGCCAGCTCTCCTGGACTCCTTTCCCTCTCATATTAACCTCCTCTTTGACCTGCTTTCTCTAACACACATAGCATATACATTTAAAAATAAACCCCAAAACCTTACTGAAAGAAGGCACTACACTGCACACATAATTCTTCCCTGGGAAGAGGAAGAGCAAGACTGAACCACAAGAAACAAACGTTAGCCCCATTGCTTAATGCACTGCTTGAGGACACTCTAATGCTATGGTGATGAGCATGGTGTAAGAACCTGTATAGAGTAATTTTAAGAAGAGGTTCCCATTAACCTACTCCTGCCCATCTCCACTGCAACCATTGTAACTGTGCAAAATCTTTGCTGGCGCATTAGTTTTCAGGAGAGACTTTTAACACACAATTCAGATAAAGCCATGGGCATAACACCTCCTGGTCACTCAGTACAGTGTTTGGCACCCAGCAACCATGCACAAGAGATGGCCCCGGATTGGAAAAACCCTGCCCTTGGTGGCTTTACTGTGCACGCACAGTGCTAAGTCCTGGTGAACTCACAGACCCAAAGTCTGTAGCTCAGCATTCTTTACAGAACTCACTCCAAATTCACTCCAAGATTGGTCTCCCTGGGGAAAGCTAGGCAGAGATCTGGATCTGTAAATGGCATCAGTGCAATTGTTTTGCTCAGTTCAAATCAATTAAGGTTTTTTTAAAAGTAAATTAATAAATCTGCAGGAGCCTCCCTGTTCCCTCTTGTTTTTAATACCCCTTTCTAAAACCCTGCCATCTAAAAGCCAGAATTTAAGCAATTTTCTTTTCCACTAATGTGAGCTGCCTGCAGTGAAATGCATTGGCCTTGTGTGCATGTTAGTAACACTGCCCCCTAGTGGCTGTCCTAAAAGGAGGCTACAGGGCCTACTAGTAGTAGGTTTCAGAGTAACAGCCGTGTTAGTCTGTATTCGCAAAAAGAAAAGGAGTCCTTGTGGCACCTTAGAGACTAACCAATTTATTTGAGCATGAGCTTTCGTGAGCTACAGCGTAGTAGTTTAAAGCAGTGTTACCCAGACCTCAGTGGTTTAGAAGCCAAATTACTGATCAGTTTTACTCGAAAGAGCCACAGAAGCGTGATTTCATTGTTTCATTTACTATAGTACTAGATAGTCATATTAAACAGTATGATGGGAAATATAAAGTGTGTGTGTATATATATATAATTATTATCATCCCAGCCAAATGACCGACCAAGTATCATTATTTTATCCACTACAATTGGTTAATAACATAGTAAAAGCATCCCGACTGGTTAATAACTTAGATTAGTTAGTAATTAAATCACACCGTGTTTTAATATCATGTGCCACACAGAGCCGCAGGAGACACTTTCAAAAGCCACTTGCAGCTTGAAAGCCACAGTCTGGGTATCACTGGTATTAAAGAGTTCTTCAGCACAGGGGTTCTCCATCTTTACCTTTCCGAGGCCCCCCCAACAGGCTATAAAAACTCCACGGCCCAGCTGTGCCACAACGACTGGTTTTCTGCATATGAAAGCCAAGTTGCTCAGACTTCGGCTTCAGCTCCGGGTGGTGGGTCTCGGGGCCCTGGGCTTCTGCCCCACACGGTGGGGCTTCAGCTTTCCACCCTGGGCCGCAGCGAGTCGAACGCCAACCCTGCTTGAAAGACCACCTGAAAGCTGCTCGCGGCCCCCCCGTGGGCCCCGGACCCCTGGTTGAGAACTGCTGCTTTAGCCATTGGTACAGTCCCAGGTTCATGGAGATGAGAGACCTGTGGTCTACTCCCTAGCAGTGGGAGTGATGGCTAGAACAGTAATTGGGTCTCTTGCCCATACCACATGTATTTGTGACAGCAGCTCCCTCCAGAGCCTGTCAACAGGGTTTTAGCTAGAGGGTGTATCTAGAGACTGAAGCAAAATATTCCCTCCCTTAGGGCTGAATGATTGCAGTATTTCCAGCCCGTGCCAGCCAGCTGGCAAGAGACTCAGATCCCCCATGGTGTTGCTCTGCAGCTGAACAAGTGAATCTATGTCAGCCCCCAGTGGAATCTCTGCCCAAGAGCTTTGCTGGGTTTCCCGAGGCTGGGGAACCTCCTGAAGTAATCAGGATGAGTTTTCAGCCATGTGAACCAGATGGTGCTATGTGGAATTGATGCAAAAGCAACCCAGATTCTCTGGTTTCAGCTGCATTGTGTTGAGTTTTTGGATTGCTTTGTAAGCCACACACACTAGTTATACTCTCCCCATGCAGCTTGACTGTCCCTGTGCAGGTGTGAGAGAGGGGGAAGGAGTGGGGGAGAAAGGGGGAGAGGGGAAGAGGACAAAGGGAACCTTTCCCTACTTCCCCCCTTTGCATGCCCAATCTTTGTGCTCCTTGGGCCAAATTCAGAGCTGGTGTGAACAGGTGCAATTACTGCCCAAATGTAGCCCCTTGAGCACAAGGCGGGAGGGATGGCACCATCAGCAACACTAAACCCACCATGGTTCGCTAGGGCACAATTCCTGCCCTGGCCTCTCTCGTTCAAGTGGGGTCAGAAGATACCGCAGCCCTCGGCAGAGTTCCCCCTACTTCCTGCTCTCGCACCTGCTTAGCTACCCTGGCCAGCAAGCAGCAGGGGCAGATACAAGGCTCCACCCACTCCCCACTACTCTGCCCATTTCCAAGCCACTTCTAATACTCAGCAAGTACGGCTGCACTAACTCAGCCAAGCGGAGTAGGAACAAGCTTATTTCCCTGCAGACATCACAGAGCCATCAGTCAAGGCCAGCAGACGTCACAGAGCCATCACCGGGCCAGCAGACATCACAGAGCCATCACGCGGGCCAGCAGACATCACAGAGCCATCACCGGGCCAGCAGACATCACAGAGCCATCACACGGGCCAGCAGACATCACAGAGCCATCACCAGGCCAGCAAACATCACAGAGCCATCACCGGGCCAGCAGACATCACAGAGCCATCACACGGGCCAGCAGACATCACAGAGCCATCACCAGGCCAGCAAACATCACAGAGCCATCACCGGGCCAGCAGACATCACAGAGCCATCACCGGGCCAGCAGACATCACAGAGCCATCACACGGGCCAGCAGACATCACAGGCATCACTCAAGAGGGCTCTGTGATGTCTGCTGGCCTTGAGCATGTCTTGAGTATGGCACAATTAACTCAGGGGATCAGCACTCACCTTAGCTTAGCCCAGGTATGAGAGGCCAAACTGCAAAGCCCTCCTGGAGTTAGTGTGTCCTCACTGGTGCTGCACGTGTGTTATTAAGAGTTCTGGGGGCACATCCCATGGTTCTTAGCATGGCAGTTGCTCTGATTCTTTCCCACTGAACTGTGAGAGAACTTGTCTGTGCTCTGGACACACGGGGGAGATTACAGGAAGGCATTGGAAGATTATCAGCACGTGATTTAGCCTGCATACTCACTGCAAAGTGGGTAGGTTACCATCCCTAGTGAAAGTAGGGTCGCCAGATGTCTCAATTTTATAGGGACAGTCCTGATTTTGGGGGATTTTTCTTATGTAGGCACCTATTACCCCCCACCTCCTGTCCCGATTTTTCACACTTGCTATCTGGTCATCCTAAGTGAAAACCTTGCTTGGGTTTTAGCCTATGGCTCCTCCAAGGCCAGCGAGCCCAGGTTGAAAGCACCACCTAACTTGGGTGAAAGGGTTTTGTGTGTGGACAGGAGGAGTGGTAGGGGCAGCACCTGAGCAAGAGCCCGAGCTAACAGTGGAGACAGACCCTTGCGTAGGTTAGTTTATGCCAGGGCAGTGACACACAAGTGAGCCAGGACATTCCAAAAGTACTTGCTGTGTTTGGAAGAACATGCCACCACTTACAGGATATTTCCAGGATATTCCCAGTAAGTCAGTCCCAGGAATCTGTTCTTCCAGGAGCTAGCCAGCTGATGCTTCTCCCTTGTCCCTTCTCTTCACACTTAGTATATTGCGGCTCAGCTGCGCAAGTGGGATACATGAGAATTGTGCTACGGGGAATTTCACTCATGACTAACGCAGACACTCGAGGTGCTCGCAGCTTCCTCTCTCATTGCTTCTGCCCAGACTGAAATGGAGGTTACCTACCTGTAGCTGGAAGTTCTCTGAGATGTATGGCCCCTATCTGTATTCCACACGTGGGTATGCCTGCGTGCCAAGCGCCCACGGCAAGGAAGTCTAATAAGCAGTGTCTGTTGGCTGGCAGATGTGTAATAGATCTCCTCATGCTCCTGACCAAGGGCATCAGAGGAAGTGCAAGCCAACAGCTCTCCAGTTCCTCTTCTTACTGTGAATCCAAGAGGGCCCAAAGCAGAAGGAACAGAGGATGGATAGTAGAATACAGATAGGGACCACACATATCAAAGAACTTCCAGTTACAGGTAAGTAACCTGCATTTCTTCTTCAAGTGCTGGGTCCTATGTGTATTCCACACAGGGGTGATTGACAAGCTGTGCTCAGACTGGAGTGGGGTGCTAGAAAGCCGGCAGCAAAGATGTCCACAGTACTGCAGTTCCCACCGCTGTGTCCACAACAGGGGCCTGAACTAGCACGTAACGTCTTGCGAATGTGTGGCTGGAACTCCAGGTGGCTGCTCTGCATACGTCCAGCATTGGAACGTCCTGCAAGGATGCTGTAGCAGCAGCTTGTGCCCTTCTGGCACTCCATCAGGACGAGGTATGCGTGGTAACCTGTAGCACTTGATGATGCACTCAGAAACCCACTTAAAGATTCTCTGAGAGGATGTTGCTTGGACTCTCAATCTTTCTGAGATGCGAGAAAAAGTCTTGTTGATTTTCTGATAGTTTTGGTCCTCTGCAGGTATACTGCCACGGCCCATCTCATGTTGAGGGACCAAAGTCTTTTCTCTTCAGCAGAACTGAGGGGTTTCAGAAAAGGGGCAGGTGAGTGGACACTTTGGTTGACACAGAATTCAGAAGTAACTGTGGGGAGGAACTTAGGTTAAAGGTGAAGGATTACCTTTTCCCTGTGGAAAATCCATATAATGAGGGTCTGCCAGGAGGGCTCCCAACTTGTTCAACACCCTGGCTGAGGTGATAGCAACTAAAAAGGCTGCTTTCATGGATATGTGGGACATCAAGCATGTTGCCAAGAGTTCAAACAGTGGTCTGGTGAGTGTTGACAAGACAAGATTGAGGTCCCACTGAAGTGATGTTTTACCACTGGTGGAAAGGTCCTGACTAGGCCCCTCACAAATCTTATTGTAGTTAGGTGGGTGAAAACAGAAAGTCCGTCTACCAGAGGGAGGAAGGAACTAATCACTGTGAGATGGACTTGCAGCAAGCTAATGGAAGGCCTGGAGTTTTTTAGAGGCAGGAAATAATCTAAAATGACCAAAATATCTGCAGTAGACTGATTACGCTGCAGCCAGGTACAGAAACGTCTACATTCAGCTAAGTAGCAGGCTGTAGTTGAATCTTTCCTACTTTGGGTGAGGATAGCCTGAAGAGATACCAAACTGGGGCATTCTATTTCCGATGCCCATCCAAACACTAGGCCGTGAGATGGAGCGAGTCTGGATTGGGCTGTCTGATTCTGCCCTCCACTTAAATTAGGAGGTCTGGGAAGGGGTGGATCCTCATCAGGGAACGGGCTGATGTTTTCAGGAGCTCTGGGAACCAAAACTGGGAACCTGCCTTTATGATACAGAATTACCCCAGGAGTAGAAGGAAAGCTCTTGTGGAAACAGAGTTCGGTGTTGCTCTGATGAAGTTTATCATCTGTGTGGGTGATAAAAACAGACTTTTATTTGTTTATACAGATGCTCAGGGCTGCAAGAAGATGAAGAAGAAATCCCATCACCGACTTAAACTTCTGGCAGGATCAACCTACTAAAAGCCAATCATCCGGATATGGGAGAACTGTGTAACTCTGAGACCTTATTTGGGCTCTCATCACAGAGAAAACTTTTGTAAACACTCTGGGTGCTGTTGCTAGCCCAAAGGGAAGGACTCTGAACTGGAAATGTTCTTGGCCCACCATAAACTGCAGGAGCCTTCTTTAAGAGGGATGAATGTCTGCATGAAGGTATGCATCCTTCATGTCAAGACCAACAAACAACATCCCCTCGATTCCTGATGCTGACGTAACCATCCTGAATTTCAACTTTTAAATAAAGATGTTTAATAGCCCAAGGTCTAGAATGTGTCTTTACCCTCCATCTTTTTTTTTTTTTTTTGAGACTATGCAATATGGTGAATAGAATCCTCTCCCTTGATACTGAGATGAGATGCCTATTCCCCCTCATTGTAGGAGGGATTCCGCCCCTTGGAGAATGACCTCCTGAGAGTGGTCCGAAAGGGGAACGGAACTCTATGGAGTATCCTTGATGGGATCATTTTCAAATTTCCTTTAATTTAATGGGAGTCTCAGGGTGTTGAATACTGAGTAAGAAAGTAGTGAGTAAGGACCTCAAATTTGGTCTTAGTTCCTTAGTAATGTGATCCTTGTAGCACCACAATCTGCCCCAAGTAAGGGATTATGCATGGCTATAGTACCATGGAGGAGCAGACTAGAACATGAACTGCATTCCTCCCCTTGCTCTGGGGAGGAGTAAGTGATTCACCCCTTTGTTTGGAGCACCTCTGGTCAGCAAGGAGAGGTGGGGCAGAGCCAGGGTTCCTCTCCTTCCCCACCTCTGCCCATTCCCCACCCACTTGCTTACAGCAGAGGGAATCCCACGACTATTCCCTGCTCTCCTCCCATAACCAGAGTCACACCCTGGCAAGGGGGGGAGCGGGGATTACCTAACTCCCCTGTATAGCCTAGCAAGGGCTGTGATGATCTGGCCCTTCTAATTAATCTTCCCAATTATTCCTCCTAACTAACCACTCACCCTCAACAAGTCATGGAACTAATGACATTTATCACAATCACATTGCTCACTCTGCTTGTATGTTTTCTCTCTTTCCCCTGCCCTGTGGCTATCTTGTCTGCTTAGATTGTGAGCTCTTCAGGGCAGCAGCTGTCTGAGACTGTGTTTATTCAGTGCCTAGCACAAAGGGCCCCCAATTCCCGGTTGGTTCCTAGGCACTACCATAATAAAGAGGATTACTAATTCCTTCCAAGAGACCCTCTTGTTAAAATATTCACCGAACACGAATCAGTATCAAGGATGAAAACCAAACAAGTTCTAAGAGTTTAAAAGCTGTTTGGGGCATTCCTAGTTCTAATTTTCATCAGTCTTGGGGGCATAAATGCAGGCAAAGCAAATCTTTTTTTTTTTTTTTTTTAGTTACAGGGAAAATTTGTAGAAAGATTTCGGAGGTATTCTCCTAGCTCTGGTAATGTCAATATAATAAATAACAAGTAGACCCAATAAATAAGAACCACAGTATAAATAAAGAGCAGCTCCAATACAGACCATATACTTTCAAAATAATACTAATTCCTGAGAGCACTTCAGAGAACCTCATGAGGTTCGCCAAGACCCACAGACCAAGAGACTACCTGCATTCCTACATCATAAGTGGTCACGTCCTCCCCGCTCTGATTCACAGGCTTTCCATCTCTCCAGTGCTCAGATCAAGAGACAAGAGTCCTGATATATTTTATTAGCAGAAATACGGGCACAAAGCCCCCTGACGATCTTAAGGATTTAAGATACTATGAAAACTATTATTCATATGTAACAAGCAATGGCAGATTGTACACCAGAAAGTGCCATCAGGCAAGCGAATGACGCAGCCACCTGCTCCTGTCGCTGTTGAGGGGCCTAATTGAAAACATAAGTGCAGAGAAGCCTGTGTCTATTATTCAAAGGTCTGCATGGCCTTTTGGAAAAGCTGATACCTGTGTAATCGTCAAGGGAAGAAAGGAAGCATCAACTGCCTTACCTAACAAAACACTTGCACAGGCTTGGTGCTAACTTTTGCAAATGTTGGGAGCTACAACACTAATTGCAGTGCTCGCAGGCTGTTCCGATGAGGAGCTTGGCAGCCACAACTGCCCCTGAGTTCAATGCACAATGAGTCCATGTAGTTGCAACCCGCACTAAAGCAGTGTGGGTCTTTGCTACCCTCTAGTGGGTTTACCAAGTATGAGCCTATTACCACCTTTGAACTTTGCACTAGGTTTAACTTCCTTGAAGGACACCGGAGACGTTTCCTTGGTCATAAGGAATAGCTGTCAACACTGGTCACTTAGTAGAGTCGGTTGAAAAATGCCAATTTCTTTTTGGCAGAAAAGTTTGAAAAATTGTTGTTTTCCTAAACGTCTCGTGATCTTTTAAAAATGGTTTTGTAATGAAAAACCATTTTCTGTAAAAATTAGGTTTTCAAAAATATAGGTGTGAGGGGAGGGGGTTATTGAAAAACCAGGAAATGTTGATAAAAATGAAAATTTTGACCAAAATGCAAATATTTGTGGAGAAAGTATTTCAATAAAAGTATTTTGACCAGCTCTGTTGCTTAGTTCTAAGCTAGTTCACAAGTTGTGCTGATCAAATATATGTGACTAATGCATCCAATTATTTTTCCCCCTTTCAATCATTTGCAAACATTCCCCACCCTTTTTTATTTGACCAGGTGTATGGTTAAAATTATAAACCAAATATGGTACTTGTATTTTTCCCCCGCAGTCAGCAAATAATTGACCATTTTTTCCATTATTTAAGCCACTGGTGCTCATAAGCAGTGTGACCCTGGGCAACTGACTACAAGAATGAAAGCTACAGTGAGGCTGAATTTGAAAAAGTGATGGGCAAAACTTTATCAGCATGAGAATTAAGGTCATGGCCTATGAAGGCCAATTTCTGCTTTACTGATATTTGTCAGATCCCATTATCATGACATTTTAATATGGACATTAGTGTCTCTGATCCATCCCAACTCTTTACACACAGTCCTGGAAAAACCAGACTGATGGGGACTTAAGCTCCTCCCCTGATGACATCACTGCTATTTGCATGCGAAGCAGATGCAAATAACATTTCCTCCCGCTCTGTATCATGCTCTGTTCTATAGAGGAGATTTTCAAAGGCATAAAAGGTAGTTAGGCACCCAGCTCATTGACTTTCAATGGGAGCTGGCACCTAGCTGTCCTTTGAAAATTTTATCCCTACGTTGTCTTGGCTAAAGATGCCACATTGCTACTCCCTAGCAGAGAGTGAATGTGTGCGTGTACATGTGGGACGGTAGGGAGGACTCACTGACTGGCTAGAACTCAGATTACAACTTCTTCATTGACCTTGTCCATGGTGTTTGTGAGGTCACTATTTCATAGAAGAAGTAACACAAGCTGCTGAGGCTAAAGGGGTGTGTCCAAATGGCAAACTTCCAGGCATTTCCCACTTCCACAAAGGATATTTAAAAGAGCTAAACAAACAGAGGGCTTCAGACACCAGCGCGAACATAGCCCCATTCTTCTAGGAACGGAGAGCTCTGATTAAGCCTGATTTTCTTTCTTAAAAACACAAAGCTACATATTACCGTTGAGCTTTAAATGCCAGGAGAGATTCACCAACACCCGTCACACTGAGTGTATGAGGTACACTTCCTAAATTAAACTCCCTGCTATTGCAAGAGGGCCCCCTTCATGCAGCACATGGCAATAACACTTTATATAAAGGGGAAAAGGATTAGCAGATACTTTGGGGGCTTGATGATTTCAGTGAGGATATGATGGGTTTTCGTTTTAAGAGAACACACCAAGGTGATTGCATGTTGTTTCCAAAGAATCACCACATCCCCTTGTTATATAGCATTGCTTCCAGTGCTCTCTGGGTAGCACTGCTTTAATTTAGTAACTGCCTGTTGGGGACCTACGGTTGTTTTTCTTGGCTTTTCTGCTCTTTTCAATTTTACCTTCTCCCACAATAGCATTCAGAAGGAACCTGAAGTTGCTAGATGAGGCACTGATATTTTTATCCAATTACCCTCTTTTTTTAATAAGTCGCCTTACCCCAGTACAGTGATTTGGAATGTCACCAATAACATGAACTTGTTCATTCTGATCACAGGGGAACTTTTTATACTTTTATAACTTTTACTTGCAGCACGTAACTGGACCTGTATGAAACTTATATAATGAAACCCAAACCACCAAGCTTTGTGGAAGTTCAGATTCAAACTTTGTAACTTTTTTATTTTTAATTTTTTTTATTTTTAATTTTTTATATATTTTTATTATTATTTATCTATAATATATAATATAGTTGTTTGGTTTTTTTTAATCCCAGAACCAGACTCATCATTATCATGCTGGATTCTGGCCCATGCTGGTGCATTCCTGGACACAGAGAGGGGGAAAGCAGCCAGAGGCAACATGAACATATTGGAGGCTTTGGGGTCCAGCGGCTACAGAACTTGGGGAGGAATCAGGGCAGTTTTGTCAGCACCCCTAGAAAATAAAGATGGGGAGAGCAGGCCAGCTTGCCACCAAATGACAAACATAAAAAGGAGCCATCTAGAATTCCCCAAGGACATATTGGACAGGAAGCAGGGGGAGAAGCAGGGAGAGTTGAGGGGGTCAAGAAGCATGCAGACAAAGAAGATCCAGTGGAATTAGTGTATTTAGATTTTCAGAAAGCCTTTGACAAGGTCCCTCACCAAAGGCTCTTAAGCAAAATAAGCAGTCATGGGATAAGAGGGAAGGTTCTGTCATAGATTGGTAACTGGTTAAAAGATAGGAAACAAAGGGTAGGAATAAATGGTCAGTTTTCAGAATGGAGAGAGGTAAATAGTGATGTCCCCCAGGAATCTGTACTGGGCCCAGTCCTGTTTAACATATTCAGAAACGATCTGGAAAAAGGGATAAACAGTGAGGCGGCAAAATTTACAGATGATACAAAACTATTCAAGATAGTTAAGTCCCAGGCAGACAGCGAAGAGCTACAAAAGGATCTCACAAAACTGGGTGACTGGGCAACAAACTGGCAGATGAAAATTAATGTTGATAAATGCAAAGTAATGCACATTGGAAAACATAATCCTAACTATACATATACAATGATGGGGTCTAAATTAGCTGTTCCCACTCAAGAAAGATCTTGGAGTCATTGTGGATAGTTCTCTGAAAACATCCACTCAATGCGCAGCGTCAGTCAAAAAAGTGAACAGAATGTTGGGAATCATCAAGAAAGGGATAGATAATAAGACAGAAAATATCATATTGCCTCTATATAAATCCATGAGACCTTGAATACTGTGTGCAGATGTGCTCACTCCATTTCAAAAAAGATAGACTGGAATTGGAAAAGGTTCAGAAAAGGGCAACAAAAATGATTAGGGGTATAGAATGGCTTCCGTATGAGGCGAGATTAATAAGACTGGGACTTTTCAGCTTGGAAAAGAGGCGACTAAGGGGGGGTGTGATAGAGGTCTATAAAATCATGAGTGATATAGAGAAAGTAAGTAAGAAAGGCTTATTTACTCCTTCTCATAATACAAGAACAAGGGGCCACCAAATGAAATTAATAGGTAGCAGGTTTAAAACAAACACAAGAAAGTATTTTTTCAGGCAACGCACTGTCAACCTCTGGAACTCCTTGCCAGAGGGTGTTGTGAAGGCCAATACTATAACGGGGTTCAAAAGGGAGCTAGATAGATTCATGGAAGATAGGTCCATCAATGCCTATTAGCCAGGATGGGCAGGAATGGTGTCCCTAGCCTCTGTTTGCCAGAAGCTGGGATTGGGTGACAGGGCATGGATCACTTGATGATAACCTGTCTGTTCATCCCCTTTGGGGCACTTGCCATTGGCCACTGTCCGAGGACAGGATACTGGGCTTGATGAATCTTTGGTCTGACCCAGTATGGCCGTTCTTATGAGAAATGAGTGAAGACCAGTGAGCAGCCCCAGTCAGATGACGACAAAGGATACGGGGAATGTCTCCTGCTAGGCCTTCCAAAGATATGAAGTAGGGACATCCTCTCCCCCTATTTCCAATAAGGCCAGGTGAGAGTATGCTCAGAAGAGATGCAAAGGGTTAGGAATAAATTGTACAAGACTTGGCAGTTTAGGCATTACTGTAATCTGAGTTTTCTAGTTTGAAACGCGGAAGAAGGAGACCATATGACCTGAACCCAATGCAAATCAAATCCCCCCTGAGTTTCTTACAGCTACATGCAGTATGTAATTTTTTAGTACTTTAGGGACACACATATTATACATCAGAACCCTCTGTGACAAAGTTACTATGGTTTAGCAGCCTAGGAAGAGACTGGGGATTTTCCAAGAACCTTACCTTTGGCTAGGCTTGACCTGGGCGCAGATTTGTCCTGTATGGCTGGGACTGGCTCTCTAGGGGCCAGCAAGGCAGCTTGTTGCCTCTCTTATGGGATACAACTGGGAGATCCCAGGTGCCCACCCTAAAAGGGTAAGACTATAAAAATGAGTCATGACATTCTCTCTGGGAGTGAGTGTGAGAAATCTGTCAATCAATGATCAAGGAAGCTTTGGTCTGATAAATTATTAGAGCTTTGACAGTACACTACAGATAATAAAAGAATAACAATAGCCACTTCAGACTAGTGGTCTACCTTGTTTAGTATCCTGCTTCTGACAGTGATCACTGGCAGATGCTTCAGAGGAAGGTGCAAGAAACCCCACAAAGGACAATTATGAAATAAAAAAATAACACACACACACACCCAATAGAGAAAGGTTTTATTCCTAATCCTGTGCAGTCAGTGGTTGACACTTATGTCTTGAACCAGAAGGATTTATATCTCTATTCCTCCTGCCACAATCTCAACTCTACTGTGGCTTGTCTGACTAACTGCTTTTCTTGGAATATATCCTTAAAATGCAACATTTTTAGAACTGGGGATTTAATCTTTAACTAATCTCAGCAGTTGTTTTTTCATCCTGCATTAAACTCTGATGGCCACCACTGTACTCTGCAAATATTGCCTATTGCCTAAGCAATCTTTGCCTTCCAAAGAAACACTTAAAGTAAATCATAAACACGTTAACCTCTTTAAGCCTTATGTTTGGCATTCAATAGGTTGTGAATTTTGCCAGCTTTCAAGCTAAGTGAATCCAAGAAATGTAAATGTATTACTCATGCGCTGGCTAATTTGTATGCTTGTTGCTTCCCAGTCTCCCTGCAAATTCATTTTAAGCTTCTTTATTTAGCCCGTAAGATATTTCCTGGCTGTTCCCCCAGAATGTCATGGACCGACATGATGCCACTAGCTGCCATAGTGTAGTCTGAGAACCAGGCAGTGAGCTGGAGCTCAAGTTCATACATTGCACAATCAGTCACTCAACACACAGTATTGACAATGAACCGTGAAATTCAGCACAAGGTGTAAGTTTTGCTTGGCAGGTGTTCATGTAGACACACTGAAAACAGGGAAGTGGAACTACTGGTGATCGGGGGAGCTTAAAGAACACAAAATGCAGCTAAACCTGGGGCTCAAAGTGGGAAGATGAAAAACCCCATAGTGGAACTCTCAAGTTCCACCCACGCACCAAACTCCACCCACTTGAGATGTCAAAATGAGACTCCAGCCACAGTCAAATGTGCTGATCTTCACATTTTAATTGCCCCTCTCCTTGCTTACATGCTTTGATCAGCAGTGAAATAGGTAATGTCAGCATTTAAATTATTGTCCTGGCACATCCAACTAATGCTGTACTGAAATGACCACTGGCAGTTGGTACTGCTCAAACTTATTGTTTCAGACTTCAGCGGACATTGTAACATTGGTTATACTTGGGGTCATAAGAGCTGCAGACTTGTTTGAAATGAAAGCTGAGATTCTGGAGAAAGGATAGCACCCTCAAAAGAGTGGCAGGTTTCTGAGCCAGAATGATGCAGCCTCATCTGAGTCTTGCAAAAGCCTTCCAAACATCAGTAGCAACACAGACAGCAACAGTAGGACTAACTAGAAACCTGCTCATAGACACCAAGGATTGATGAGCTTTTGGAGAATGAACTGGTCCACTGTCCGGGAAGTGATCCATCCTAAGCAGGGTTAAGGAGCATTGGCAAGGGAAAGCTGGTTTGACAGCTTCTAGTTTGAATGACACAATGGAATTGAACCAGGGACCTCCAAAGGTAGATCCATGAGCCCCTACAGCTTGAACTAAAACTCTTTAGCTACTGTAACAGACTCCTAGCCTCGGCCCATCAGGTACACAGGGGGACCCGATAAAACATGCTCACCCATGTATTACATTTGCCCTGTTTCTGTCTAGCCTGTACAGCAGTTGGGTTGTGGATGGAGGACTCCAGCTTCCAGGGCTGTAAAACCGGCTTTTCTCACCAGCCTGTGATGTTTTGTTTTAATTTCGAATAGGGGCTAGAGTCACGGGTACACTCAGGCTTCTCTGTGCCACTTCCACGTTGCAAAGCAGCTGTACACCCACCTTAATTGGACAGGCCCTATAATAAGTCTGCTTAAGCCATGTAATCATGCCTATAGCCAGTATCCCTCCTCATGCCTTCCCTTCCTGCTGTATTCTTACTCATCTGCCAAATCCATCACTTAGGCCTTGATCCTATAACTGGATCCAGGCTAGGGGACATTTACACCAGTGTGGAGCCCCACTGACCTCAGAGGTGCTCTTTTGGGTCACTCTGCAAGATTGGACACTAAGATTGTGAACTCTCCATGGCAGGGACCTGTCTTCTAAGGAGCTTTGGAGATGCACCTAGCATACTTGTGGCACGGGTGCTATAAAATAATACGGGATCGTTATTATTGCTGAATGTCTTGATTCTTGTGACTCTCAGTGACTAGGAGTCTGAAAGGTAATCATTGTCCAGCTGAGATGAGAAAAAGAGTCTGGGGGGCGGACCAAGCCATGAAGGTTGGATCCAGATCCAAACTTCCTTGGAGTTCGATGATTCCTTTGATTTGGCAGGTTCCTCAGGAGGAAGCCATCATATTTTGCTAGCAGTCCAGCTCCACATGTGAATGTTGTGTGATTATCAACACACTATTGCAATCTCTACAGGTAAGTCGCTCCCTTAAGCCAAGGCTAGGAATCATGCAGCACTCACTCTTGGACCCCACTGGCCATTAGGATGGTTGTCGGCTTTCTTGGCTTGTTATTGAAAAGCTGTCAGCACTTGTTTTTTGCAAATCCAACTTGGAAGCAAGGCTGGGAACTTGGAGTTGAGCCAGATGTAAAATCCACATATTTTAATAGCATGTCAGGAAGGATTTACCTCAACCTTTAAAGAAGAGTATATTAAAAAAAAAAAGTACAAATGTGGGGCCTGATCCTCAGATGGTGTAAACTGAGGTATTTCCATTGACGTCAATGTAGCTATATCAATGTAGCTCACAGCGACTGAGGATCTGGCCCATAGACTTCAATGTGCGCCTATAAAAATCTCTTCACATGAGTCTTTACCTGCTCATATTAGAGGAGATCTTCACCTTCTTCAGAGGGATAAGCTTAATTCTCCCATAGGTACTCATTGTATTCTTCCACAGCCCTCGTTTATGGAGCTACAGTCAGTGACAGGAGGGTTGGCTTGCTTTGTTCTGCTTATTACATTTGGAGGGTAATTTTCTTTGCTTTCAGGGACTGACTCCCACAGTACTTATTCCAGGAAACATTCACAGTACTTCTCTCCTGCCAGCAGTGGACTTTCACCCCATCCCTTGGGAACAATGAGAAATGATGTGTCAGAATGTACAGGCTTCGCAGAGTACTTGGCTCACCACAAGGACCCCAGGGACAAGCGAACAAGTAGGTTAATACAATCCACAACTCTCCGGCTAATCTTCTGCTGTTCTTCACTTCCCCAACTGTGGTGTTGGTCATTTTGTCTGGGCCTCTTTCTACTTCAGGAACTGTGTCAGATTAACACCCACCACCCATGAAAAATGGCATGATTTGGAGTCTTACGATGAAATATCACTATGGTGAAATCAGGATTTTACCCTCCTGCTTCTCTCAGGTCCCTGATTTTAAAGCAGTGGCAATTCAGTACAAACTGGCTGTAAGACCCCAGCTTACTAATGCAACCCCCCTTCCTCCACAGTCAACCAAACGAGCCCAAATCTTGGAGCAAGAGCATGGATACTAAGTCAAAGAGCCTTTCCTCACAACCACAACCCTGCTCTCCATTTCCTCCTGTTCACACCACACCTCAAGACACCTTTGCCCACCACCCACACCACTATTCTAATCAGGTTCTCATATGGCTGTCATCACCACGCTATCCAAGTACCTTCCAAAAGTGCACTAAGCAATCTGACGGATATCCAGGACATTTGGGGCTCTCTCTCCTTCACTTCCCCAGGAAAAATTGGAGGGTGGAATTAATTTCTGGGTGTCTAAAAATAAATGTAGTGTATTATATGTCCACGCAGCTCAAGGAAGCATGCCTTGCTCTTAGAGCAGAAGGTAGTGAGGTTTGTGATGGCGCTTAATTCCCGTGGGAGTTTGTTACACTGGCTAAACCCCATGCACACATGAACAACAATCCAACTAAAGAGTTTTGCAGGGAACAATCAGATTTTCATCTCTTGCTTATTCTTTTCTCCATGTATAGTGTACCACCTATAACCAATGCCCTCTGCCACCCCTAAATCCTTCCAATGAAGTAGCTTGGCTTAAAAAGCCATTTTTTCAATGCTTCTCTTTAAAATCAAGTGAATTTAATGCTAGAAAAGCATGCTACAGTGACAGCTCTGGAGAACGGAGCCCTCTGTTTAGCTAAAGAATAGCTATGTCACAAGTAGCAGCACTGAACGTCTTACCCACCAAACCTAATCTGGAAGAACCAACTTTGTTGGCAAGACAGTCATACATTTTCCCTGCTCACTCAGTCCTTAGGTTCCCTGATGCGATTCCCAACAAGGGGGCCTGATTAATGCCAATTGTGGCGGGGTGGCAGGGGGTTGTGCTGTGAAGCTTTTTCTTGTAGGAATAGTATTAAGACTACTGAATGCTTTCAATTTGGCCACGCAGATGATAATGACCTTTGGTCGTTATTGGCATGAGCTGGATTTGACACCAGAAATAACTATTCTGAATAGATGAGTTGAAATCGTCTGGAGGGGTGGTGGGTGAGGGAGGCAGGATGTGGCAGGGAACTGTTAGAGAGAGGTCTGAGAAATATCGGTTGAGCACTTCCATTTAATTATTCATTCTGCTTAATTTGCTGGTGGACAAGATAAATTGTCCATGGACCACATGTTCTGGAAGCAACTCCTTCCTGACAAAACAGACTCGGCATTAAACGTTCAACTAAATAGATACAAGCAAAGAAAATTCCTCCTGTCAGATTGACCATCTCAGCATAGAATTCTTGTATGGATGCCAGAGCCGATAGAAATGTAACCAAAAATGGTGCTATTTCCCAACTTATATTCATTTCCATGGATTTTTCTTTATCCGTGTTGCATGTTTGCTTGGTTTTATTCAGTTAATTTAGTGCTTGTGGAAGATAGCGTAATGACAGTTGTGGGACCTGAAGCACTCTGCATGACAATGCAATGGATACAGATGGCAGTGTGGTCTAGTGGATAAGGTGCTTGACTTGGAGACTAGTGTTATACGCTCAGCTCTGCTCCTGGGTCATCCTCAATAAGTCACTTCTCTGTATGGGACATGGGCTACTTAGAATCATAGAATATCAGGGTTGGAAGGGACCTCAGGAGGTCATCTAGTCCAACCCCCTGCTCAAAGCAGGACCAATCCCCAATTAAATCATCCCAGCCAGGGCTTTGTCAAGCCTGACCTTAAAAACTTCTAAGGAAGGAGATTCTACCACCTCCCTAGGTAACGCATTCCAGTGTTTCACCACCCTCCTAGTGAAAAAGTTTTTCCTAATATCCAACCTAAACCTCCCCCACTGCAACTTGAGACCATTACTCCTTGTCCTGTCCTCTTCTACCACTGAGAATAGTCTAGAACCATCCTCTCTGGAACCACCTCTCAGGTAGTTGAAAGCAGCTATCAAATCCCCCCTCATTCTTCTCTTCTGCAGACTAAACAATCCCAGTTCCCTCAGCCTCTCCTCATAAGTCATGTGTTCCAGACCCCTAATCATTTTTGTTGCCCTTCGCTGGACTCTCTCCAATTTATCCACATCCTTCTTGTAGTGTGGGGCCCAAAACTGGACACAGTACTCCAGGTGAGGCCTCACCAATGTCGAATAGAGGGGGACGATCACGTCCCTCGATCTGCTCGCAATGCCCCTACTTATACATCCCAAAATGCCATTGGCCTTCTTGGCAACAAGGGCACACTGCTGACTCATATCCAGCTTCTCGTCCACGGTCACCCCTAGGTCCTTTTCCGCAGAACTGCTGCCTAGAACATTCGATCCCTAGTCTGTAGCTGTGCATTGGGTTCTTCCGTCCTAAGTACTTGTTACTGTGTGTTTGCACAATGCCTAGCACAGGACAAAGGGGCTCCAGTTGTAGCTGGAGTCTCTAAGCACTATCCTAATATAAATAATAAACAACATATTGCTGGAATTACACGGGGTGAAACTGGTATATTGCATCCCATCTTTTTTGAACCATTGGCTGCTGACAAGGACTCTTAGGCAAACAGTGAATATTTTCTCAGTAATCTCAGTCCTTAAACTGGTGATTGTGATTCTAGTTTGGAATCATTTAACCTTGATTGCCAAGATTTTAAAATAAACATGACCCAACATCACTCAACAAAGATGTCACCATTCTTTCAACATGAATGTCTGAGCCTAGCACATGCTACATTAATTTTATTTTCCTTCTTTCATCCTGATTAAACTGGCCACTAGTAATTCTTTGCCTCAAGGCAAAAGCCAGTGCAATTTTGTCACTAATAGGAATTGAGTATGTATGCATAAAAATACAATTAGATTAACAATATACTTCACATTTCATGCCACTCAAATTAGCAAGTGGATGTGTTATTGCAGGAATTCTCAGGCACTGGTCTGATTTTTGCATATACTCTAAATTACAGGTTTCCTTCTAATGTAAAGCTGCAATATACTTTAGATGTGCCATACATTATTTCTATTTGAAATTAAAAATGTTTCCATGCCTTAGCACATCTATATCATGTCCAACTCTGCTCTCATGAGCTAAGCAGGGTCAGGTCTCATCAGTATTTGTACAAGAGGCTGCCAGAAAAAACCCTAGCATATTACGGGGAGTGGCGCTCAGTAGGGTAGCCTAGCAGCTAGCATTCTGGCCAGGGACTCAGCAGAACTAGGTTCTAGCCCTGGCTCTGTCACTTCATCTTCCTGTGCTCTGATTTCCCTACATATAAAATGAGAATAATGTTGTTCCCCTCCTATGTAAAGTGCTTTGACATCTAGAGATGAAAAGCCCTATCTAAGGGCTAGGTAGCATTAAATTATTATTATTTTCTCTCTGAGTTGGGCCCCACTATAGCATTAGGGGGCACTGCGTAGTTGGGTACCGAGCCTGTCTTTCCCCTCATGTAGTCACGTGCACCTGTGTAAAGAGCTCCCATTCTGATTCGATAGCATTTTACACCCACTTGGCAAAGGGCTCAATAACTGCACGGGGCACAGGCCAGGGGAGAATCAGGCCTTCCATCTTTTAGAGGAAATGAGAGGTACTGAGCACTTGGGCTCACAAAGGTGCTCAGGGCACATTCTGCGTGAAGAGGGGAGTTAGGTTGATGGCTTGCCCAAAAATTACCACGTGGCATTTCCACTATATTCCGTACACTTTCAACACCGAAGAATGATATTAAAAGTGTCATTTTAATATGACCCATGCAATGTTTTGTAGTCGCCCATGTCAAATGTATGTATTATTGGACATATTTGCATAAATATGCAACACATTAAAATAATCCCATGACACTACGCACAAGAGACTATTTAACTGTGGAGTCCTGGCTACCTTCCAGTTTGGGTAATTGCATTCCGCCTGCCTAAACTCCACGAGCAGTTTCAACTGGATCTAGCATTCTTCTGCACTTTCCATCCCGAACAGTTTTGTATTGTGCACAACTAAACTGTTGCCGCATCTCACCCTAGAGGTGGGTGCATTTATTAATATTTAGGAGGGGATTTTCGAAGCGGTCTAACAGAACCAGGCACCCAACTCAGTGGGAGCTGAGTGCTTAATTATGTTAGGCCCCTTTGAAAGATCCCAGTATCAGCAATCACGCTACACAGCGCTTTACACATTTGGAGTGCATTACAAACAGTAATCCATCCGCCCGGCACCGTGTGAGGCAGAGAACGATTTATGACGTAAATGTTGAGCCTGCTCCATGTCAGAGCAGACCCAAGCCCTAGGCTGCCAGTAGCATGCCAGGTATACGTGACGCGGAGGCAAGCACTCAAAGTGCTTCAGCAGTTAGGCCTTGTAGGCTCTATCCCTGGTGGGTCCCAATAATCACTCAGACACATGGCTAAGGGAAAGAGTAGTTTACCAGGGCTGTCAGGAAAGGGAAGGTTGCAAATACCCTGGTACAAAGGCTTAAATAGTTACAGTTCAAAGTGAGCGACAGCGGTTCTTGTTTGGGCCCCTGGGGCAGTCCAGTCAAGAGGCAGGGCTCTTCAGGCCTAGTGCCTGGGGTGCCCTCTCCAGCCCAGTCTCTACTCAAGCAAATAGGAGCCTTTTGGTTTCCAAGCCAGGCGCAGCTAGCATCTCTCACTGGGGCCCCTCTGCACTGGCTCCTTGCTCAGCTGCTGCTGCTCCCCCACAAATCCCACACAGACCTGCACCCAGCGTAGGGTCTGGCAGTCAGAGTCTGATCCACACACGGCTCTCCATACAGTTACTGCGGGTTCTTCTCTGCAGCTCCTGGCTAGCCATGTGGCTGCTGCTTCCTAACAGAGCCTGGGCTCTCCCTGGTTCAGCCCCTTTCCCTCATATGGCCAGACAGAAGGGTATATGCATTGGGGAGGGGGCTGATGGGAGTTGTGATCCCCTGCTTAGTAGATCCACCACAGTGATTTCCATCTTGCATCAGAGCTCTGATCTTGCAAGATGAGAGCAGCCAGTTAAAATGTTAAATATTAGTATCATAGGGCTAGGATGTGGCCTGGGCTGTATGTGTGGGGTATAAGCCAGAGTACAACTCCCCCATGCGCCTGCATGGCCTCCTCAGACATTGCACCAGGATAGGGTTGCCAACTTTCTAATTCCAGAAAACTGAACACCCTTGCCCCACCCCTCCCCTTTCCTGAGGTCACGCCCATGCTCCGCCCCTTTCCAAGGCCCCGCCCCCACTCAATGCACCCCTCTCCCCCCGTCACTCGCTCTCCGCCACCCTCGCTCACTCGCTCATTTTCACTGCAAGGCCGAAACAGACACAAGGAGAAGGCCAGGAGCTGCAGCAGTTTGAATGTGGGAGATGCACACACTTGCCTACACAGAGACTTTTTTTCATACGTTTTCTCGGGGCCCTACAGGAGAGGTGGTGCAGGAGTCCAACAGGGCCCCGAGAGGAGCAGTCTCATGTCAAGGCTGGCCTTAGGGAAAATGGCACCTAGGCAAACTTGCATTTTGGTGCCCCCACCTCAATTGCCCCCATGGGCTCCCCACGCTCCCTTCATCCCTAACCCCTGCACTGTGCCCCCTTCGCCCCTAATCCCTGCATTCCCTTCCTGTTCCCCTAAGCCCTTCACCCTTTCACTCCTATCTCTGCTCCTCCCTCCTGGGCCCCTGACCCCTGCACTATGCCCTCTTCATCCCAATCCCTGCACTCCCCTCCTGCGCCCCTAACCTCTGAACCCTTATACTCCTGTCCCTGTGTGACACTCTGTATCTCAGGGGAACACCCTGAACTCCCATGTTCATCCTCATAATATGATTGTATGGTATCCAATGCCAAGTTTGTCATGTCGGGTGTCTTCGAAAGGCTTATGATGAACTGAGCATTGTTAATATAGTAATGTTATAGGTTATAATTTCACATATATAGTTATGAGGCTGAACATTTGTCCTCATGGCTTAAAACAAGCCCAGGAAAAACTCTCCAGGAACAGAGGGGCAGTTCACACCTCATCAGGGCATGCATGGGACAAACCCAGCCCAGCCTCACATGAACAAAGGACACTGGCCTAGGCAGCAACAAAGGATCTGTTGGACTCTCGAGTGAGTCACCCCCCTTCCCTTGGTCAGTTTGGGACTCCAATGAGATAATGCTCACCTGACCCTGTACTGTGCCCTCTTCACCCCAACCACTACTGTGCCCCTAACCTCTGCATCCCCCTCCTGCACCAACATGGGAACACTGTCCTGGATGCAGTGATTGAGCAGCTGGCATTGCTGCTCACTCCCACCCTGGACTGTTGCTCGTCTGCCCCACCCCCACGCACCCCCAGGGGGCTGGGGGGGGGGGAGCAAGGCGTGAGGTCAGGACTCCCTACATGCAGCAGCTCCGGATCCAGAGAGGCAGCCAGCAGCACACACAGATTCCCCGTGTCCCGTCACCCCAGTTCAGTGGAGACTGGGTACACGGGCAGGTGGACACCCCAACATCAGCCTCCCTCCTGCCCCAGCAGAGCAGATAGGAAGATGCTCCCAGTCTGGAGTGGCCAGGGCTCCGGGGAGAAACGGGGAATGGCGGGGGGACGACAGCAGCAGCGGTGGCCTGCACACAGCAGTGGAGCGGGGGGCAGGAGGGGCACCCCTGCTCCAGAGAAGTCACCTGGCTCACTGCCCTCTGCGGCTCAGGTCCCTCTCCCATCCACAGGGCCGGCCCTGATCTCGTTCTCCTTCCCTCCCCTCCAGCAGCCCCATTCCCAGCAGTGGGAGACGGGGATACAGACCGTGGGTCACCACAGGGGCACACGCCGTAGCCCAAGCCCAGCCTCAGGAGGAGGAGGAGGAGAAACGGGCCGGCAGCCGCGGGAGAGGCGCACGCCACGACCCCTCAACAGCCACCTGCGGAGCACTCGTGAGTCGAGCTAGTTCGTCCCCTGCCGCGACGCGGCCCCGCCAGTGGGAGCTGGGGTGGGGGCAGCACATGGAGCCCGCTGGCCGCCCCTAAGCATAACAGCCAGACATGCTGGCTGCTTCCCAGGAGCTGCGCGGCAGCTAGCAGGGATCCTGCCAGCCCTGCCACGCAGCGCCACCAGCCGGACAATCAACGGCCCGGTGAGCGGTGCTGACCGGAGCCACCAGGATCCCTTTTCGACCGAGCGTTCCAGTCAAAAACCGGACACCTGGTCACCCTCCCAGGAGGACAGGAGTTCGTGCTCCTCATCCTATCCCGAGTGGATGGGGTATGGGCAAAAGAAGCAGTAATGTGCTACTGGTATAGGTAAGCTCATACTGCTGCCTCATGGAGCATGGTCTCTGTGGACCGTTTCCTTCCCTGCACTGCCCCTGTCTGTGCCACCCCTTACCCAGGGCACAGCATCAAAGCACAGTCTAACCCGGAGGTGAGCAAACTACGGCCAGCGGGACTGTCCTACCCGGCCCCTGAGCTCCTGGCCAGGGCGGCTGGCCCCCAGCCCCTCCCCCGCTGTCCCCCCTCTCCCGCAGGCATGCCGCCATGTCTGGCTCTGGCCAGGCGGCGCAGCTGCCAGACATGCTGCTCTGAGCAGCATGGTAAGGGGGCCAGGGCTGAGGCGTTGGATATGGGGCAGGAGGTCCCGGGGGGCAGTGAGGGGACTGGGAGCAGGGGGCAGTTGGATGGGGCGGAGGTTCTGGGGGGGGGCGGTCAGGGGACGGGGAACAGGGGAGGTTGGATAAGCATGGGAGTCCCGGGGGCCTGTCAGGGGGCAGGGGTGTGGATAGGGTTGGGGCAGTCAGGGGACAGGGAGCAGGGGGGATTGGATAGTTGGTGGGGTCCTGGGGAGCGGTTAGGGGTGGGGGGTCCCGGGAGGGGGCGGTTAGGGGACAAGGAGCAGGGGGGGTGGATGGGTCGGGGGTTATGAGGTGGGCGGGAAGTGGGAGGGGGCGGATAGGGGGCAGGGGCCAAGCTGTTTGGGGAGGCACAGCCATTCCTACCCGGCCCTCCATATAGTTTTGCAACCCCAGTGTGGCCCTCGGGCCAAACAGTTTGCCCTCCCCTGATCTAACCCATAAGTATAAATGGAGAAGAGCAATCTACAACTGGATTGGACTGGACTGGAAAACCAAGGAAGCGCTAGTTAAATTACTGCAGCAATACAAAATCCTTGCCTCTCATGATAAGGTTAAAACTGAAACCTCAGCACAGAGCAACGGCAACCCAACATGGGAAACACACGACATTTGGAAAAACCTAAAATCTCCAGCCTGGGCCGCATAAAGAAAACATTGCAATAGCTTCTCTCAACTCACACCAAACGACCTTCGACCTGCATTCTATAACCAATTCAATCACTTATTTTATATCTGTTGGAACCCAACTTGTGCAAAACAAAAACAAAAAAAACCCCTCAGTAACCCTTTTCATCGCCTGCCAGCACCTCAACGATCATCATTTTACTTTCCAAAAGACAGTTGAAAACCCTTGGACATCAAAAGCATCCAGCGTGAGATTTACAGATGCTGGGTATTTGCAGATACAGTATTCTGCCAAAATGTTGTCATGCTTCCTAGTTCAGATTTAACTTCCCACTAGTGTGCGGTATTATTTCTTCAAGATGGAAATTGGCCTGTGTCCATCTGTTATCAAAGTTCAGTTCCATAGCTCCTACATATTGCTACCATCCTCCCTACTCCAGCTCTGCTATACCTGAGTAGCAATGGTGGAATATACACTAGTCCTCATCATCACTTGCAAGCCTGTCTAGTGTACAATTGCTTCAGAGATAAATTTCCCTTCTGAGTGCCCTCCTGTAGTTCATAGATCTCAGACTAATCTGGCAGGGCTTGGTCTGTTTAATAGCGAGCAAAGGAAAGCTTTTGTCATTAAATGATCCCTTGGCTCCTTGCAAGACTCGGAACGATAGCTTGGAAAGCCACTGGGCAAGTAAGGTGCCCCTCAGTCATGCAGCAGTGTTTGTGATAGGATAGGATCTTGCAATACCAAAACCTGCCTAGCAACATGTAGCCGTGGATGTCCTTCTGGGCTCTCTCCTTGGCCTACTTCTCTTTGTACCGGGTATAAATAAATGATCTACTGGAAGCTTGTTACAAAATCACAGTCCTGATGTGCCCCAACAGCAGCATCTTAGCATATTGTGTTCCTTCTGCACTCCCGGGTCTGAAACGGCCTTTGCTGAAATATTGGGCCAGATCCTCCACTAGTGAAGCCAATGAAGCTGTGCTGATGTATCCCAGCAGAGGATCTAGACCACTCTATTTAGTTATCTCTTGTTGCCAATCCAGGCACCAGAATGATCATAGCTAATTTTAATGGGGGAAGGGGGTGGGGGGACAGGGAAGATCCCTCCTCAACCTCTTCATTAATGCATGTTTTGTCCAAAAAGCATGGATAATTTTTACTGAGGATACACCACCAGTAACATTTTCTTGTCTGAGGTTGGAAGTACCACTGTTGTCCAATTTCAACAGGGATTGGCAGTCAGGACTCTTGGGTTCTATTACAAACTTTGCATTGGCTCCTTAGATAACCTTGAGCAAGTCACTTAAAATCTCTGTGCCCAGCCTACAGACAATGGGAGCATGAAGCACCCAAATTATAACTCCCATAAGGCACCACAGAAACATTGTCTAATCAAAATATTTCGGGGTTGGGTAGTCCAATTTTAACTTAAAAAAAAAAAAAAAATTTTCTATGGAAACCCCTTTATTTTCTGACCAGCTCTAAATTCATTCTCTTCTCTTCCTGGCTGCGAGGGGCTATTCCTCATCTCTCCCTTTCTCCTGAGTGCAGGTGCCACTCTGACCTACAAGGGTTGTTTGGAGAAAGAGCCAACACTACCAGCACCACCCATTCACCACTCCCACCGTTCCTCGTTCACACCGCTCAGGCAGTTTGGTCTGTGCTCCAGTGACAAATGCCCTGCAAGGACCCCAGCCAGCATGAATGCAGTTCCAAGCAGCAGCTAGGTCTCCAGAGAGTCACCCAACAGGTCTCGAAGTACTGCAGGCCGAGGCTCGCTCTTCTCAGTCTTCAGAGTTGCACAAGATCTAGCCTCACAACTCCCACTCAAGTTAGCCAGGGAGAATCCCATCCAATCGTACAAAATTCAAATACGAACAGACCTGAAAAATGCCTGTCAGGAATAGAGAAGGGCTTTCGCTGACACTGAACACACTTGGATGAATGCAGAAGCAAGTCAGAGAGACAAACGCTGGTTACCCTCATAGGTGCTCAGCGATCCATCAGGTTTTACCTAGCTGTGAATTTATTTCTCTATGCTATCCAAAGCCAAACTCACACCTGCTGGAGTGCTTCTGCTTCCCTGTCTTTAAGAAGGGGATAATACTTGTCACGGCGGGGTTGAAAGGAATCAGTGATCAATATTTGTGAAGAGCTCTCAGATCTTTATCTTTAAATCAAGACTGGATGTCTTGCTAAAAGATATTCTACAGGTCAAACGGGAGTTATGGGCCTGAAACACAAATTACGGGGTGAAGGGCTGTGGCCTGCGTTATGCAGGAGCTCAGTTTAGATTTAGGTCATAGAGTTTATATGCCCAAGGATCACATCTGCCCTCTTTGCCACAGCACTGCATTGGGAACTCATGTCCACTTGCTTCTCCACCATGACCCCTAAATGCTTTTCAGAATCATTGCTTTCCACGCTCCTGTCCCCCATTCTGTAAGTATGGCCTGCAATCTTTGCTCCTAGACATATACCTTTGCATTTGGCTGTATTAAAATGCATTTTATTTTAATGGGCCCAGCTTACAAGCGATCCTTATTGCTCTTTATCACTACCCTTATCCTTATAATTATTTACCACTCCGCTAATCTTTGTGTCTTCTGTACATTTTATCAGCAATGGTTTTATATTTACTTCCAGGTCATTGAGGAAAATGTTGAATAGCATCGGGCCTAGTTCTGAACTTGGTGGAACCCCACTAGAAACATCCCTTCTCGATGATTTCTCATTGACAACTACTTCTTGTCCATTAGCCAGAATAGGTTATGAAGCATTGCTGGGTCTATCTCCCACTCATGGTCATGTGGGAATTTGCAACTGAGCCTGTCCACTATTGAGTTTTGTGTGCCCGGGAGGTAAGCCGCAGATAGTATCCCATTGTGGGAGATACAGCAGTTCCATAGTCTCATCGCCTCCGCACAGAGGGAGGGCAACCTGGCTCCACCTTGTCAATTGATGTAGTCCATAAAGGCTATGTTATCTGTTAGGACTCTCATGTGTGATCCTTTGATCAACAGGAGGAAATGGTGCAGGCATTCCTGAACACCCTTAGCACATGGAGATTGATATGAAAGGATGACCACCTGCCTTGTGTTGTTAGGCCATGTAGATGCGCGCCCTACCCTATGAGTGATGCGTCAGTGGTGAGAAGCAACGATGGAGCTCAAGGGGGTTGCAAGAAGGGGATCCCTTTGCAAGCATTCGCTGGCACCAGTCTAAGGAGTTTTTGACCCTGGTGGGTAGTGACAGGGGTTTGTCCAGTCTGTTTCTGTTTGGTTTGTAAACTGAGCTGAACCACATCTGGAGGAACTGCATGTGAAGCGTGGCATGTGGCATCACCGCTGTGCCTGCTGCCATATGCCCCATGATGATGGTACTGATCGACTATCACATATCGGCAACATCTTCTTAGAGGAGTCCTTACTCCTGTCCTTGTCTCTCAGTGCTGTTGACTGGGGCCTGTGCCCATCGGGTCCATAGGCATGTCAATGGTACCTGCCGCTGTAGAACGTAAGCTGTGGGTACCACGCTAGGATTGTCTTGCTGCCAACGATACTGAGGATTCAGTGGATACCAAGCATGCCGGAAATCATTTGCGGCTAGCTGGGGCTCACTGTGGGGACTTCCTGCTCTCTTTTTCGATGACTTATGAGAGGGGTCAGTGGCTGGTTTCTTTGACCCACAGCCTTTAGATGTTGATGGCTGTGGGGAAGACTCAAGTCTGCCAGGTGACTCTTGGTGCAGGTCCAGAGAGGGTCAGAGGGCTGTCTCCTGTCTCAGTTCCCTATCCTTGCGAGACCTGGGCCTGGCTTGCTAGCACAGACTACACGTTTGTGAAACGTGGCCTTCCCCAAGGTAGTGTATGTACCAGGAGTGCTTGTCTGCAACAGGGATAGTCTCTTTGCAGGAGAGGCACTTCTTGAAGCCCAGTGACCCAAGAAGAAAAAAGGGGGGGGGGGGCGTTTTTTTTGTTTTGTTTTTTCAGAGAGAAAACTTTAAGAAAGAGAAAAAAAAAACTACAACTATGCTAAAAACTAAGTACGAGGAGACTAACTAATGATGGAAATGCAGAAGTGAAAGTGAACCTAACGGACTGTGAATAGCTCCATCTCTAGTCAGGGGTGATTGAGAAGGAACTGAGTGAGCTGGCTAGCCTTGTGGAAGGGCACAAGGAGAGACAGTGCATGTGCTCCTAATGGAAACTGGTACCAAAGTTCTCAGATCAGCAGCACAGAGATGCAAGCACACCTATACTGGATCACCCATAGGGACACTATTTGAAGTAGAATATCTAGGTTAACATAATGGTTGCTTTTGGCTTTAAAAATCTATGACTCCCTGGATGAGTTAAAGAATTAGTACTATTCAAATATATTGTGAAATTATGCCAGAAATGCAGACTAAAGTGATTGAATAGATGTGACAGTAGCAAGAGTGGGATATTGCAGCTGCACAGCAGGAAGTGGCAATGAAGGGGCCAGGAGAAGGAGAGGTTTCTGGCAGCAGAGAGACAGAAGGAACGGCAGCTGGAAGACAGACTGTGTCCTAGCAGTAATGAAAAAAGAGGGATCTTTTCAGCTTGCACATATTGCCGGTGTGTGCATCCCCATCAATAACAATAAGCTGATGGTGATGGATAGTGCTTGGATATGAATTACACCAACCTGCATGACTTTTTCCTATAAATAATACTAAAAATACTAAAAATGTATCAGGCTTACATAAAATAGCAATTTCTCCAGAATAGAGAGCCAGACTCTCCTCTGTTGTGAATCAGTATAGCCCCATTGAAGTGAACAAAGCTATGGTGATTTACAGCTGAGCGTGTATTTGTATTTTAATTCTCCTTTAGCTTGAATAAAATGAACTATAGACTGAAAACTGGTCTCTGGCTTTAACAAATGCTTGCCATTGACCCAACAGATTAAAACAATAAAGTCCACAGGGTATTGTTTGATGAAAAAGACCAAGCAGATTCAACAAAATTATATTCCACTTAAAAAATTAAACATGGAAGTTAGCCCTATCTCATTTACATGGGGCCAGATTCTGATCACTTTTATGCTGAATTTTCACTGGTTGAACTAAGATTAGAATCTGGCCCATAATGAATTACTTTCCTGTGGTAAATTAGTCCATAGCAGTTGGGTTTTAGCCTTTTTAAAAAATTATTTCACAGCAATGGATTATCAAAATAAACTATAACAATCTTCCCATTTTGAGGGAATGTGGAGTAAGAGAAGGCAGAGATGAGGTGAAGAAACATAAAGTACAAAATACTTAAACTCGTGAAACCCCTTCCATACAAGGTATTCACAGCATTTTAGAAGCCTCATAGCAAGCTCAAGGGATGGTCAATATTATCCTTATGCAAAAAGAAATGGAGTACTTGTGGCACCTTAGAGACTAACCAATTTATTTGAGCATGAGCTTTCGTGAGCTACAGCTCACTTCATCATCATGAAGTGAGCTGTAGCTCACGAAAGCTCATGCTCAAATAAATTGGTTAGTCTCTAAGGTGCCACAAGTACTCCATTTCTTTTTGCATAAGTACTCTAAGGTGCCACAAGTACTCCATTTCTTTTTGCAAATACAGACTAACACGGCTGTTACTCTGAAACCTGTCATTATCCTTATGCTACAGCCAGGGAAACTGAGGCACAGACATGTTACGTCTTTCAGGGTCCCACATCAGAATGGAACCAATTTCTGCCAACTCTCAGCACATCTTCCCTAACCACTAGACCACACTATTTCTTGTACAGCTGGCTAAGTACTGCAGGCCAAATCCTGAGTGCGTTTAGATGAATTTTCTTCCACCCTTTCTCAAGCAAACTGCTATTTATACTGTAGAGTTTCCTTAATGATGTGGCTTAGGATTTGGCCTGGGATATGCTGTGCCCTGGCTCTGGAGAACAAGAACTGTAGAAGGGTATTAGCAACAGTGTGGGATACAGGGCTCAATCCCCAACCCCAGTTCTGTGGAGACAGACCCAGCTGCTGTAAAAGAATAGAGGATTCTCTCCCACAAGGGAGCCTCAGCTTGCACAATGCTGACAGAGCTAGCCTCTACCCAACCTGCTGCTCCCGGCTCCACACACGGGACATGTCAGAGGTGGGAGCTGGGAGACACATGGTACAGCCGTTCCAGCCCCTGCATGGCCCACGATTTAGAGACTGGAAAGCGTCTCGGTATTGCCAGCCTCAAGCAGCCAATAATGGTAAGTCTACCTCCCAATTATATTGTAGTAACAATACTCAGCAGGGTGCCTCGTTATTTCTCTGAAGAGGGACATTTATAACCCTACCTCTCTAAAGCTATCTGTAGGTTGCTCACATTGTTCACCAACAGCTCTAAAATTTGC
This sequence comes from Eretmochelys imbricata, assembly GCF_965152235.1. Classification (NCBI taxonomy): domain Eukaryota; kingdom Metazoa; phylum Chordata; order Testudines; family Cheloniidae; genus Eretmochelys; species Eretmochelys imbricata. The sequence goes on from NC_135573.1 coordinate 256,956,893, forward strand.
TCCCTCTATTTTGACACAAATCTTTTCCTTCTGTCTTTGGAATGTTCAGACTCCAAGTTACATAGAAATAAAAGACAACTGCTGAACAAAGACTTGCTTTGCTCTGCTCCCTTCCTGGTGACAGAAATAGACTCGAGAGCTATTTTTATCCTGGAGAACACACAACACATGCCCAAGTTACCACTGCCAGTAATAAATACATCCCTAAGAGGGTCAAGAAGCTACTGTAAACAGTGATTAGTAATGAGACCATTCTGTTCTCTTATTACCATAGAGGCATCATTATCTAGCCTCTAATTTCATACTTTATGTCTCATCACATAAAAGCCTTTACAGAAAGCAGGCAGGGTTGTATGTCTTGTCAGACTTGACAATTCAGAGCAATAGGAATATAAATAGCTCTTGACCATGTACTCGCTCCCCACCTCCACACTGCACACTGTGAAAAGACAGGTTTCAGAGTGGTAGCTGTGTTAGTCCGTATCCGCAAAAAGAACAAGGAGTACTTGTGGCACCTTAGAGACTAACAAATTTATTTGAGCATAAGCCCACTTCATCAGATGCATGCAGTGGAAAATACAGTAGGAAGAAATATATATACAGAGAACATGAAAAAATGGGTGTTGCCATACCAACTCTAACAAGACTCATCAATTAAGGTGGGCTATTATCAGCAGGAGAAAAAAAACTTTTGTAGTGATAATCAGGATGGCCCATTTCAAACAGTTGACAAGAAGGTGTGAGTAACAGTAGGGGAAAAATTAGAATGGGGAAATAGTTTTTAGTTTGTGTAATGATTCATCCACTCCCAGTCTTTATTCAAGCCTAATTTAATGGTGTCCAGTTTGCAAATTAATTCCAGTTCTGCAGTTTCTTGTTGGAGTCTGTTTTTGAAGTTTTTTGTTGAAGAATTGCCACTTTTAGGTCTGTAATCGAGAGACCAAAGAGATTGAAGTGTTCTCTGACTGGTTTTTGAACGTTATAATTCTTGACGTCTGATTTGTGTCCATTTATTCTTTTGCATAGAGACTGTCCAGTTTGGCCAATGTACATGGCAGAGGGGCATTGCTGGCACATCATGGCATATATCACATGGGTAGATGTGTAGGTGAACAAGCCTCTGATAGTGTGGCTGATATGATTAGGTCCTATGATGGTGTCACTTAAATAGATATGTGGACAGAGTTGGCAACGGACTTTGTTGCAAGGATAGGTTCCTGGGTTAGTGGTTCTGTTGTGTGGTGTGCAGTTGCTGGGGAGTATTTGCTTCAGGTTGGGGGGCAGTCTGTAAGCGAGGACTGGCCTGTCTCCCAAGATCTGTGAGAGTGAGGGATCGTCCTTCAGGATAGGTTGTAGATCCTTGATGATGTGCTGGAGAGGTTTTAGTTGGGGGCTGAAGGTGATGGCTAGTGGCATTTTGTTACTTTCTTTGTTGGGCCTGTCCTGTAGTAGGTGACTTCTGGGTCCTCTTCTGGCTCTGTCAATCTGTTTCTTCACTTCAGCAGGTGGGTATTGTAGTTGTAAGAATGCTTGATAGAGATCTTGTAGGTGTTTGTCTCTGTCTGAGGGGTTGGAGCAAATGTGGTTGTATCTTAGAGCTTCGCTGTAGACAATGGATCGTGTGGTGTAGTCTGGGTGAAAGCTGGAGGCATGTTGGTAAGTATAGCGGTCAGGTTTCCGATATAGGGTGTTGTTTATGTGACCATCGCTTATTAGCACTGTAGTGTCCAGGAAGTGGATCTCTTGTGTGGACTGGTCCAGACTGAGGTTGATGGTGGGATGGAAATTGTTGAAATCATGGTGGAATTCCTCAAGGGCTTCTTTTCCATGGGTCCAGATGATGAACATGTCATCAATGTAGCGCAGGTAGAGTAGGGTTGTTAGGGGACAAGAGCTGTGGAAGCCTTGTTCTAAGTCAGCCATAAAAATGTTGGCATACTGTGGGGCCATGTGGGTACCCATAGCAGTGCCGGTGACTTGAAGGTATACATTGTCCCCAAATGTGAAATAGTTATGAGTGAGGACAAAGTCACAAAGTTCAGCCACCAGGTTTGCCGTGACATTATCTGGGATACTGTTCCTGGTGGCTTGTAGTCCATCTTTGTGTGGAATGTTGGTGTAGAGGGCTTCTACATCCATGGTGGCTTGGATGATGTTTTCTGGAAGATCTCCGATGGATTGTAGTTTCCTCAGGAAGTCAGTGGTGTCTCGAAGATAGCTGGGAGTGCTGGTAGTCTGAGAAGAGAGTCTACATAGCCAGACAATCCTGCTGTCAGGGTGCCAATGCCTGAGAGAATGGGGCGCCCAGGATTTCCAGGTTTATGGATCTTGGGTAACAGATAGAATACCCCTGGTCGCGGTTCTAGGGGTGTGTCTGTGCGGATTTGTTCTTGTGCTTTTTCAGGGAGTTTCTTGAGCAAATGCTGTAGTTTCTTTTGGTAGCCTTCAGTGGGATCAGAGGGTAATGGCCTGTAGAAAGTGGTGTTGGAGAGCTGCCTAGCAGCCTCTTGTTCGTATTCCGACCTATTCATGATGACAACAGCACCTCCTTTGTCAGCCTTTTTTGATTGTGATGTCAGAGTTGTTTCTGAGGCTGTGGATGGCATTGTGTTCTGCACAGCTAAGGTTATGGGGCAAGTGATGCTGCTTTTCCACAATTTCAGCCCATGCACGTCGGCGGAAGCACCCTATGCAGAAGTCTAGTCTGTTGTTTCGACCTTCAGGAGGAGTCAATGCAGAAGCCTTCTTTTTGTAGTGTTGGTAGGAAGGTTTCTGTGGGTTAGTATGCTGTTCAGAGGTGTGTTGGAAATATTCCTTGAGTTGGAGATGTTGAAAGTAGGATTTTAGGTCACCACAGAACTGTATCATGTTCGTGGGGGTGGAGGGACAGAAGGAAAGGCCCGGAGATAGGACAGATTCTTCTGCTGGGCTAAGAGTATAGCTGGATAGATTAACAATATTGTTGAGTGGGTTAAGTGAACCACTGTTGTGGCCCCTTGTGGCATGTAGTAGTTTAGATAGTTTAGTGTCCTTTTTCCGTTGTAGAGAAGCAAAGTGTGTGTTGTAAATGACTTGTCTAGTTTTTGTAAAGTCCAGCCATAAGGAAGTTTGTGTGGAAGGTTGTTTTTTTATGAGAGTATCCAGTTTTGAGAGGTTATTCTTAATCTTTCCATGTTTGTTGTATAGGATGAAACTGTGAAAATACAGTTTCCAGCGCTCGTACCTCAACGGTCCCTTCCACTGCCGTTTGTGGCTCCATTAGCAGGAGATTTATCTTCCTCATTATTTTTCAAAGGGATGTTCATGCTGCAACACCATTTACAGGAAGTGGTGTTTATAACATGGGATTAAGTCTTTATTTTGTGTCGTCCATCATAAACTGTCGGGTGTATTTGTGTGGTTCACTTCCTGGAGCATCATCATCATATCTGAGCATCTCACAAAGCTCAATGAATTTCTCATAAGATGATAAGGAAGGCCATACTGGGTCAGACCAAAGGTCCATCTAGCCTAGTATCCTGTTTTCCGACAGTGGCCAATGCCAGGTGCCCCAGAGAGAATTAACAGAACAGGTAATCATCAAGTGATTCATTCCCCGTCACTCATTCCCAGCTTCTGGCAAACAGAGGCTAGGGACACCATCTCCTCATTCCCTATTTGCAGCTGGGAAAACTGAGGCACAAAGATTAAGTGACTTGCCCAAGGTTACATAGGGAGTCTGTGGAGCCAGGCATTGAGCCCAGGTCTTCTTAGTTGTATTGTCATAACCATAAGGCATCCCCTCTCTTCCTCAAGAGCCAACTCAACCACTACTGTGTCTTTCTAACCCCAGACTTGTGTCACAATAATTTGTATCACTTAACAAATGCATGCAAAGTGCTTTGAAGATGGAGGGCCAGATTCATACAAGGGAGGTGTAGACTCCACCTCCCTTTCCAGCTAATCCTCCATCCCACAGGGCCTTCACCCAAGGGAAGGGCAGGGAGTGATGCCACCTTCTGCTCAGGGCCAGACAGTCTATCCCTGCCAGTGCTCTACAGAACAAGCTTCAGAGTAACAGCCGTGTTAGTCTGTACTCGCAAAAAGAAAAGGAGTTCTTGTGGCACCTTAGAGACTAACCAATTTATTTGAGCATGAGCTTTCGTGAGCTACAGCTCACTCAAGCTGGCATCTTCTCACCTCTCACACTCCTCTCAACCACAGAGAGGCACTTTTTGGCTCCACCCTTCCTTTAGAACCCCCTGGCGCCGGGGAGGTTTCAGCCACCATGACCTCCTTCCCTGGTTGACTTTTTCCCTCAGGGACTCTGCACCATAAAACTAGGGTGGATCTCATCTATAAAAGGGACAAGTTTATAACTGCATCAAAACAAGATCCTGAGGTCTTTGCACAGTCCTTGCTCAGGCAAAGTCCGCGGGAGTTTTGTCTGAGTAAAGACTGAATGAAATGCTGTGAGGACCTCAGGATTTGGCCCATACATTGCTGACTAACATAGCAATCTGCCTGGAGCTGGAGAGAGGAGCATAGATGGCAGGTGGGAAGAGTTCAGAGGAGGCACCAGGAAGCCAGTTTGCATGCACATGGCTGGAACGCTAGTTGTGGATGGAGCACCTCTGGAAATACTTCTCTTAATAAAGAGCCAGTTTAGTTGTGTAAACATGGAGTCCTCTCATGTTATTGCCCAGCACACATAAAACCATTACTATGAATAGGCTGTTGTCTCAGGCATATGGACTTTACTGCACCATGCCGCAGAAGCAGCAAATGCTGTTTTGGAAGAAAGCTCCTGTTTGGACATGGGATCTGCAGAACAAAATTATTCCATTTGGGTAGAAATGACAGATTCGGGCACAAGCAATCGCATTGGACGTGCCATCATTTTGCATGATGGGGCCAACTTTATAGTTAAGAGAGTTGACCTACAATAAATCATTCTCCTATCCCATTCTTCCACCCAACCCCAGCCCCTAATTTATTTTAGGTGCACTGTTAAACGCTAATGAGAAGTGTCCTGGAAACTGATATCCTCTGTCTATTTGCAGTTTTGTTGTAGCTGTGTTGGTCCCAAGATGTGGGAGAGACAAGATGGGCAAGGTAATATCTTTACTGAACCAACTTCTGTTGGTCAAAGGGACAAGCTCTTTCTCAGACCTGGAAAAGATAAGGAGAGTGTCCAAGCTAAATACAAGGTGAGACAGATTGTTAAACATAAGGGATTTATACATGTTGTAGGAGACCACTTAAAATAAAGTGGGCAATTAACATCTCTGCAATCCTAGGACAAAGGAGAGTAATAGGCAGTAAGGTGTGTTGCAAATTATTGTAATGAGCCACAAAAACCAGTCTCTCTGTTAAATCCATGGTCTTTAGTGTCCACAGAGCTATGAATTTAAATTCCCAATCCCAAACTTGTCTTTCCATGGTGTTGTGCAGGTTTCCTTCGAGGATTAGGAGTGAGAGGTCAGATATGGAGTGATTGCTTTGTGAAAAGTGTTCATCCACGGGTGATAGGGCATTTTTGTCTTTTATCCTTTTTCTGTGTGAGTTCATTCAAGAGCATAATGATTGTCTGGTTTCACCCACATAGTTGTTTTTGGGGCTTTTATTGCATGGGATGCAATACACCCCATATTGTCATAGGCATGTGTGGAACCCATAGATCTTGAAAGGTGTGCTGTGGGAGGTACTGATCATCATAGCAGTGCTGATATGGCTGCAAGTTTTGCACCTGTTGTTCTGGCAGAGTTTCGTGCCACTCTGAGTTGGTGTGTCCTGGTCTGTGGGGAGCTTGCTTCTGATAATGAGCTTGGGAAGATTGATCTGGGGTTATTGGAAGGGTATAAGAGGATGGTTGGGAAAGATTGATTTCAGGATGAGGTCTCCATCAAGAATGGGTTGTAATTATTTAATGATACCCCATATGTGGGGTGGCAGGTGACAACTAGAGGTGTGCAATCAGTGGTTGTTTTTTTTGTTTTGTTTTGTTTTTCTGTATTGAAGCAGGTTGTCTCGGGATATTTGGGTGGCCGTTCCATAGTGAGTTCTACTTCTCTGACTGATCACAACACAGGAACGGCAGGAGCAGCAGCACCAATGTCCCCAGCTAAATACCTCAATACTTACCTGGAGAGATGGGTTGAGAAAGAAGACCAGTCTCAGGGCACACTGATCAGTGTGATGTATGCTTCTCCTGGACAGAGGGAGCACACCCTGGGCATCTGAAATCCACAGCAGTTCAAATCCCAGATAAGCCCCAGTTTATGTGACAGCTGCCACCCTGGCCAAAACCAGGGATTAAACTGGGGGCTCTCCATAGCTAAAACCTCTCTCTATCCGATCTGAGTTGGAGGCTGTAACAGATTCTCATCCTCTGTGGATCAGGTACAAAGGGGGACATTTAATACACACTGACCAGAGCTGTACATACAATCCTTGACCTCTCCTTGCTGAGACTGCCAGCAAGATGGCCAGCTAATGATGGGGCTAGCACCTCATGGTAGAAAAGAGACTGAACTCTGCTAGAATCAATAAAAAGGAAATTCTGTCCTGACAGTGCTGGACACAAACAGGTCCCTCTAGTCCTCCCAGACTAAATAAACACAGCCTGTGCTACCTAGTATCATCATGCAGGGTCTCCCTAAATCCTGCTGACTACACTGCTGATTATTATCCAGTAGGACCTGAGACAACAGACTCATTTCACACATACAGCAAATATTGCCTTTATATGGTAATGGTTCACCCACTAACTCTGGTTTTACTGGCAACTTCTATTCCCAGATGCAGATTACGGGAATATTTTAATCATGTAATATTTGAGCTATGAGTGATAAAGTCTCTGCAACATCTGGCAGAGGCTGAAGTGACAGAACCCCACAGCTGGCATGCTGGGCGCAATTCAGAGCTTGGGAAGCTAGAGACCTGGGTCCAGGGTTCCTAGCATGATGGTTCCTCTAGCTTTCATTTATCAGCTGTATGGGCACAGTAGGAATGCTTATGGGGGAAATCGTTATTAAAAAACATGGCATTTCAAAAAAATGTACTCAAATGCCTAAAAGATAAATGGGACCAGCTGCAAAATAATAATTAAAAAGTACTTTGTAGAGTTTCCAGTATATCCTTTGTACTAATAGGGAAGAAGTATATTAAAAGGATTACTATGCCATATTCATACTTTGTCCTGGTATAAATGTATTGTATGTAGGATTGTTGCATGTAGTTATGTAGATGTGCAATGCACAAAAAGGTCCCATGGCACAATTCCAGCCTTGCAAACTTCTACTTGCTTAAGGCATTTTTTTTTCCTGATGGGTAAAATATCATTCGTTTTTAATTATTGTTAATCATTATGACCAGGACAAGCAAATAGATTTTGGCCTACATTTTCAGAAATGAATTATACTGGTGGGTGCCCAGTTTGAGACCCTGGAATCTCTGCACTTACTGAAAATCAGACCTCTTTAAGGTAACTAAGTTGGACACTCAAAAATAATTTTTGAAACTGGAGATCTGGGCTGGTAAATGTTCATAACATTTTCTACAAGGCTGCACTATACACCAGAGTGGAGGAGTTATCTCCAGTGTCCTGGCCTAATTCTAGTAAGAGTAATATAGCTGGGAGGGAAATGGTTTTCCCACACCGTGAAAATAATTGAGATGTCAAAATATTTCCCATTCTGGATCAGGATGAAATTGTGACCTTTTGAGGTTTTCGTGAAAAATGTGAGAAAATGACCTACCCCAGAATAGCCTATAGCCCAGGGATTAGGGCACTCATCTAGGGCATGGGAGACTGAGGTTCAAGCCTAATGTCTGACTCAAACAGAGACTTGAACCTGTGTACTTCAAACACCCCAGATGAACACACTAATCCTGGGGCTTAGTTTGGGTAGCTTACCTTTGCTCTCTCTCCCTCCCTCTCGGGCTTGGGCATAGAGAACATGAAGCACATGCTGGCTGCTGGAGGTGTGTGTGTGTGTCCCAGGCTAGGAGCGACAAATAGCACAAGCATTTGGGGGCATTCAGGGTTATAACACAATTGGTGACACAACCTCTCACTGGTCTGAATTCCACCCCAAAGCATGGTAGTGGCATAGTCAGCAAGATTTACACACAGCTTGCCCGGGGCACCATTTCAGATTGGGGAAGGGGGGGGCAACTTTAACCATGATTCAAGGGGCTACTTAGGCACCTGAAAACACTAATATTTTTGCAGATAATGGGGGGGGCAACCAAAAATTATAACTCAAAGCGGGGCCTCAGCTCAAGAAGTCTGAAAACTACTCAGGGTGCAGGCAGGTGTGTAGCTAGGAGCTATGTGCAGAGAGGGGGTAGCTCAGGGTGCAAGCAACGGGTAGCTAGGGACTGTGTGAAGAGAAGGGGGTAGCTCAGGGTGCAAGCAGGGGGTAACTAGGGGCTGTGTGCAGAGAGAGGGGTAGCTCAGGGTGCAAGCAGGGGGTAGCTAGGGGCTGTGTGCAGAGAAGGGGGGTAGCTCAGGGTGCAGGCAGGGGGTAGCTAGGGGCTGTGTGCAGAGTGGGGGAGAGCTCAGGGTGCAAGCAGGGGGTAGCTAGGGGCTGTGTGCAAGGGGTTGCTGCTGCTTGAAGGCCAGCCCTGCATTCAGTCCCTAGTTTGTACAGTGGGGGTAGCCCCACTGGGCAGGGGCTGGGGAAAGGGGCGTGCTCTGCCCACCCGGGGACACGATGGGTTGGGGCAGGGGGTCACCCTGACATCAGTCCCCCCCTTTCCTGGTTGTGCACAGATGATCAGGAGGCAGGCTCCTGGTCCGGAGCAGCATGGCTAGCAGCGGCTCTATAGCGGTGCGGGGAGAGTGCGGGGGGGCAGGGGCAGCACAGTGGCTGCCGAGGGCAACGGAGCAGGGCAGTGGGGGGACGAGGGGCAGCATCTCCCCTCCTGCTGCAAACTTCACCCACACATGGTACATGGCGCCCTTGCAGCTGTTTGCTCTGTTTACACTTCAAGCCGTGGTAAAATCGTTTTAAAGGAGTCTCCAGTTCATAGGCACTGACTGTGTGGGTGCTGCGGAGCTGGAGCACCCACAGGGAAAATACGGTGGGTGCTGAGCACCCACCTGCAGCCCCCCTATCAGCTCCCTCCCACTCCCCAGCGCCTCCTGCCTGCTGGCGGGCCTCGCAGACCAGCGCCTCCCTCTCCCTCTCCCACACCTCCTGCCCACCGCAATCAGCTGTTTCGTGGCATACAGAAGGCTCTGGGGGGAGAGAGGGGAGGAGTGAGGATGCGGCACGCGGGGGAGGGGGTGGATCTCGGTGGGAACAGGTGGGGTGGGGCTTAGGGCAGGGCAGGAAGAGGCAGGGCCTTGGGGGAAGGGGTAGAGTGGGGGCGGGGCCTGGGGCAAAGCCAGGGTTTGAGCCTCCCCGCCCCCCGGCGCTTTGGAAAGTCAGCGCCTGTGCTCTTGTTTAATCCAGGCCATAGAAATTCACCCAGTGATTCGTGCACGCAGCTCAGATCTTGTGGCTGAGGAAGAGCATATTATTTTAGAAAAAAATCAGATCCTGGCTTGGAGAATCCACCACCACCCCACTTCTCAAACTCCGCACGAGCACTGTCGGGAGCTGGGAGAGCTGGGGCCAGAGTAAATAAAGCCCAGCTCTGTGCCAGGTTACAGCAATGCAGCTGCTCAAAGCCTAGGGATGTGTGGGTAGTACTAGAACAATCAGGACATGTCCTTATCCTTGGCAAATGTGGACTGCTCTAGGTGGCAAGGGGTTTAGTCGGGCTGCTCTGGTTAAAATGACCAGCAGTTGTGTAGGTATCACTCCACTTCAACCACCAGACCCATTTCTAGCCCAGAGATTAGCAGGGTACATCAGCACCAGAGGTGAGGGCATCCAGCCACCATCATTCCTTGGCCTGTTTGTCTACTGTGAACCTGTCCTCCCCCCAAACCCATTGGAATCTCCATCCTAGACTTACTTGGAACTATCTGTCTTCTCATGATCAGAGGAAGTGATTAATGCCCTGGTACTCCAAGAAATGCCGCGTTGTTTTTATACAAATATCCCTCGGGAATGGAACATCATTTCCCACTACACTATCCCTTGCCTTCAAAATAACCTCAGCAGTAGTGTCTTTACAGATGTCTCCCATCAGTTCTCTCCATCTTATCATCACGATGGTGTCAGAACGCCTCACCGGATTTTCTAAAATCATCCTTTTTACATGTACCTTATATTTTAAGTTCCTCTCCCTCCATACGATCTTATCTTTATTCATAATTATTAATCCTAACCCATGTCTCCCCTAAATGGGTTTTTCTTATGTGACACCTATAAATCTGGACAACGATTTTAATGAAAACACAAATCTTTGTCCTGTGACATCAGGTCAGATTCAACCTTAATGACCCATTTAACGTATCTAATGCTAATACCTTCCATTTACAGTTTAGAGCACCTTCCATCCCAAAGTACTCTCCACAGCATTTACCTAATGGGATGGCTGGGGCCACCACTGGGTTAGAAATCTAGCAGGCATTCTGCACAAGTAGATCCATGCAATAGGTTCTTTAATTAATGGAAAAGGAAAGAGCAGTATTTCCAAATAAAGATGCAGCAGAAGCTTCAGCAAAAGGAATGTAGTGGGACTGAGCTGAAGTTTGGCCAGGACATCAAGCACCAACAGTCAGGCTTGAGCCTGTAGTCATGGCTTTAGCAGCCCAGGAGCAACACAAACAAAAAGGAAGAAGGACATCTGCTGGGAGAGCAATACAGCAAAGCACAGACAATCCAGGAAGTTTTTGGAAACTGTTGGGGACAACTTCCTGGTGCAAGTGCTGAAGGAACCAACTTGGGACTGCACTCCTCTTGACCTGCTGCTCACAAACAGAGAAGAATTGGTAGGGGAAGTAGAAGTGGGTGGCAACCTGGGCAGCAGTGACCATGAGATGGTCGAGTTCAGGATTCTGAAAAAAGGAAGAAAAGAGAGCAGCAAAATACAGACTTTGGACTTCAGAAAAAGCAGACTTTGACTCCCTCAGGGAATTGATGGTCAGGATCCTCTGGGAGGCTAATATGAGGGAGCAAGGAGTCCAGGAGAGCTGACTGTATTTTAAAGAAGCCTTATTGAGGGCACAGGAACAAACCATCCCAATGTGCAGAAAGAACAGCAAACATGGCAGCTGACCAGCTTGGCTTACCAGAGAGCTTAAACACAAAAAGGAAGTTTACAAGAACTGGAAACTTGGACAGATGACTAGGGAGGAGTACAAAAATATTGCTCAAACAAGCAGGGTTGTAATCAGGGAGGCCAAAGCACAACTGGAGTTGCAGCTAGCAAGGGATGTGAAGGGTAACAAGAAGGGTTTCTACAGGTAATGTTAGCAACAAGGTGGTCAGTGAAAGTGTGGGACCCTTACTGAATGGAGGAGACAACCTAGTGACAGATGATGTGGAAAAAGCTGAAGTACCCAATGCTTTTTTTGCCTCGGTTTTCACAGACGAGGTCAGCTCCCAGACTGCTGCACTGGGCTACACAGTATGGGGACGAGGTGAGCACCCCTCAGTGGTGAAAGAACAGGTTAAGGACTATTTAGAAAAGCTGGTCAAGCACAAGTCCATGGAGCCAGATCTAATGCATCCCAGGGTGCTGAGGGAATTGGCTGATGGGATTGCAGAGCCATTGGCCATTATCTCAGAAAACTCGTGGCAATCGGGGGAGGTCTGGGACGATTGGAAAAAGGCAAATATAGTGCCCATCTTTAAAAAAGGGAAGGAGAATCCGGAGAACTACAGACCGGTCAGCCTCACCTCAATCCCTGGAAAAATCATGGAGCAGGTCCTCAAGAAATCCATTTTGAAGCACTTGGAGGAGAGGAAGGTGATCAGGAATAGTAAACATGGATTCACCAAGGGCAAGTCATGGCCTGACCAACCTGATTGCCTTCTATGATGGCTCTGTAGATATGGGGAAAACATATCTGATATATCTTGACTTTAGCAAAGCTTTTGACATGGTCTCCCACAGTTTTCTTGCCAGCAAGTTAAAAAAGTATGGATTGGATGAATGGACTATAAGGTGGATGGAAAGCTGGCTAGATCGTCAGGCTCAACGGGTAATGATCAGTGGCTTGATGTCTAGTTGGCAGCCAGTATCAAGCGGAGTGCCCCAGGGGTCTGTCCTGGGGCCGGTTTTGTTCAACATCTTCATTAATGATCTGGATGATGGGATGGATTGCACCCTCAGCAAATTCGCAGATGACACTAAGCTGGGGAGAGAGGTAGATATGCTGGCGGGTAGGGATAGGGTCCATAGTGACCTAGACAAATTGGAGGATTGGGCCAAAAGAAATCTGATGAGGTTCAACAAGGACAAGTGCAGAGTCCTGCACTTAGGACGGAAGAATCCCATGTATTGCTACAGGCTGGGGACTGACTGGCTAAGTGGCAGTTCTGCAGAAAAGGACCTGGGAATTACAGTGGACGAGAAGCTGGATGTGAGTCAACAGTGTGCCGTTGTTGCAAAGAAGGCTAAGAGTATATTGGGCTGCATTAGTAGAAGCATTGCCAGCAGATCGAAGGAAGTGATTATTCCCCTCTATTCGGCACTGGTGAGGCCACATCTAGAGTATTGCGTCCAGTTTTGGGCCTCCCACTATAGAAATGATGTGGACAAATTGGAGAAAGTCCAGAGGAGGGCAACAAAAACGATTAGGGGCCTGGGGCACATGACTTATGAGGAGAGGCTGAGGGAACTGGGATTATTTAGTCTGCAGAAGAGAAGAGTGAGGGGGGATTTGATAGCGGCCTTCAACTAACTGAAGGGGGGTTCAAAAGAGGATGGAGCTAGGCTGTTCTCAGTGGTGGCAGATGACTGAACAAGAAGCAATGGTCTCAAGTTGCAGTGCGGGAAGTCTAGGTTGGATGTTAGAAGAAACTATTTCACTAGGAGCATGGTGAAGAACTGGAATGGGTTACCTAGGGAAGTGGTGGGATCTCCATCCTGAGAGGTTTTTAAGGCCCAGCTTGACAAAGCCCAGGCTGTGATGATTTAGTTGGGGTTGGTCCTGCTTTGAGCAGGGGGTTGGACTAGATGACCTCCTGAGGTCTCTTCCAACCTTAGTTTTCTATGATTTCACGTAAGAGGTGTTAGTCCATCTGTACAATTTTCAGAAAGGGATCTCTAAGATTCTCCTGAAGATGCCAGGGCAACCAGATTCGCTGTCTTGCCACGCTGCAGAACACGCGTGAGAGAGATTCAGCTGAAGCAAGTGGCATAGTATCTTGGCTTTCCCCTTGAAATCTCTGGCCTCCACTGGACAGACACTTTCCATCTTCTCTCAGTCAAGAGGCATTGTCCTTACGATTAGACTCAAAGAACAAAACCACTCTCATTAGAGACAGTGTAACTCGCACAGGGATTTTAGCAAAAGTGGCAGTTTTCACCAAGATACATCATGCCAATGTCAATTTATGAGAGAAGGCAGCTGCCCCTTGCTGCAACCTTGTGGTGGTGCTGGCTATAAGTTGCTATCTGGGTTCTGGGGGAGCACCAGCGGAATGTGCTTGATCAGCATACGCCACAAGAAAGCAGGGCCATACACCCTCTCTGACCAACCCACCCACTTTGAAAGCCATGCTGCCTGGCTGCTGTCCTGCTGGTGGAAGAAACATCTCAGGCATTTTGTGCTGTCCCAGTCTCCATCCAGATACCGGGCCACATTTTCCAAAGAGCTAAACGACACCCATTGGACAATCTAACCAGAGGCTACCTCTGAAAATCTCGCCTGTATTTTCTATCCTGGGGGACCCAAGCCCTGGACCTAAACTAGTGTGCCCAGGACTAAAGCTGGCCTCCCCATGTTTCATTACTGTTTAATTTGAGAACTACCCAGCATATTCAGCTGTCCTTGTTTTAAAGACAGCTGTTTTCCTAGCTGAGTTTAGCTCTTGCAGTGACAGTCACGTACCAGTGATAAATCGGAAGCAGCAGAACTAAATCTCAAAACCTGAGCTTGTTGGCTGGGAGCAATATTCACCCCTTCCCCCCATGTATTCCTCCTCACACACTAGCAGCCAAATGACTTCAGTCAGGATAAGGGAAACACAAGGCCAAGTATGGATCACCCTCATCCCCAAGCCACCCCAGCTAGCCTTCAGGCCCTTCTTCCCAGGCACTGGTGTGCAATTATAGAATGGTAGCAAGTAGAGCTGCTCCAAAACCTGCTCTATATTTCCCACAAAACATCTTGAACAAACTGAAAAATATGTAGTTTCATTAGTTGTTTGTTGTTGTTGAATTTTTCTTTTTTTGATGAAACAATTTTTTTTTAAAACTGTATGTTTTTCATATTCCTCCATCCCCCGACAGTGGAAGAGGAGGGATGACAAAAACATTTGGGGGTGAGAGGGGGTGGAAGGGTGGGGAGAGAATTGTTGAAAAACTGGAAAATATTGACCAACATAAAAGTTTTCCACAAAAATTTCTCATTTTGATCAAAACATCTTTTATCTTAAAAAAAGAAAGTTTTGACCCCAAATCAGAGTCAGCCACCTTTCCGAGCAGCTTTTATCGCAAAAGTTTTCACTGGAAATGCAGCCACTTCTGGGCTGAGAGGTTGGCAACCTTTGGATGCAGAGTAGCAAAGGGAGGGGATATTTTGGCCAAGGATGATGGAGCAAACCTTTACTCTGCTTGGACAGTGGAGACCTCCTGACACTTCTTTGTCAGAGCAGGCAGGGCTTCTGCTTTCAAGGCCTATCTTTAGAGACCCACACTAAGTAACTGTAGGGTGCTTCTGAACCGCCAAGGGCAATCCTGATATACTTCCAGCCATGGTGAGGGGAGCAGACCCAGCAGGCTGCCTCCTACAGAGGAAGAGCAAGCCCCCCACAAAACTGGAGGGCTAAGCCCACTGCTCCACCCACAAGCTGATACCCTCCAAATGACAGTGGGGGCACAGCTTGAAGGAGGAGGGAGCCCATGGCCGGCAGGCCAAGCTCTTCAGGGCCCCATTGGGCATGATATCCCTTCCCCCAATTTCCCTAATAAAGGGCCCAGTTGCAAGCACTGCCACATGCCCATGCCAAGGAGTGAGGGAATGTAAGGAGCCTCCTTACCCCACTGCATGGGTTACCCACAGTGCCACAGCCTGACTGGGCAGCTATGTCCCTTCCTGCGCAGGTGGGCCGGGGTAGGGAGCTCTCACTATCACTAATAGAGACCTACCCCTTTTTCCTCCAAAAAAAGAAACTTTCAGAGAAAAGACAGTAGACTAAAGGCAGGCACCCCCCGCTCCCTCTGGAATCCCCCCTCCCCTTGCTGAGCGAAGAATTGAGCCTGTTGCCAGCATTTCCAGCTCATGTGCAAGCCTCCAACTGTGCCCCTGGGCTAATTTTACATTTTCGTTGATGTGATGGATTTACCGGAGGCGGGGGTGGGGGTGAGGGGGTGAAAACATGAAGGATGGAGAGAACTGGAGGCCAAAATCTTTTATGCAAGAGCCACATCAATGTTAAGCACCAGGTACCTTTCCCACAATCCCAGCTGAGAAACCCCAACAGAGATTTCCAGCCACGAACCCACCTTTTGCGAAGGGCTCTGAGTGCCATGGTGCTAAAGTGAACTCCAACCCAGTGGGGGATGGAAGGATGAGCGCCTCGAAGCCAAGAGGTTTCCTGTAAATATTTCATACAAAGGCTCCCACATATTGAGCGATCTTGCTGGCAGTGGACTCATCCGTTTGCTGCCAATGCAAACATTTGGATCCGGTCTATGACCAATTATTTTCACGGACGTTTCCAATTGTTGCTGTCACCTGCGCAGTTCAGTCAGAAGCAGCTGTGTGAGGAATGCTAGTGCAGACTTGCTGCTGGGGCTGAGCCAGGTGAGATGACAGGGTGGTTAAAAGCAGGTGACTCAGCCTTTAGGCCAATCCAAATAGATAACTGGAAAACAGGGTTGTGAGGTCGAGCATCGTGTTCTCTGAGAGCACTTTCGGAGACTCAGGTAGACACATGAAGCATTACCATGGAATCACAGGACTGGCTGGGACCTTGAGAGGTTGTCTAGTCCAGTCCCCTGCACTCAAGGCAGGACTAAGTATTCTTGAGACCATCCCTGACAGGTGTTTGTCTAACCTACTCCTAAAAATCTCCAACGATGGAGATTCCACAGCGTCCCTGGGCAACGTATTCCAGTGCTTAACAACCCGGTTACATTGCAGCTACTAATACTAGGGGGGGTTGTTTGTAAAAGCTAACTGCATGCCTCCACTTTGCCACACAATGAAGACTTTATAGACCCAAAAGCCCTGATTCGCCATTGCCTTGTATCCTGTGCAGTCACTTGCACCTGCACACTGTGGAAGTAAAACCTTATCGGATCAGAATGGTAGCATAAACTCACAATTTATTCCTAGACTTTGTTTCCTGTCTTTTAATCAGTTATTGATCCATGAGACAACCTACCCTCTTATCCCATGACTGCTGAATTTGTTTAAGAGAGCTTTGGTGAGGGACCCTGTCAAAGACTTTCTGAAAATCTAAGTATACTATATCCACTGGATCACCTTTGTCCACGTTTGTTGACCCCCTCAAAGAATTCTAATAGAGTAGTGAGGCACAATTTCCCTTAAAAAAAGCCATGTTAACTGTTCCACAACAAATTGTGTTCATCTATGCATCTAATAATTCTATTCTATATTACAGTTTCAATCAATTTGCCTGGGACTGAAGTTACACTTACTGGCCTGTAAGGGCCAGGATCACCTCAGGAGCTTTTTTTTTTTTTTTAAATTATTATTTGTTAAAAAAAGCATTGCATTAGCTATTCTCCAGTCATCTGGTACAGAAGTTGATTTAAGGGATAGGTTACATACAACAATTAGTAGTGTTACAGTTTCATATTTGAGTTTATTCAGAACTCTTGGGTTCTATACCATCTGGTCCTGGTGACTTATGACTGTTTAATTTATCAATTTGTTCCAAAACCATCTCCATTGACACTTCAATCTGAGACGGTACCTGAGATTTGTCACCTAAAAAGAATGACTCAGATGTGGGAATCTCCCTCGTGTCCTTGGCAGTGAAGACCAATGCAAAGAATTCATTCAGCTTCTCCGCAGTGACCTTGTCTTCCCGGAGTGCTCCTTTAGCATCTCGATTGTCCCATGGTCCCACTGATTGGTTGGGAGGCTTCCTGCTTCTGGTGTACTTAAAAAAAAATTCTATTAGTTTGAGTCTTTTGCTAGTTGCTCGACAAATTCTATTTTGGCCTGCCTTATTATACTTTTACACTTGACTTGCCAAAGCTTATGCTCCTTTCTATTTTCCTCAGTAGGAATTTACTTCCAATTGTTAAAGGATGCCTTTTTGCCCCTAATTGCTTCTTTTACTCTGTTTACCCATAATGGCATTTTTTTGTTCTCTTACTATTCTTTTAAATTTGGGGTATACATTTATTTTGAGCCTGTATTATGGTGTTTTTAAAAAGTTTCCATGGAAGCATTTCACTCTTGTGACTGTTCCTTTTAATTTCCATTTAACTAGCGTCCTCATTTTTGTGTAGTTCCCCTTTCTGAGGCTTCTTTGGTCCCCCCCACTCCCACATACACGGACGTTAAATTTAATTAGATTATGGTCACTATTACCAAGCGGTTCAACTATATTCACCCCTTGGACCAGATCCTTTGCTCTACTTAGGACGAACTCAAGAATTGCTTCTCCCCTTGTGGGTTCCAGGAATAGCTGCTCCAAGAAGTAGACATTAGTGGTGTCTAGAAACTTTCTCTCTGCAACTCATCCTGAGGTGACATGCATAGGCATAGTTTGACTTCCATATTTGGGGGGGCAGCTCCAGTCAGGCAAATGGGGCTGGGAGGGATGACAAATTCCGTGCCTGCCCACAGGGGCACCAGTCGAGATTTGGGAGGGTTGCGGCTGCAACTTTAACCATGATTCCAGGGACTACTTAGGTAACTGAAAACGCTAGTGTTTTTTCAGATAATAACTTAGAAATGTCTGACAGGGGCATTGTATCTAATTCCTATATCAAGAAAGAAAATAAAATAAATATTAGACCCACAGCTCTAATACTAACATGTTCTGACATCTTGTGGCAAGTCACTCATGGGACACTGGTTAGGTTAAAAATTGTAATGTATATTCTTACTCAGATACCCTTATTAAAGTCAGAAGGGATCATTGTGATCATCTAGTCTGACCTCCTACATATTGCTGGCCACAGAACCTCACTCACTCACTCCTGTAATAGACCCCTCACCTCTGGCTAAGTTACTAACATCCTCAAATCATGATTTAAAGACTTCAAGTTACAGAGAATTCACCATTTACACTAGCTCAAAACTGCAAGTGATCCCATGTCCCATGCCGCAGAAGAAGGTGAAAAACCCCCAGGGTCTCTGCCAATCTGACCCAGGGGAAAATTCCTTCCTGACCCCAAATATGGCCATCAGTTAGACCCTGAGCATGTGGGAAAGAATTCTCTGTAGTAACTCAGAGCCCTCCCCATCTAGTGTCCCATCACCAGCCATTGGAGATATTTGCTGCTAGCAGTCGCAGCTGGGCCAAATGTCATTGTAGGCAGTCTCATCATACCACCCCTTCCATATATTTATCAAGCTCAGTCTTGAAGCCAGTTAGGTTTTTTGCCCCCACTGCTCCCCTTGGGAGGCTGCTCCAGAATTTCACTCCTCTGATGGATAGAAACTTTCACCTAATTTCAAGCCTAAACTTGTTGATGGCCAGTTTATATGTATTTGTTCTGGGGTCCACACTGATGCTTAACTTCAATAACTTCTCTCCCTCCCTAGTTTTTATCCCTCTGGTATATTTATCCAGAGTAATCATACCTCCCCTCAGCCTTCTATTGGTTAGACTAAACAAGCCAAGCTCTTTGAGTCTCCTCTCATAAGTTTTCCATTCCTCACATCATCCTAGTAGCCCTTTTCTGCACGTGTTCCAGTTTGAAGTCATCTTTCTTAAACATGGGAGAGTAGAATTGCACACAGTATTCCAGATGAGGTCTCACCAGTGCCTTGTATAATGGTACTAACACTTCCCTGTCGCTAATGGAAATATCTCGCCTGATACACCCCAGGACTGCGTTAGCCTTTTCACGGCCACATCACATTGGCAGCTAATAGTCATTCTGTGATCAACAAATACCCCCAGCTCTTTCTCCTCCACTGTCACTTCCAACTGATAAGTCCCCAGCTTATAGCAAAAATTCTTGTTGTTAGTCCCTAAATGCATGACCTTGCACTTTGCACTATTAAATATCATCCCATTTCTATTACTCCAGTTTACCAGGTAATCCAGATCTTCTTGTATGGTATTCCAGTCCTCCTCCGTACTGGCGATACCTCCCAACTTTGTGTTATCTGCAAATTTTATTAGCACACTCCCACTTTTTGTGCCACGGTCAGTAATAAAAATGTTAAATAAGGTTGGTCCCAAGACTGATCCCAGAGGAATTCTACTAGTAACCTTCCTCTAGCCCAGGGGTCAGCAACCTTTCAGAAGTGGTGTGCCAAGTCTTCATTTATTCACTCTAATTTAAGGTTTCGCGTGCCAATAATACATTTTAACGTTTTTAGGTCTCTGTCTATAAGTCTTTAATATACAACTAAACTATTGTTATATGTAAAGTAAATAAGGTTTTTAAAATGTTTAAGAAGCTTCATTTAAAATTAAATTAAAACGCAGAGCCCCCTGGACTGGTAGCCAGGACCTGGGCAGTGTGAGTGCCACTGAAAATCAGCTCGCATGCCGACTTTGGCACGCATACCTTAGGTTGCCTACCCCTGCTCTAGCCTGAGAGTTCACCTTTCAGTATGACCTGTTGTAGTCTTCCCTTTAACCAGTTCCTTATCCACCTTTCAGTTCTCATATTAATCCCCATCTTCTCCAATTTAACTAATAATTTCTCATGTAGAACTGTATCAAATGCCTTACCGACAATCAGGTAGATTAGATCTACTGCATTTCCTTTGTCCAAAAAAATCAGTTATCTTCTCAAATAAAGGTATTAGTAACTTTGTTACCACCTCTTGAATACAACAATTGTAGAAACATCTCCAATTACTTTGAAGATTGTAAATGTGCTGGATTTGTGCTGGAAATGGCCCACCTTGATTTTCATACACATTGTAAAGAGAGTGGTCACTTTGGATGGGCTATTACCAGCAGCAGAGTGAGTTTGTGTGTGTGGTTTTTGAAAAAAGGGGAGGGGGTGAGAAAACCTGGATTTGTGCTGGAAATGGCCCACCTTGATTATCATACACATTGTAAGGAGAGTGGTCACTTTGGATGGGCTATTACCAGCAGGAGAGTGAGTTTGTGTGTGTGTGGGGGTGGGGGGTGGAGGGTGAGAAAACCTGGATTTGTGCTGGAAATAGCCCAACTTGATTATCATACACATTGTAAGGAGAGTGATCACTTTAGATAAGCTATTACCAGCAGGAGAGTGGGGTGGGAGGAGGTATTGTTTCATGGTCTCTGTGTATATAATGTCTTCTGCAGTTTCCACAGTATGCATCCGATGAAGTGAGCTGTAGCTCACGAAAGCTCATGCTCAAATAAATTGGTTAGTCTCTAAGGTGCCACAAGTACTCCTTTCCTTTTTGCTACTTAGAGTACATTTTCACTAGCAATGTTAAAGCGCTGCCAAAGCAGCACTTTAACGTGGCCGTGTAATCACGGCAGCAGCGCCAGGAGAGAGAGCTCTCCCATGCAATTAAAAAACCCACCTCCACGAGGGGAGTAGCTCCCAGCGCTGGGAGCAAGGTTTTGTCTACACTGCCACTTTACAGCATGGAAACTTGCCGCGCTCAGGAGGGTGTTTTTTCACACCCCTGAGCGAGACACTTGCAGTGCTGTAAAGTGGCGCTGTAGACAAGGCCTAACTTTTTTGCAGTGGACCAAGCTTGGAAGAGATAGTTTAACTTTAGGTTTCAGAGTAGCAGCCGTGTTAGTCTGTATTCGCGAAAAGAAAAGGAGTACTTGTGGCACCTTAGAGACTAACCAATTTATTTGAGCATGAGCTTTCGTGAGCTACAGCTCACTTCATCGATGAAGGTGCCACAAGTCCTCCTTTTCTTTTAACTTTAGGGAACATCCTAACAGCCTTATCTTATCTTAATCACCTGTTAATCACTCTGTTTATAAACAAAATTCTGACACTCTGCCTCAGGGGTGCAAACTGGTAGCAGCAAATCTCCTGTCTCTCTGCAGAACTCATTGCATTGCACACTCAGGCTGCCTGCGCAGCCCTGAGGCTTGCAGTTTTGTGGGGGCAAAGCCCTCCCTTGCCCCCCCCAAACTCTGCCTATGGATGTACCCAGTCAATATGCGGATAGTTGAAATCCTCCATTATTATTGAGTTTACTAGTTTTATAGGGTCCCTAATCTCCCAGAGCATTTCACAATCACTGTCACCAGCCTGGTCAGGTGATCAGTAGTATATTCCTACTGCTATAATCTTATTCACGCAAGGAATTTCTATCAGTAAAGATTCTGTGGTACAGTTTGATACATTTAAGATTTTTTCTATATTTGGCTCTATGTTTTCTTTCACAAAGAGTGCCACTCCCTCACCAGCACAACCTATTCTGTGATTCCTGTGTATTTTGTACGCCGGTATTACCATGTCCCACTGATCATCATTGTTCCACCAAGTTTCTGTGATGCCTATTGTATCAATATCCTCATTTAATACCAGGCACTCAAGTTCACCCATGTTACTATTTAGACTTCTAGCATTTGTATACAAACACTTATAGAATTTGTCACTTTTTAGTTGTCTGCCTTCATGTGATGTAACTGAATGGGACTCTTTCATTTGACTGTTTCTCTTCAGTTCCTACCTGCACTCTATCAACTTATATCCTCTTTACTAGGATATAGAGACTCCCCATTAATAGATCCTCCCCATGGGATGTCTCATTCCAAACCATGTACTCCTCCGCACCTGTCAGCTTTCCCCCAGCCCTCAGTTTAAGAACTCTTCTACTACCTTTTTAATTTAAGATGCCAGCAATCTTGTCCCATTGTGGTTTAGGTGGAGCTCATTCTTCCTGAATAGGCTCCCCCTTTCCCAAAAGGTTCCCCATTTCCTAATGAATCTAAACCCCTCCTCCCTACACCATCGTCTCATCCACACATTGACACCCTGCAGTTCTGCTTGTCTAATTGACCCTGTCCATGGAATTCGAAGCCTTTCAGAGAATGCTACCATGGAGGTCCTCATTTTAATCTCCTACCTAGCAGCCTAAATTTGGCCTCCAGGACCTTTCTCCTAGCCTTCTCTATGTCATTGGTACTAATACATACCACGACCACTAGCTCCTCCCCAGCACTGCGCATAAGTCTGCCTAGATGTCTGAAGATCTACGATCTTTATACCCGGCCAGGCAACTCTCCCATTCATCGCAAACCCAGCTATCTGTATTTCTAATGATCAAATCCCTCATTACTATTACCTGTTGCTTCCTAATAACTGTGATTCACTCCTCCGGAGACCTATTTTCAGTGTGAGAGGATACCATGATATCTATGGGATTGTTTCCCTCTGCTACAATTTGATGTTCTTCCCTGAATTTTTCATCCTCCTCAACAGCACAGAGGCTGTCAGACCGGGGGTGGGACCGTTCTACTTTGCCCCGGAAAGTCTCATCTATGAACCTCTCTGTCTCCCTTAGCTCATCCAGCTCATGAACTGTCATCCAGTTCAGCCACTTTGGTCTCAAGAGCCTTGACTGGGTCTTTAAAGGCCATGAGCTCCTTGCACATGTAAGCCATTTGCCCACAAGGCAGGTAAGCATAAATGCTTCATTCAGTGCAATAAACTGGAGAGCCCCCACTCTGCTGCTGGACTTCTGCCTGCATTCTTTTTACTCCTGCAGCTTGTTTTGTTTTGTCTGGGATTAGGGTGGTCAGGGGAGTGTTTACTGCCCTAAATTTGGAGAATGTTAGGTGTATCTTACTCTCTCGCGCCCTGTCTAAACTCCCTCACAAAATTCTCCTATGCGCTGCTCCTGTTCACTAGCTCCTCTGGTCATGTAGGAGTTCGGCGTTGGCTTTTTAAACCCCTGCTCTCCCTGAGTAGCCACGCTCCCTGGTTAATGGATCCTACAGGGATTAGGGATCACAGCCTCATTAAGAAACTCTCAGCCAGCCTGGCATCTGCTAGGCTTGGCATACGGCCCCCCAAATAGACCACACAATTTACTACAGTCAAGCAGCAAGCCCATAAACAAAACAAACAACAAACTCATGTAGTCACTCCTCCTTCACCTGGAGTACTCCCTTGCAAAACTTCCCTGTTCACTGCTCCTGTTCCCTAGCTCCTCTGGTTGCTTAGGAGCTGACAAATGTATGACATACTACAGCATCCATTGCAGCTGGCATGGCTAATGGAGAACAACAAGCAGCTAGCAAGGCAGAGGATGCACTTATTCATAAGATCCCACATACGTGATTAAGCTACTGCTATCTACTCTGTCAATTGTATTTCTAGAGCACTTATCACTTGCTTGTCTAAGCACTGTTATACAGAGATAGCATTAACACTGGCTTTTACAGGGCACTTGCACGGGCTCCCTTATCTCTCTGCCAGCTTCCTGCCATACTTGTGCGGTCTTATTTTGAAGGCCCTCAAGCTGGGTGAATCTGAAGTGGCGATGGGCATGGGATTTTGGGCTTGCTTGGCACATCACTTGCTAATACTAATGCACCTAGCATTTGCGCCCACAGCTGTACTGGATGCATACACACCAGCACCACTGTCATCGGTCCCATGTAATAACCAGAGAGAGAATTCACCACCTTTGGTTCAAAAAAGTGTGACTAAAAGAAGCTGCTACCGCTAATGCATCCAGAGGGGACCCCACACCCAGTGGAGCAGCGGTATACAAATACCATTCATCACCCTGGCACCGCTGCCTCTCCAGACTCCTGGCAGTGATGACTCTCTCCTGGCTGCTGGCTCCGACTCTCCTCTCTCTTGGCTCCTCTCCAATGCTGTTAAGTTTCAGCCACAGGCTGGAAGGTGCTTTGATTTTGTATGGGTCTCAGCGGGAAGAGATGAGGGCCTACAATGGAGCCCATATATGGGGGACGCTGATTAGCAGCACCAAGTTCAAGATGTCAAAAAACTGTTACACCTGGATCCAGGGGCAGCCTTAAGGCCAGGTAAGTTACATGGCTGACACCCCCACCCACCACTTCCCTCTCACTCAATGGGCACTCACCTCAAGCTCCCTCTCCTCAATTCCCTGTCCTTGGCCCCACCCGACCCCAAGGCCAGCAACCCAAGGAAGCAAACCAACCATCCCTGGGCTTGATCCTGCCATGTCCTCAGCATTCCTGAATGCCCGCAACTCCCACTGGCCTATGTAGGATCTCTGCTTTACACAAGCATTCAGCACCTTGCTGATGGGGCTCAGCAGTTCTCTGAGAGCACACGGCAAGTCCTCACATGATGTGTCGTCATGAAGGGAAGACTACGACCCTCTGTCATTGAAACTGCGGAGGGAACTGAGAAAGGCACAATGGAACTATCACTGTAATGTGACAAGGACACTCGTCACATTAAAACTCACACTCTGCTGTGACACGAAGTATTCAGGAACTTGGTTTGTATTCCATCCAAAAGACACAACCTTACTTTTCCCAAGCCACATTGGTGCATTCATTTGGTACCAACTCAGACACACATGACCCTTGGTTTTCCCTTTCACTTCAGTAGGCTCTGTGCGCGCTTAGCCCTTCTGAAAGATCAGTCCTCAGGTGCGTCCCCAGGGTAAGTGACCCTTCTGAAAACATAGGGCCTGATCTCCAGAGGCCCTGAGCAGCCACAGATCCCACACATTTCAAAATGGAATTGTGAGTGCTCTACCTTGCCCCTGGTTGTTGTTTTTTTAAGTCGGGCCACATGCCTCATCAAAATGGGGCGAGGAGAGCTGTATGGAAAAAGGAATTTCTGTCCCATGGGAAATTCAATGTTTGTTTTCAAGCTGATACAGGGTGCAATAGTCAACACCTTCCTAGCACAGACAGACTTTTGAAAAATTTCAATTTGGAAATGTGGCTGGGGGGGGGGGGGGGCAGAAAACAGGCCCAATTTTGAGGATTTGAAATGCTGCCATTTTTGACAATTCAAATGTCAATCTGGACATTTCAAATCTTCGTGTAAAAAAAAAAACTGGAAAATTTAATCGAAATGGATATTTTCCCACAAAAATATCTCAGCAATACCCCATGTTTTGTCATGAAACTTTTTTGGTGGAAACATTTTGACCAGCTCCAAATATGGGGTTGTGATTATACGCTCCTGGCTCCTCCACCTGCATATAGACAGAGAACCCAACCGTGGATGCCTCTGCCCAGGTCCTGCTGTGGATTTGCAGACTGTGGCCTGCATTTCCCCATCACAGAAAGCCAGGCAGGGGAGACCATCCAGTGTGAGAGGTGCCTACTGGTAGCCTCTTTCAAGAAGCAGGTGTGAGAGCTTCCGGAGGAGGTGACTAGGCTGAGCAGCATCCATGTACACAAGGAATTAATTGAAAATATAAATATGGGGACCTCCAAGTTTGAGGAAGCAATTCAGTTGGACAGGACTGCAGTAGGACCACCAGGGGAGAAGAAAACAGCTCCTTCACAGGGAGGAAGCTAGCTGCTGGTTACTTTTGGCAGCAGGCAGTGCTCCACCTCTGCTCCCAACCCACCACGCATAGAGATTAAAAAAAAAAAGGTATGCTGTCCTGGCAACAAGAGATGAGGAATCTCCCCCAGAAGTGGAGGAGGAGACGCGATATACCCGCATGGCTGGGAGGACTGTGGCCACCACACCCAAGAGGAAACGAAGGGTGGTGGTGGTCGTGACTCCTTTCTAAAGTGGACAGAGGCATCCATCTGCCGGCCTGACCGGGCATCTCAGGAGGTGTGCTGCCTGCCAGGGCTCATATCTGAGATATTATGGAAGGATTGATGAGGCTCCTCCAACCCTCTGACTAGTACCCCATGCGCTCAGCCATGTGGGCACTAATGATACTTCAAGCCATGACCCTGAGCAGATCAGAAGCAACTACAGGGCTCAAAAGCAACTGAGGGTGCAGGAGTTGCAGGCACATGTGATGTTTTCATCCATCCTTCCAGTCAAGGTTAGGAGCCCAGGAAGAGACAGACACATCCTGGAGGTAAATGCATGGCTGTGCAGATGTAATCGCCAAGAGGGCTTCGGCTGTCTCAACTATGCAATGCTGTTCCAAGAAGGACTGCTGAGCAGAGATGGGGTCCACCTATTAAGGAAGGGGAAGAGCATCTTCGGAGATAGACTGGCTAACCTGGTGAAGCAAGCTTTAAACGAGGTGTTGACGGGGCATCAGACAAAAGCCCACAGGTAAGTCTAAAAAACATGGAGACCAAGGTGGAGGGTCAGAATCTGGAGTGGGGGAGAACATGGGTAATCAGAGCAGGGGCAAATGAGAGACAAGAGGGAATAGAGGGGAAATCTAATGAACATCTTAGGTATCTATATCCTAATGCAAGAAGAATGGGGAATAAACAGGAAGCACTAGAAATACTAGTGAATAATCATAATTACAACATCACTGAGATTTGGTGGGACAATCCACATGACTGGCATATTGGCATAGAAGGGTACAGCTTGTTCAGGAAGGACAGGAAGGGTAAGATAGGAGGAGGTGCTGCTTTGTAAATCAAAGATGTAAATCAAACACTTGCACTGAGGTCCAGATAGAAGTAGGAGGAAGACTTATTAAAAACCTCTGGGTGAAGATAAAAACGATAAAAAAAACAAGGGTGATGTCATGGCAGGTGTCCAGTATAGAACCTAACCAGGGAGAAGAAGCGGATGAGGCTTAAAAATAATAATAATAATAATAATAATAACAATAATAATAATAATCCAAAGCACAGAACTTGTTGGTGAAGGGGGACTTCAACTACCCAGATGTCTGTTGGGAAAACAATACAGCAAGGCACAGATTTTCCAGCAAGTTGTTGGAATCCACTGAAGACAACTTTATTACAGAAGGTGGAGAAGGTGACTAGGGGAGAGGCTGCTCTAGATTTGAGTCTGACAAACAGGGAGGAACTGGTTGAGAATTTGAAGGTGGAAGGCAGCATAGATGAATGTGATCATAAAATCACAGAGTTCATGATTCTAAGGAATGGCAGGAGGAAAACAGCAGAATAAAGACGATGGACTTCAAGAAAGCAGACTTCAGCAAACTCTGGGAATTGGTAGGTAAGATCCCGGGGGAAGCAAGTCTAAGGGGAAAAATTGTTTATGAGAGTTGGCAGTATTTTAGAGACACATTATTTAGGGCACAAGAGCAAACTCTCCCAATGTGTAGGAAAACTAGGAAGCACAGTAAGAGACTTGGCTTAACCAGGAGCCTGAAACTCAAAAGTCACACAAAAGTGGAAACTAGGTCAAATCACTTAGGATGAATATATATGGTATATAAAAAAGCATGCAGGGACAAAATTAGAAATTCCAAGGCACATAACAAATTAAACTAGTTAGAGACATAAAGGGCAACCAGAAAACATTCTACAAATAGATTAGAAGCAAGAGGAAGACCAAGGACAGGGGGAGGCCCATTACTCAGTGAGAAGGAAAGACAACAACAGAAAACCCAGCAATGGCTGAAGCTCTATGTGTCTTTTGCTTCAGTTTTCACCAAAAAGTTAGCAGTAATTGAACTACTAACATAGTGAACATCAGTGTAAGTGGGGTAGGATCTGAGGCTAACATAGGGAAAGAACAAGTAAAGAATTACTTTGACAAATTAGATGTCTTCAAGTTGGTAGGGCCTGATGAAATACACCCTAGAATACTTAAGGAACTAGCTGAAGAGATCTCTGAGCCATTTGCAATTATTTTGGGGCTATCTCTTGTCTTCCACAAGTTCTCAGAGGACTAAAAAAGGTCAAATATACTACTTATATATAAAAAAAGGAGAATAAGGACAACCCAGGGAATTATAGACCGATGGGTTGACTTTGTACCCAAAAAAGATAATGGAGCAAATAATCAAGCAATCCATTTGTAAGCACCTGGAAGATAATAAGGTGATAAGTAACAGTCAACATGGATTTGTCAAGAACAAATCATGTCAAATGAACTTAATATCTTTCTTTGACAGGGTAACAAGCCCTGTGGATGGGGGAAGCAGAAGATGTGATATATCTTGATTTTAGTAAGGCTTTTGATATTGTCTTATATGACCTTTTCATAAACAAATAAGGGAAAATATAGCCTAGATGAACCTACTGTAAGGTGGGTGCACAACTGGTTGGAAAACCATGGTCAAAGTAGTCAGTTATCAATGGTTCTCAGTCAAGCTGGAAAGGCATATCCAACAGGGTCCCACAGGGATCTGCCCTAGGATCGGTTATGTTCAATATCTTCATAAATGACGGCAGAGAGAGTACACTTATAAAGTTTGAAGATGATATGAAGCTTGGAGGGGTTGCAAGTGCTTTGGAGGACAGGATTAGAAATCAAAAGGATCTTGACAAACTGGAGAAATGGGCTGATATAAATAGGATGAAATCTGGTAAGGACAAATGAGAAGTACTACACTTAGAAAGGAATAATCAGTTGCACAAATACAAAATGGGAAATGACTGCCTATGAAGGAGTCCTGGAGAAAAGTATCTGGGGGTTATAGTGGATCACAAACTAAATGAGTCAACAACATAATACAGTTGCAAAAAAACACTAACATCATTCTAGGATGTATTAGCTGGAGTGTTGTAAGCAAGACACAATAAGTAATTCTTCCACTCTAGTCAGCACTGGCAAGGCCTCAGTTGGAGTACTGTGTCCATTTCTGAGCACCATACTTTGGGAAAGATGTGGACAAACTGGATAAAGTCCAGAGGAGAGCAACAAAAATGATGAAAGGTCTAGAAAACATAACCTATGAGGAAAGATTTAAAAAATGGGGTGTGTTTAGTCTGGAGAAGAGAAGACTGAGGGGGCTCATGATAATGGTTTTCAAGTAAATAAAAAGTTGTTAAAAGAAGAGGGTGATAAATTGTTCTCCTTATCCACTGAGGACAGGACAAGAAGTAATGGGTTTAAATTGCAGCTAGGGAGATTTAGGGTAGATATTAGGGAAAACTTCCTTACTGCAAGAGTAGTTAAGCACTGGGACACATTACCTAGGGAGGCTGTGGAATCTCTATCATTGGTGGTTTTTAAGAACAAGTTAGATAAAATCTGTCAGGGATAGTCTAGATAATACTTAGTCCTGCCTCAGTGTGGGAGGATTTGACTGGATTATCAAGGTCCCTTCCAGTCCTACATTTCTGATTCTATAAACTTCTGAGGATAGAAGAAGGAAGCACCAACATCACTAGGTCTTAATAAATAATGTATAGCAATACCAGGCTACAAAAGCCTATTCCAATCACACCGTTACATCAGAGTCACTGCATAAAGCAAATTAAAGTGAGCTGCTTTTCAAAGTCCTGTTAGATTATTCCAGATCTGTGTTTGACATTTCACACCTGAGCAGCAGCCCTCCAGTTAAACTGTAGGCAAAAGCACTTAAATAGGATTAGGACTCCTAAAAGAGATTAACTTTGCCAGGTATCAAAGGGCTCTATTGAGACTAGAGCCTGGCACAAGGCCCAGAGGGATTACTCACAGTTAGGCTTTGATCAATAGCACTGCAAACTACAGGGTGGGCTGTGTCTCCCACACCAAGCAGCCTCTCCAAAACAGCACAGCGTCTGGAAGAGAGCACATGCTGTACCACCAAAATAGCTAGCCAGACAGCTCCTGATCCCAGCTGACTGCGTGGCTGATCAAAACGTGCCTTAAAGAAAAATCAACTCCAGGTTAAAAACAAATCATAAAAGAAATAGGAAAGAGGGAACTTTCTTTTATTTCTGAATTAAACCCTCGGGTCTGATACTGCTGGGCACAGGTGTAAATGACAACACAAGGCAGAGAGTGGTTAGATCTGGTAGCATTTTACACCCTCTTTGCTCAGGTTTAAGTGACCACACCTAGTGCAGAGCACAAGAGAATCAGGCCCCTTCTCTTCTGTCAAGTTGACTAGAGCAGGCATATTGAGTGGAAGAGATACACACAGGTGCCCTACGCTGATCAAAGCTCCAAGCTTTCATTCCTAGACTGGTGGTGCTGTGTGCAATGAGTTTGATGGCCTCACCTCTAAAGATCGCAGGTAATAAGCAGAGGCCATAGGAATCTTAATGCAAAAATCAAGAATTATATGGAATTTGGCAAATACTTGATGCTTTAGAGAAAGGTGAAGAATCTCCATAAATATGAGTAGCCAGTTATATAATGTATTATAGCATAAGGGGAGTCTGTTACTTCCTGTCTCCCACTGCCTGTCCAAGCATGCCCTAAAACCCACAGGCTCAGGAGAGAGCCCGGGAAACTCTGTGCCCAATTTATTAATGTAGCTGCCAAGGTTGTATTTGTTCATGTAACTATCCAGAACTTATCTTCTCTGTCCATCTGATAGATCAGTGCCCTGGCAACAGAGCAAAACCAACAATGAAAATCCAGTGGGAAAGTGTACACGGGTTGCCTGATAATACCGTGACCCGTATGAGCTATTACACTTGCTTTGACCTTGTTAGGTGGTCAGAGGATGCATTTTAGTCAGCACTCTCAGTCAGTGGTATTGGCAGGAGATGGATGAGCTGCCCAGAATGACTGTGGTAGAAGGCATCACAAGAGAGGCTGATTTGAGGAACAGCAGTTGAGTGCCTAGCATGAGAAGGAAGCAGTCCTGGATCGGCTACTGCACAGCACTGTGGGAGACAGGGACTGTTCAGGAGAAGGTGAACAGCAGAGAAGGTACTTAGACTAAAAGGTCCTGGGGACAAGAACAATCTCTTTGTTCTGAGTTTGTGCAGCACCTAGCACAACGGGGTCCTGGCTCATCACTAGGGCTGCCCGGGGCTACAACAATGCAAATAAATAAATAAAGTCACTGGGCAAGAGAAGACAGCAACTGAAATATTAGAGCCACGAATATACTTTGGGTGAGAGTTTAGAAGGTGCCTAAGGAAGTCAGGTCCCAGCAGGACTCCCTGTCTGGTCAGTGGAGGAGCAGGGCTCTGGTTCAGTAATGGGCACCAGCCTGGAGTGTAAGTAGGCATAGGCAAAGACAAAGAAGGGCTGCAACAGCCTTCACACTCCCACTCAGTAGCACAGCCTGCTCCAGCCTCCTCTCCTCCATGCATGGTGCTGGAGTGGCCTGTGGGAAGCGGGATTGCAGGGACTTAGTGCAGACTGGAAAGGGATGCCCCCTTGGCAGCAGCTGGCACAGCAGGTACGGGTGCATGCCGAGAGAGCTAAAGCACAGCTTTCTGCTCTATCACTTCCCACAACAGACCCTGCGGCTACAACCACGACGTGCTTCATGCTGACTTACCCTGCACTCATTTATTAGGGGGGGAGCTTTACTCCCATGTGGGTTTTACCCTGGGCTGTAATGCACAGAATGGATTTGGGTAGTTTTCCTTGGCGAGCCCACTGAAGCTGCAGGAATGTTAACTGCGCTTGGACACTACATTTTTAGACCAAGTCGAGAAGTGATACTTTGCTACACCCCAAACACGACCCCGCTCTGTTCCCACCGTAGTGCACAGGGCCAGCCAAAGGATTTGCAGGGAGGAGCCTTTGGGAAACAAAAGCAAATTAACTGTTCTCCTTTCCCATACAAAGGGTGTGTGAGAGAGACAGGGTCTGACCCCTCCCCAGACACAGATCCTCCTGCTAACCAGCCAGTCTGCAGCAGTTTATCATCTCAAGAACACTGTTGCAAAGAAAAAAGCTGGAGACTCTACCCCTCCCTTTACTGGGCTCTGAGGCTGGTTCTTCCCAAGGGGCTCGGGCAGGTCCCCATGTGCTTCCCCCACCTCCTCCAGTTCATCAGTGGAACGTCTGCACAACAGGGCTCCCAACTTTCTGGGACAGCAACTGAGAAAGCTCTCACAGCCTGAGGCACACCCTAGTCACCCGTCATCACTTTTTTTCTACCTTGGCTAAGCTTATTGCAAGACGTCACTCTGAAAAAATAACCTCTCCGCAAGCTCTAGCCCCTGCAACTCACCCAACATACTGCTGCTAGCAGTGGGACTCCTACAAAGCAGACACTGGGCCACTGCCATTGCAGCGTGGGCATTCCACCTAACCCTAAACAGAACAGGAGGACTTGTGGCACCCTAGAGACTAACCCATTTATTTGAGCATGAGCTTTCGTGAGGCTAACACGGCTGCTACTCTGAAACCCATCTAACCCTGAGCAGCATCGGAGGAAAACACTACCGTTCCGAGGTGGTAGCATTTCACCTCGTCCAAGTTTAAGGCCAGAAGGGACGACCAGAGTATCTAGTCTCCTCTACTGCGCATCCAAGGCCACGACTGCCACACAGCACGTGCACGCTAAATCCAACAACCAGAATTAGCCCAAAGTATTCCAGTCCACAGGAGACAAAACTATTACATGCCAAGGACATAGACAGAGAATAGCTTCTGCGCCAGTGCTTGAGGCCCCTGCAATGGCAGGGAAAGGATTAAGTGAGGTAACCCCAAGTAATAGCAGCAAGTGACCTACACCCACATGCTGCAAAGGCAGGTGAAAAACCCCCAAGGTGAATCCCAATCTGACCTGGGGGAAAATTCCTTCCCCAACTCACATGTGGTGATCAGCTAGACCACGACCATCACAAGTGACCCCATCCTACAATCATACCCAAATTTTCCCAGCTCTCTTACAACTAATAAAGTTGTTTGCCCCCCACAGCTCCTATTGGGAGGCTGTTCCAGAACCTCACCCCTCTGATGGTTAGAAACCTTTTAATGTCCAGCTTGAATTTGCTCATGGCCAGTTTATCCCCATTTCTTTTTGTGCCAACATTGTCCTTTAGCTTCAATAGCTCTTTACCCTCCCTGGTGTTTACTCTCTAAACACATCATACCCTCTCTCTCAGTGTTCTTTTGGCTTGGCCACACAGGCTGAACTCATTCAGCCTCCTCGCCTAGGATAGGCCCTCCATGCCCCAAATCATCCTAGTAGCTCTTTTCTTTACCTGCATTTGGCACAGATGTAGGTAGCTCGGCAAGGCCGTACAGCATCAGGCCCTCAGCATGCCACACCAGTTCAGAAAGTTATACCGCCTCCAAAAAAAAGTAACATTAATTGCTTGTCACATAAGGCGCCAAACTTGCAATGAGTTCCATGCAGCTAGACCCCTGTGCCTGCGAAGAGCCCTATGAAAAGGAAGGATGGTCCAGGGGTTAGGGTACTAGCCATGGACTTGAGACCTTGGGCAAGTCACTTAGAGATTGGGAACTTGGAGACAGTAACCAGGATTGTGAGGTGCCTCACCACTACCTGCCCTGAGCGCGAAGCAGTCTTGTCTGGGCCTGCTATAGCTCAACACCATGAAACCAAAAGCCTTTGGCCCACAAGTACGGCCTTCCAGGTCTCTGCAGACCTCACTCTGTCTGGGCAGGCTAGGCACAGGCCCATCCCTGGAGCAATCCCTCTGCAGCATCCAGCTCCTGTCACGGGACACTCACCGAAGTTACCAGCTGAGCGGCCCTCAAAGGAACAGTGCACACAGAGCTTGACAGGTACAATTCAGGATCAGCTCCTTGATAACAACACGGCAATAATGTATTTATAGTGAAAAACAAGCATGAATTTGTTAACAAAGGTTAAGCAATAAGTGAGCAAGGATAATAAGAACAACGGGTTACATATAAAACAAAAGGTATCAAATGCTTCTTAGAGTCTAAACTTAACTTTAACAGGTTAAACCCTTTGACTAAAGCAGTTTCTCACCTAAAGTGAACTCTCAGCCTTACTAACTAACATGGCTAGGGTCCCACTTTCATGAATGCAAAAAACACCGTCCTTTTTGCTTCCACAGTGAAGAATCAAGGAGATGTCCTTTTGCCTTCCATTGACACCCCAGTTCATTGTCTTTATCCCCAGAGTCAGGGTGACCCCTCCACAGTTCCTTTCCTGGGCCGCTGGCTCCAAGGTGTCTTCACATACTCCTGTTTGCTCCATATATAAAGGACTTCCATTGCATTGACTTGCAATGCTTAATTTACATCTTAAATACACATTTCCTGTCTGGAAGAAACCTGTTAATCCACTCTGCATGGGGGACAGGTTTTAAAACGTAAATATAGTACATATATACAACAACTTAAATCTTACCCATATGGTGCAGTGATTATGGGAAGCAGTGTGATCCGGGCTCTCATTTCAGATGTCACACACCACTATTCATAGATAAATACCATGACAGCAATGTGTTGAGTGTAGCAAGTTTGTCAGGGCTACTGTTACAGAACCATGAACCCTTTACAAGTCACA
Organism: Eretmochelys imbricata; assembly: GCF_965152235.1. Classification (NCBI taxonomy): domain Eukaryota; kingdom Metazoa; phylum Chordata; order Testudines; family Cheloniidae; genus Eretmochelys; species Eretmochelys imbricata. Next base: position 256,991,301 of record NC_135573.1, read on the forward strand.
GGAACAAAGGCTACACATACCTACCTCACAAGAGGGCTGTGTGGCTCAGACTGCAGGGCTCAGATGCTATGGTAATGAAGGCCACCTAAGTATCTTAGATAGTTTGACTTCAGGGGTCTGCCTGCATGGAGCCCATTGCAGGACTGGGGGCTTATGAAGTGAAACACAACTTAAACATGTCTCTGAATTAGCCTGGTCTTTGCTTGAGCTCCTTCGAAACTTGCCTAGTGGTTTCTTCAAAATGTCTCTTTGGTTATTTTGAAACTCAAGCTAAAGACTTGCAGCATAGGCCCTTTTAGCATAGCGGTGCCATATACAGCCATTGCAGTGCGGGGGTATTTATTCATTCTGTTTTAGAATCACAAAAACAATAGATGAGATTTTCACAGGTGAGTAGTGATTTGGGGCCCCCCAATTCCAATCACCTTAAATATACCCAATTTTGAGAAAGTGCTGGGCACCTGCCCTCTGGAAATTAAGCCCTTTGAAAGCGGTCTTAAGCTGGACACCCAAGAATTGAGGTACGCAAAATAATGATTCAAATTTGAAAATCTTGCCCAAAGCACTCATCCAAGTTCCTCCATGCACTTTTACAACAATGTGTCAAACCCACACCCCATCAAACAAGAAAAGGATAAAGTGCCCATGTGGCTTAAACATTTACTGCCGAAATCAATCTTCCATAAACCCCACCCCCTCTATACCCTAAAGCCCCTGGTCTGCCGCATCCTCAAATACCTGAGAAGGGACATGCTTTGAGGAACGTACAGAAGGTTAAGAAATCTGGGTCCCAGTGGACCTAGGGGAATACAAGCGCCGATGTTCCAGGGCCTTCTCAGCAAATGCCCTATCAACAGCTCTCTCCAGCCCTACTGATCTCAACTGGAGCAGCACTGAACAGGGAAAGAGGTGGTTTCACAGCTAGTCTAGTCCTGATCCATGTGTGACTTTGTAGGTTCAAATCTACACTCCGAAGTCCACCGGGCATCCAGTGCATTTCACTGAGCACCCGTGTTCTGTGCTCCCACCATGACACACAATGAATGGATGGCTGTATTGGGCACCAGCTTTGCTTTCCACCTCACATTACAATAGGCTAGTCTTTATGTTCACAGCCCTCCACTAGGAGCTAGACTGAGACTGCTTTATATAAGCGACCCTGCAGTTATCACAACAGCTTTCACTAACTAATAGGGGGCAAAACTCCATATCCCATTTCCAAACCCTGAGCCATCCAGCTCCCAGAAGTGCACTGTCAACTCAAATGGATTGGATTCCCCACTGCCATGCCCCTTGCCTAGACTCTTACACTTGGGCAAACCAGATGTAAACCTAGCATCATGTTTTGTAACCCCTCCCCACGGATGTAAATGACTACACAAGCTGTAAGACAGCTAAGAATCGGGGTCCTAATGTCTTGCCTTTGATCAGATGGCAGACAGTAGCCTGGCTGAGTATGAGAGTACTTCCTTTGATTGAAAGCTAATAAACATTCATCCCTTCTCTGATCCCAACAGACCAAACCTAGACAAGCAAAACTCATCGTTGGTGATATATTCCAGGAATCTGTTCCAAAACATTTCACGGAACAATAACAAAACTGCAAGGACTATGGAGCATCAAGAAATAAGCCAATCATTGCATTTGTTTAAAACAAAACTTAGATCATGGAGGACATATCTGTTATTAATGGCAGGTGTTAGGAAGTTACGTATAAAGTGTACACAGATTCTTATCCTTAGCTGTTCTTCAATAAATTGACAAAGACAGATCACCACATGAAGAGCAGGAGACAGAGAGAAATTAGATGTTAACCACGTGTTAGCTTCTTAGAATACAGATGCACCATCAGCCGATGAAAAACTACAGAGCGCAGGGAAGCAGATATATCAATGATGAAGCTATCTCCATATAAGCTAGGAAAACTAAAACACTCACCAAAAGAGAACAAGTTCAAACAGATGGAACGATCATGGTTCAGAGTATTAAACAATGACTGCTGAGCAGAGCTTGAGTGAAATATGAACTAGAAAATAATCTGTCACTGCCCATGAGACGATCGGAGGAGCCAAGGAATTGCTCTGTGGACATATGGTGCTGGAGAGAAACAGTCCTGACACTCTGGAGCTCTGGAGACAGACACCTTGAATGTGCTGAGGTGTCCAAACACATATTTAGGCCATGACCTTGTAAAGGGATCTCTCTGAGACATGTGGACCCCTATATTTTGGTAGAGCACCACTGGGACTCTAGGTGAGAAAGAGTCTGTATATAGGATGATCCCTTTTCTGGACTGGAGTCTATCCCATTGCCATCTTCATGTTTCCTTTTGCTCCCCCTTCGGTCAGCATCCACCTGTTGTCTCTCATCTTAGATATACATTGCAAGCTCTTTGGGGCAGGGACCATCTTTTTGTTCTGTGTTGGGGCCGCACCTAGTATTATGGTGTCCCGGTCCCATGACCGGGGCTGCTAGGCACTACCACAATACAAATGATAAATAGTAGTAGTCTTCAGCCAGAATCACTGGATGAGTCCCCATCCCATGATCTCAGTGTGGCTTGAGCACTGGAGAACCTCCAATTGCTGTACAGCCACAGAGAACCTAAGCGCTGGCATTAGTACTTAGACATCAAGGTGATTAGAGCCTTAGAAATACCTTAGCTATAAGGAGATTAGAGGCTGACAAGTGTTGCAATTGTTTACCTCTCTTGATGTGATCTATCAGTGCTGAGAGGGCTGTTAAACAACAAGCAGCCAGCATCCTTATGCTATTTTAAATATGGCCATTAAGATTGCAAAAGCCTATAATAAAAATAACAAAGAGCCAGATTCTCCGCTGAGCTGAGATTTGCTTGGGGCAGCCATTAGGGAACTGATTATGGCTGTCTGGTTGGATTTGGGCCAGCCCCAGCAGAGCACAGCTAGTAATGGTCCCTCAGGGACCATACACCACCCAGGAATGGCTGGAAAGCAGGGCACTCTGGCCACACCTTCTCCTAACAGGAGCTACAGAATAAGGGGTGTATCAAGAAAGGTAGGTGGCATTTATATCAGCTTTAAACAGCTGAGAACGTCCTCAGTTTGGGGAAATAAATTCTCAAGTGGCCAGATACAGTCAGATTTTAGTCCTTTTGTGGCACCAGAGCAGTACAAAGGAGGTCAGGGGCAGGGGAGAAAATCTGACCCTGCGTTACAGCTGGTCAAAGGTTTTCGAACAAGAATTTTTTCAAACAAAGAGTTTGCATTAAAAAACCAAAAAGAGTTACCCCCCCCAAAAAAAAACTTATCAAAATTGTCACTATTCCGTAAAAAATTCCCTTCCTCTGCCCCCGTTATTTCACCACACACATACTTTATGAAATCATCATCAAGGCTATTGCATTTTTATTTACCAAAAATAGGTTCAGTAAACCAAACATTTTGATAAAAATTCCTCCCTGAAAAAGGTCTTTTAAAATTGCAGTCTTTTTCAAAACATGGGGAAAAAATGGGTTTGCTTTTGATGCTCCAAAATAAAAACAACTTCAACATTTTTTGGCAAGGATAGATTTTCATTCTTCCTCCCCCAAGTCTTTAGTGTTTCCTACTTCACTTTGAGTGCCCAGATTTGGTCTGCTCACCAGATCTGGAGGACTGTATCGTGGTCCTACTGTAAATTCCTCCCGCTGTCTTATCTCAAAATGGTTTCCCCTGCCTCAGCCACCAAAGTGAGACTGGGCTGTCAAGCAGGGTTGTTTACCTCTCCCTATCCGCACACACCAGTAGGTCATTATCCCTGCCTCTGCTGGCGATGGATTCAGGAGAATCTGGCACTTCTTGGTCTCCTGCATGCGTCCTCCCTTTCTGGGGTAACAAAGAGGTCAACATGTAACAAAAGTCCTTTCCCCCTTTCTCCAGGTCCTTAAGTATCTTGCCTGCAGGGGTTTCCTTTTCCCCTCAGTACAAGTGTTCAGCAGTCCTTTGCCCTCCCCAGGCTAAACAGTCCCATATCCATCCATAATCATTTCACCCCTAGAGGGCAGTGGTTTCCAAAGTCCTTCACACTTCATTGCAGGGGGTCTCTGCACCATCTCCACAGATGAGGCCTTAGGAGACCTGTAGTGGGGTCAGCCACTGCCCGTGTGCTTCCTCTTAGCAGGGGTGGCTCTGCGATGCCCTCCTAACAATTTCTCCCTCAAAGTACTTCTTAAACAAACCCACAAAAGGTTCTCTTGTCCACTCACCCCCTTTTCTCAGGGGTCCGAGTTTATTCACATAAATAAAGCGCCAAAATAAACCTCAAAGTCCAAAAACACTGTCCATCACTTTTACCCTCTTTCAAGGTCACTCCCAGGCTTTTCCTGCTTGTAGGCTCAGTAGGGAAACCCCAAGCCCCAGGTAGGGTTGCCTACCCTGCAGGATTGTCCTGGAGTCTCCAGGAATTAAAGATTAATCTTTAATTAAAGATTATGTCATGTGATGAAACTTCCAGAAATACGTCCAAACAAAATTGGCAACCCCAGCCCCAGGTCATTCCCAGCAGTCACCAGTTCACCCTACTCCCAGGACTTCCTGCTTGGGGCCTTTCCTGCCTTCAGAGGCCACGCCCTCCCAGGCCTTGCCCTACATTTCTGGCTCCCAACCTGGTATCCAGGTTGTCCCTGGGGAAGCCTTTCTTTGTTCCTGAGCCTCCCCCTTCATTGCAGCCACCTGCTGCCCTTTATAGGGAATTACCTGATATACACACCCACACACACCCCACCCCCCCATGTGTCTCTTTAGTAATCTGGATTGGCTCACCCCAGACCCTCCAGCCCATAAGGGTAAACCACCTTGTTACAAGGCCCATATCCTTTTAGTACTACAGGTGCCAGCCATGGGACCCTAAACCACAATGGGACTCCTGCCCTGCACGCAAAACCTCCCTGTTCTCACAGCTTCTTCCTATATTGCCTGTCTCTTTAAAGGCCTGTTCTCTGTCTCATTGCAGATCTTTAACACAGCTGTCTGGGGCTCCTCCCCAGAATTCCTTAGCACAGGCTCCTATCCCAACTCTCTTGCCAGGGGGCAGCAGGAAAGACACCACCCACACCTCTCTGTCTTCCATCTCCAGGTTTCCCCTTAGAGGAGCTGAACGGAGCCTTGTACAGTCTTTTCCATCTTCCTAGCAGGTTTTGCTGTAGCCTGCAATCACCTGATCTGAGAAAAAAGAAAAGGAGTACTTGTGGCACCTTAGAGACTAACCAATTTATTTGAGCATAATCTTTCGTGAGCTACAGCTCACTTCAACGGATGCATACTGTGGAAAATACAGAAGATGATTTTATACACACAAACCATGAAAAAATGGGTGTTTATCACTACAAAAGGCTTTCTCTCCCCCCACCCTACTCTCCTCCTGGTAATAGCTTATCTAAAGTGATCACTCTCCTTACAATCTGATCTGAGAAGAAAGCCAGGCACAGATGGGAGCTGGGCCATGTCTTAAAGGACAGCTCACCCTGTGACAGTACAGTAGTAGAGAACAATGAATATAATTATACAACAGATCAGTAATCCTGCCTAAGCAAAAGCAGAGCTCCAGTTGTATCATCTGTGTAAGGGACAGTAGTGTACAAATACAACATCTTTTTCATGAAATGTAACCAAATTATTTTCAGTTTTATTTCAGCCAGTTATGTGGCTCTATTACATGGCATTTTCTGAAAAGGACTGGTTTTCACTGAAAAATGAAAAAAAAGGTTTTTTTTCAGATGGAAAAATTAATCTAGGATTTGAGATTTTGCTGAAAAACTCACTAATGTTCCAATTTTGGCAGTTTTTTGTTTGTTTTTATAGAAGTCTAGTAATGAAATTTTTGTATATTTTGTATTAAAAGAAGAGTGACTCAGAATAGCATACACAGTGCTGTTGTGCGGTACACGAATAGCACGTTCAATACAGTGGCTCACATTCTGATCTTTAATGGAATTGTTCTGGATTTACACCAGCGTAACTCTGACCAGAATCTGGCTTACTGCTCCCACATGCAAAAATAAGCTTGAAAAATGAATGAACACATAGCCACCTGGCTTCTTTAATTCACAGGAGTGACATCAGGTCCAGGAATGAGGGGAACTTGTACCATAAGAGCCCTCCCCCAGGAAGACTTCCACAGACACAGTGCATCACAGAACCACTATATCAAAGAGACGCTGCTCAGGCACGTTAATCAAAATCTGACACTCACATATCCCTTCATGATACATGTTTGAGATGATGGAACCGGCAAACACAAAGGCCCAGATCCAAAACAGACTGATGTAAATGGAGAGATTCACACTGATTTCAGTGGGGTTAGGATCAGGCTTTGAAGCAAGGACTAATATTCAATCCCTGGTTTATGGGAAATCCAAGCCTATATTTTAGCCCAGCTCCAGAATCCCTTGATAGCTGCATCATTCAATTTGTCTGGGTTTATATTAAATGCATCTATCCAGTGCTCTGAGCACATGTATATTCCCATCAATGACGAATCTTACACACAGACGCCGAATAAAAAAATATGAACTCTCCCAGCCCCATCAAGAATCAGTCTCCTTCTCAAAAGCGTCAGACAACACACAGGGGTTGCCAGGGCTACCAAGGTCAGAGCAATATAACTCACTGTTCAGTGTGTGTTATGTGTCCCATTCTGTGCCTGGACTGATCCACAGAAGATACAAGTTTGCTACTGCTCCCAGCTAGGTGATTTAGCTGTATTGGTTTATTATGCTTTAGCGCTGGAGATCCTGGATTTGAGCCAATGACAATAAAATTGGCAATTATTACAAAAGTGAGGACTTGTCCAGGGTCAGAAATGCTGTGGGTCTCAGGTGCTCACAACGAGCTACTTCTATCCAGGGGAAATCTATAAGGCACTGTCCCATGTGTATTACGCATCTCCTTCTAGTGCAGGGGTAATCAATTATTTTTTGTCAAGGTCCAAATTTCTTTGTCAAGTTATAGTCAAGATAAAAATAATACAAAAATAACAATAATTATAATAACAAGTAAATAAAGAGATTTTGCGGTTCGTTCGAAAGCGTCTGGCAGTCCACCTTTGGCTCCCAGTCTTCCTATTGACTACCCCTGCTCTAGTGACTAGCCCACAGTAGATATGAGTCTGCTACTGCTTCCAATGAGGGGAGCCAGTCCTTTAGCTCAAGCTGTGGGCTCCAGAAGCCATACTCATGTCTTTTTAGGAAGTGGGGGTGGATTACAAAATTCCCCCCACTCTAGGAAATGTGTGGATTTCATTACCAAACATGAGGCTTGGTTCAGCTAATTTGTTCAATGAAGTCTTAATTGGCCACCGTTTGATTTCAGCTTCCTCCTCCACTGGGACTTGGACTTCCCGATCTCACAGTAGCTGATAGCACGATGGGGCGAAATGAGTATGTTTCTGCCTGTGTGCACGTGTGCATAGAACTAATTCACCTAGAAGACTCCAGCAAGTGATCAAGACAGTTCTGGGCAGCATGTCCACTGTAAATAAACTACAGACCCTTTACTCCACCAAGAGTACTTCATGTGGCCGCAGACAGGTGGCATTAAAAATGGCTTTGCATCTTCTAAATTGCAGGAATGCAGAAAAGAAATGTCCTGATGGGACCGGTTACTTTGAAATGGTAAGTTCTTCCCCTTCACAAGACTTTCTGAGTTTGAAAATGGTAGATGTGGCCTCATTATGTAACAACACAATTGATATGAATTGCTTCAAAGGAGCTATTCTGTTCCAGCAAGTACATACCATGTTTCGAACAACCATTTATTATATCATTATATTAGGGCCCAGAACAGCTCTTTAAAAAAACAAACAGATCTGCCATTCCATCAAATACAGATTTCTTTTTTTTCCCCAGTACCTAATTATTAAGGACCCTGTATTTTTCCCCTACCAGTAATACATATTTTATAAACCTCCAGAAAACATTGGGCCAGATCCTGAGCTGGTGTAAATCAGTGCCATTCTATTGACTTTGGTGGAGCTATTTACACTGTTCTAAATAAGGAATAGCCCCACTGAAGTCAATGGGTTTGAGTCTACTTTAACTTATATTGGTGAAATTAATGTCAATAAGGGTAACATTTGTCAAGCTGAGCTTAATTCATTTTTGCCCGTTCTTACTGCAAGTCTTGTGATTTTTGGTGTATTTCTTAAAGCCCCAGCTTCCATAATCAGGAGATTCCATGGGAATCTCAGCTTTCTTTCTTTTTTTTTAAAGTAAGTTTCTCACCCATGTAGTTGTGGAGAAAAACCTAAAGACATGAAGTGAGAGGAACCGAAAGGCTCAGAAACTAGAAGGCAAAGAAAAAGAACCCCAAATTTATTATTCTTGCAATCTCATGGCCTGACTCATGACTTCTGAATGCTGGAGGATGGCAAAATTGCTAATGCATCATTGTCCTCAGGTTAGGTGTAGGGCGGCCTTCAGGCCCAGGAGCATTCTCCTAGCATAGGGGCCTGAATAGCACTAAGGCAGGGGGGTTTTCACGACAAGACAGAGATGAATTGTGGTGCAAGGAAGCATGATTGAGGCAGACATCTGCCTCGATACTTCTGTACCCTTCTATTGAAGCAAGTTAGGATAATCCTCAGAGCTGTACTAGGCTGGGCCAGGGCCAGATTTAGGGGCAGGTGACCCAGGCAACCACCTAAGGTGCCAGACTTGGGGGTGGGGGGCACCAGGCTCAGGTGCTGTTTTTGTTGGGGGGGGGGGAGAAATAGAATGTTTGAAGTAAAATGATTCAGGTATTCCTTATGTGGATTCATTTTTCACTAACCTCCTAGAATGTTCTGGATCTTTGTAGAATCTCGTGGAACCTTCCACAGATCATGCGTGAGCACCAACATTGAGTAGTTCATAAAAAGGCTATAGAGCATTACTGCAGCAAAACAATCTAAAACAAATTGATTGACTTTATGGCAAGGAAGGTGCTTGATAACATATTGATGTAGCTCAACAAAGTGAAGTACTATGCCGTAATGATGGACTGCAAGCCTGACATTAGTCACAATGAAAATATGTCATTTACAGTAAGATTTGTTGACGATGAGGATGGCTGTATCCACGTAAAGGAACATTTTATCTGTTTCCGGTTTGTGGACGACTCTCCTGGAAAAGGCCTAACAGTACTGTTTATGAATGTTTTGAATAAAAATAAAATAAAGTTTCAGGACTGCCACTGCCAAGGCTACGACAATAGCATGAAGATGAAAGGAAGAAACAGTGGTATCCAGGCAAGGATCCTTGTGATGAATCCAAGAGTTTTACTCATGCCTTGTGGCTGCCATTCCCTCAACCTGGTTGTGTCAGATGCAGAGTCATCTTCTTTAGATTCAGTATCTCTCTTCGGAATACTGCAAAGGATATACGTCCTGTTTTCAGCATCAACTATCAGCTGCTAAGTGACGCTCTCTGGGAGAGCTGCACTGACAGAATAAGGCCAGTGAGGTACCAAGTGACTGAGATTTACGACGCCCTGATGGAACTGGCGCAGTCGAGTAAAGCCAAGGCGGGAATCCGACATGAGGTGCAAAGCCTGGCAAATCAGATCACTGACTTCAAATTTCTGGTCTCAGTTGTGGTTTGGCATGATATCCTGTTCCAAGGAAACATTGTAAGCAAGGCATTATGAACTCAGTCGATGAACATCGCAATCACTACTACTTTGATGAGAAGCTGCCTTGATTTCATTGTGGCCTACAGAGAAAACAGATTTGAAGATGCCATCACTGCTGCCAAAGAAATGGCTTAAAACTTAGGCATTGAGCCTGTCATCAAGGAAACTCATATTCATTGGAAGAAGAAACAGTTTGGTTCCGAGGGCAGAGATGAGGTGATGGGAAGCCCAGAAGAAAAATTCAAGAGGGAGTTTTTTTGCTCACTCCTTGACATTGCTCAAGTGTCCACCAAAGAAAGGTTTGGACAAATGAAGCACCACAAAAAGACCTGGGGGTGGGGAAGGGTGGGGTTGTATGACCTTAGTAAGCTGACAGTGGACAGGAAAACACTCTTAAACTATTGTACGGATCTTCACCAAATGGCTGACACATTGGGAATTTTCGTATGTCTATGATAAAGACCACTAAGTCAAATTGGACAACATCTGTCACATTTTGCCATATAAGAAGCACTCTCCACTCCAAGTTCTCCAATTCATTCATGATTCAGAGCTGAAGGACACTTTTCCTAATGTGTGGAAAGCTTTGAGGATTCTGCTCATGCTGCCAGTCACAGTTGCGAGTTGTGAGTGGAGCTTTTCAAAGCTCAGGCTTATTAAAACATATCTTTGATCAATGATGGCTAATGAGAGACTGACATTGCTTGCTATTTTATCACTTGAAAATGCCACTGGCCAGTCTTTGGCTCTCTCTGACACTTTGCTTCAGTCGTGAGGGCAAAGGCAAGAAAAAGTGACCTCTTGAACGAAAATACTAGGGATAACATTCTAAGGCTGTCACCTATTGTAACACTACTTAATACTGGTCCACCCAGCATTGGTGCACAGTTCAGTTTCTTGGTGTTAGCACATTTCAGTTATTCTTAAAGTTAAAAAGTTTCTATAAGCTTAGAGGAAACTAATTTTTCTTATTTGCTTATATATGGCATGAATAAATACAGTTTTACAGATCCTAGCATAGAACTTTATTGCCTTATATGACAGGGATAAATCATGAATGTAAATCATGCATCAAAGTAGTGAAATGAGTACAAATGCAATTAAAAATAAGGTATTCAAAAATTTAACAAATGGAGGGGAGGCGCTGAAGACGCTCCTCACTTGGGTTGTCATTTGGTCTAGGGCCGGCCCTGGGCTGGGCCAGCGGCCACCTACAATGTGTGCTTCTCGTCTCACTTAGGGTATGTCTATACTGCAACCATAAGGTGTGAGTGCAGCTCAAGTGGACCCACCTGAGCTAGTTTTAATCTAAGGCCAGGTCTACACTACAAACATACATGGGTATAACTAAGTCGCTCAGGGGTGTGAGAATATCAACCCTGCCCCCAAGTGTAGATAGTGCTAGGATGATGGGACGGCTTCTCCCATCAACATAGCTACTACCTCTCACAGAGATGGATTAACTAAGCCGATGGGAGAACTAAGTTCTCCCATCGGCATAGTAGAAGTTCTCCCATCGCCGCTCCAAGACTGTACGTGTAAACAAGCCCTAACTGGATTGAGCATTGGAGCAATGAAGCTGCAGCAGCAAGTGCTTCAGTGCAGGCTAGCAGCCTGGTAATTACTCAGGGTTCCAGGCAGGCTTGTACCACTGCTTCAGCTTCACTGCTCAAGTACCCACACTAACTAGGCCAGAGCTAGGCTGGGTATGTCTGCATGAGCTTCCATCAGACCCTATGACTGCAGTATAGACAGACCTGTAGGCCGGTGTCAATCCAGAGTCATTTCACTGGTATCAGTGGAGTTACTCTGGTGTCAAGCCAGTGCAAGTGAGAGGACATGTGTTTGATAATTCATTGTAATGTATTCTTTTGTCTGTCCAAAAGCAGTTTTGCTTTCCTATTCCAGCCACGTCAGAGCCTATCAGACAAGTGAACTTTTTAAACTTTGGTTAAAAGGTTCAGATTGGGCGTTCAGGAATTTTGTAACTTTATCCAGCTCCCTCATCCATCCCTAATTTGAAATGAAAAAGCTTAGCAGTGTTGTGGTTTCCTATTGGTCAAGAAAGAATGAACTCCAGGCTTGGACTGTTCCTTATTTGGGAGAGAATGGGTGGATGCAGATAGCAAACCGCACGGATTTTATCCATGCCTATTTGCACTCTTGAGCAGGAATTTTTAATGGCAAGAGCAGCAGCGAGAAAGCTTTCATTTCACAGAAGCAGCTCCGTTGTCCGGAATGCCACTCAAAACACCTGTGTTTGGGCTCCAGCCAGCCAGCAGGGGATAGAGACACAGAGAGACAAACTGTCTCTGCCACTCCTCCCAAAACTGCTGTCTCTGGCAGAAATCCTGGCACCATTAACAGCAAAACTCCCATTGACTTCAGGAGGACCAGGCGTTCACCCTCTTTCTCTAAACTCTGCCCTCAAGCACAGTTAAAGATCCTGAAGCAGATCCTTAGCTGGGATAAATCAGCAGAGCTATGTTGACCTCCATCAGCTATGCTGATTTACATCAGCTGACCATCGGGCCCAGTTTATGTTATGCCTGTCACTCAGCCCTGGTTTGCACTTGGGGGGATCGACCTAAGATACGCAACTTCAGTTACGCGAATAACATAGCTGAAGTCGGCGTATCTTAGGTCGACTTACGTGGCCGTGAGGACGGCGGTGAGTCGACCGCTGCCGCTCCCTCGTCGGCTCCGCTTCCGCCTCTTGCGAGCTAGAGTTCCAGAGTCGATGGGGAACGCATTCGGGGAGCGATAACTACCTGCCAATCTGGCGGGTAGTGAAGACCTGCCCTTAGACCCAGGCCTTCAAAGGTATTTAGGCACCTAACTCCCATTGATTTCAAAGGGAGTTACTCACCTGAAACTACCTTGCTTGAAATGACTTACATATGACATCACTGGCTTTGCCACTTGCATGGCCTGCCGCAAGCGTGCATAAAAATCAATGATTTTAAAAAAATAAATTAAAAAAATCAGATTTTTTTTATTTAAATTGGATTTTTTGATAAAATGCTTTTTGAGGAAAAAACCTATCTAAAGATAGTTTTAATTAAGATACATTATAGCTCGAAGATATCTCCTCATCAAATAGGGATTATAAATTCTAATTCTATAGTATGAGACAATATATTCATGTAATGTTTAAGAAAAGTTTTGTAAATGAGTTCCAATAGTTCAAGGATTAGGGACCCAATTTTATGGGGTTCCACAGGCTTCTGTATAGATTATTTAGGTTAATCTTTGTATCTACCCAATGGGACTCAGTGCTCAGTCTAGTACTCAGAGATGCTTAGTTTTGCAGTTCTCAAACTGTGGATTTGTGGCTCCAGAGATAACATGCTTGTTAACAGCAAAAATGTTTTAACTTAAATAAATAAATAATATATAGAAGTGAGAAATAAAAGACTTCAACCCTATTGTCCCGCTGCAAATTTGTGTACACAGAGTCAATCCCTTACCTCTCTCTAAAAATGCAAAGTTTCAAAAATTCAATGAATAGAAGATTGTTGGGGGCGGAATAGATCTGGACAAGGAGAAGAAGTCTGGCGATAAATGTGAGAAGGGACGGACAGGCAGTAGAAACAAAAGTGAAACTGTTTGAGTGGCATATTCCAGAAATCTTGAGGTCTTTCTGAGTGTAGCCTTCATTATTTTGAGATCTACCATGCCATTCTCTCACTAGAAGGAAAACCTATAATGGCAGCAGGCCATAAAAGAGACCCAGTTTGGGAATACTTTAATGAAGTTCCTCTACCTGTGGGTAAGACAGGTATGCGTGCAAAATGTAAACAGTGCAACAAAGAAATGCGAGGCCTGATTGCCCAAATGAAACAACATCATGAGAAGCATTCCTTCTCAGGAGGAAGCTGCCTTGAAGATGATGAAAGGAACACGTCTGAACATGCAGGATCTTCAGGTTAGGAAACTTTTTTATTTCATACTTCTTTCTTAAGGACTGCCTGTCTTCCTTCTGGACTATTCTTGAATTCTCATGTTTGAGCAAAAAATACAGCTGTCATTCTATGGTACTATCATTTTAGATGTAGTTGTGACAAAAAATAAATAGCTGAAATAGGCAGATCTTCCTTTTTCAATTCCACCTTTAAAGTAGTACTGAGTGTCAGTGAATGCACTGAGTAATACTAAATGAGCAGTATGGTAATAATAATTAAATAACTGCATTGACTTATTTTGTTTAGGAGAATCCATCCTCAACATACACGATTCTGAAGACTATCCACCTTCAAGATCATCCTCATTTTCTATAGTTTCAGAATTATCTGCCAATGATAGTGTTTCAGTTACATCATGTATGTCACATAGCCACAGTACATCACCTGTAGCAAAAAGAAAAAAAAATCTCCATCATTCAGAAAGATCCATAGATAAGTTTTTAATAAGAACCAGCAGATTACAAAAAGAGGCAATTGATGAAAAAATTGCCCGGTTTATTTATACAACAAACGCTCCTTTCCAAATGATTGAAAACCCACACTTCATTAACATGGTTCAGTCATTAAGACCAGGATACAGTCCACCCAACAGAGCATATGTTGCAAGCAAATTGCTGGATAAAGTGTATGAAAAAGAAATTGAGCAGTATGCAAATGGTCTAGAGGGTGAAATTGTTAACCTGAGTCTTGATGGGCGGAGCAATATCCACAATGATTCTGTTGTGTGTGACAACAGAAGAAGGGAATATCTTCCTTACTGAAACAATTGATACATCAGGAAATGCACACACAGCAGAATACTTACAAGAAGTAGCAGTAAAAGCTATAACAAACTGTGAAAAAAAATTCAAATGTCTAGTATGTAGCTTGGTCACAGACAATGCTGCAAATGTATCCAAGATGAGAAGAAATTTAGAAGAGAGTGAAGAGAGTCCCAAGCTAATAACACACGGTTGCTGTACTCATTTGATGCACCTCCTAGCCAAAGACTTCAGTGTTCCAGAAATAAAGTCTAATGTTGTTGAAATTGCAAAATGCTTCCGAACCAACCACTTTGCAGCTGCTGCTCTGAGAAAAGTGGGAGGAACCAAGCTAGCTCTCCCACAAGACATGCAATGGAACTCAGTAGTGGACTGTTTTGAGCACTATATCAAGAACTGGCCTAATCTGGTGACAATTGGTGAACAAAATCAAGAAAAAATAGATGGCACTGTCACAGCCAAAGTGCTCAACACTGGGCTTAAGAGAAATGTTGAACACATGCCGAGTACCCTGAAGCCTATTTCTGAAGCCTTGAACAAAATGCAGGGAAATAGCTGTTTTATTGCTGATGCTGTTGGAATTTGGAAGGAACTGAGTGAGATCTTAAAAAGAGAAATATGCAATGACAGAGTTAAATTACAAGCATTAAAAAAACGAATGGGACAAGCACTATCTCCAACTCATTTTCTTGCAAATATTCTCAATACTCGGTACCAAGGTCAAACCTTAACTGCTGAAGAAGAGGAGTTGGCTGTGACATGGACATCCAGCAATCATCCCTCCATTATCCCAACTATAATAAACTTCAGAGCTAAGGGTGAACCATTCAAGAAATATATGTTTGCTGATGATGTTTTAAAGAAAGACACACCGGTGAACTGGTGGAAGTCACTTAAGCACTTGGATTCAGAAACTGTTGAAGTGATAATCTCACTTTTAACAGCAGTAACTTCTTCTGCCAGTGTAGAAAGAATATTTTCTTCCTTTGGACTAATTCATTCCAAACTGAGAAATCGTTTGAGACCTGAAAAAGCAGGAAAGCTTGTTCTTCTTTTCCAGATTATGAACAAACAGGAAAATTAAGGTGACGACGACTGAGTTAGCTGCAGAAGACAATATTTTAAGTTTCTCATGTTGACCTGGCTGACACAGTCAATTTAATTTTTGTTTTGTTTTTTTAATATTTCATTTAACTATTTTAGTTAAAAACAAGTTTAACCAAAACAAACCTGATTTTAAAAAACTTGAATGTTTAAATTCAAAAATTCATATGCTAGTTTTGTTAAAATATTAGGTGTTTGCTGTTGAAGAAAAAAATCCAGAATACATAACGTTGTTTTAGTTAAATAAAACAATTAAATGCCCATCTGGTGATGTTCTCCTCCAAATAATGATTAATCTGTTGAATTGGAGATAGTTCACCTCGCAATGTCTTCAGAAATATGTGCTTCAATTACCTTTGGTAAATGAAATAACCAAACAATCATTCATTTTCTGATATAGCTGTAAAACTAATCTGAAAAGTTTTCAAAATAAATCACTTTTAAAATGTATAGTGTGTACCTTCTAAAAATGAAACCAATATCTATCTCTGAGTTGTGAAGAATATGTATTAAGGTTATAACAACCAACAAGAATGCACTTTTATGTAGAAATCCATGATTAAATCGAGTCTTCCTGACTAGTGATTTAAATCAAATTCACCCTGGCTGCCACCATCCCAAATCCATGCTGATAAAAATCTTTGGTACCATTCCATCTTGTATCCTACATTATGTACAATCTCAATCCATCTGCTCTCTCTTGCAACAAGAGAGAATCAGGGCTCCATCCAACAGAGAGTGATCTTTGACTGCAAGCAGTCAGTCAGTTTGCACTTGACCTTCATCCCACATCTTCCTGCCAATTCACAGGCACTGCTCTGAAGGGAAGGGAGGCAGACCTGGAAAATATAGCTGTAACATGTTGGTTTACAAAGCTGCTAGGCAAGAGGAATTCCATGGTAACTCCAAGCGTAATCAAGGCCAAACCGCTTGAAGTAGCTGGCTTCCTTGCAAGACAGATGAACAAAGTATCTCTGTAGCTTGGCCAGAGCAGTGAGTTCCAGACAAATGTAAATAGCCTGAGGGGCTTTTGGCACTTTGCATTCTGTCCTGCATGCAGCTGGTAATGTTTTAGGCTTTGTCTATACCACACTGAGGGCGGTCCCAGCCAAGGGTAGGGCTTCCCAGAACTGAACAGGAAACACTTCAGGTACGGAAATGAGTCTCGGCCAGGATGGATAAAAATTAATGATTTTTTAAAAAATAAAAACATTTTAAAAATCGGGGTTTTTATAATTTAAATCGGATTTTTTTTTTGATAAAATGCTTTTTGAGGAAAAAACTTATCTAAAGATAGTTTGAATTAAGATACATTATAGCTCAAAGATAGCTCCTCATGGAATAGGGATTATAAATTCTAATTCTATAGTATGAGACAATACACCTCCACCCCGATATAACGCGGTCCTCGGGAGCCAAAAAATCTTACCGCGTTATAGGTGGAACCGCGTTATATCGAACTTGCTATGGAGGGCCAGGTAGGGAAGGCTGTGCCTCCCCAAACACCCTGGCCCTGCCCCCTATCTGACCCCCACCTACTTCCCGCCCCCTGACTGACCCCTCAGAACCCCCGACCCATCCAACCCCCCCTGCTCCCTGTGCCCTGACCACCCCCCCAAGACCCTCTGCCCCTTATCCAACCCCCCCAGCCCAGCCCCCTTAACACGCCGCTCAGAGCAGCATGTCAGAGCCAAACACGCTGCTGCCATAGGTGCCAACTCCGTGGGTGCTCCCCCCAGCAGCTCCCCGCCCCAGCTCGCCTCCGCTCCGCCTCCACCTCCTCCCCCAAGCACACCGCTGCTCCACTTCTCCCCCTCCCTCTCTCCCTCCAAGGCTTGCCGCGAATCAGCTGTTTGGCACACCAAGCCTGGGAGGGAGGGGAGAGAAGCGGACCGCCGGTGCACTTGTGGGAGGAGGCGGAGTGGAGATTAGCTGGGGTGGGGAGCAGTTTCTCTGTGCCGCCCCCCCCCCCCCCGTTACTTGCTGCGGCCCACCCCGTGCCCTCCCCACCCCAGCTCACCACTGCTCCACCTCCTCCCCTGAGCGCGCCGCTGCTCCACTTCTCCCTCCTCCCTCCCTCCCAGGCTTTACCACGTTATATCCAAACTCGTGTTATATTGGATCATCTTATATCAGGGTAGAGGTGTATATTCATGCAATGTTTAAGAAAAGTTTTGTAAATGAGTTCCAATAGTTCATGGATAAGCAACCCAATCTTATGGGGTTCCACAGGCTTCTGCATAGATTATGTAGGTTAATCTTCTATCTACCCAATAGGACTCAGTGTTCAGTCTAGAAGATACCCTCAAAGATGCTTAGTTTGTTAGTTCTCAAACTGTGGATATGTGTCTCTAGAGGTAACATGCTTGTTAACAGCAAAAAAAATTTAAATAAATAAATAATATATAGAGGTGAGAAATAACAGACCTCAACTCTATTGTCTCTCTGCAAATTTGTGTACACAGAGTCAATCCCTTACCTCTCTCTAGAAGTGCAAAGTTTCAGAAAGTTCAATGAATAGAAGACTCTTGGGGGCGGAATAGATCTGGACAAGGAGAAGAAGTATGGAGATAAATGTGAGAAGCGAAGGACATATGTGTTTTGGTAAAATATTAGATGTCTGCTGTTGAAGAAAAACATCCAGAATACATAACATTGTTGTTTTAGTTAAACAAAACAATTTAAATGTCTGTCTGGTGATGTTCTCCTCCTAATACAGCATGACAAGAAAATCCTCCAAATATTAATGATTAACCTGTTGAATTGGAGATAGTTCACCTCCCAATGACTTCATAAATATCTGCTTCAATTACCTTTGGTAAATGAAATAACCAAACAATCATGCATTTTCTGATATAGCTGTAAAACTAATCTGAAAAGTTTTCAAAATAAACCACTGTTTAAAAATGTACATTGCGTACCTTCTAAAAATGAAACCTACATCTATCTCTGAGTTGTGAAGAATATGTATTAAGGTTATAATAACCAACAAGAATGCACTTTTATGGAGAAAACCATGATTAAATCAAGTGTTCCTGGTCTCAGGGGAAATCAGTGAAATCTTAAGCCCTTTGCATTTCTTTTTCCAAGTCAGTGTTCCACTTTTATACTAAAAAATGTCCGGAACTCCACGAAGGCTGTGTATATTTGAAAGCCATATTTAGCACTGCTTCTACTACTATCGGCCTAGATCCTGGATACACTTAGGCACGTGAGTAATTTTATGCCCCAACGAATACATGGGGCCAGATCCTCAGCTGGTATAAAACAGTGTGGCTCCATTGACTTTAACGGAGCTATGACAATTTACACCAGCTGAGGATCAGGCTTGTGGAGTTCAACAGAAATGCTAGTGCTCGTTGCGTATGTGTTTGCAGGATCAGGGCCATGTGGTTCTAAGGTCAGATCATATCCACCTGAGCTGTCCCACTGATTTGATTACTCAGGTGAGGAAAGCAAGCAGGATTTGAAGCATAATCATCACTGTAGCACTGGAGGCTGGTTTCACTGGAAAGGAGAAGAGATTAGATATGAAAGGCTTCATGATTTGTCAAAAAAAATCAAACTGATATTTACTCTCTTTTTGAAGGTGACATTTAATTGTAATTTAGCCTCTTCATTTTTTAACTGTACAGATATCTGTCCAGCCTCCGGGTAATTAATGTACAAAGGACCACAAAGAAAAACCACTCTCCTCCCACCTTGTAGGCTTCAAGGATTTCTTTAGCTTCGTTTTGAAATGTAACACATGGTGAATAATTCCAATATTTCTTACAATGGGACCTCATAACAAGATTCTCCCTTTTTGCAGTGTACAGAACTGGAAAGCAAAAGTGTCACAATACAAAATTCTTGTTGGAATGCCCTTGGTTTTCCATACAGCTGTCAAATGTGACAAATGGCCACACTTGCTATGTCTTTGTATTGCAGCTGCACATTATGGAAAGTCAGAGGGCCTGGCAAAGGTCTAGAAAGTCAGAGAAAAGGTACTGCAAGTAACCAGAGCCAGGCTCATAACAGAAAGTGTGCTGTTAAAAGAAAGAAAGAAAGAAAGAAAGAAAGAAAGAAAGAAAGAAAGAAAGAAAGAAAGACCCCAACACACAAGTATATGAGCTCATAAAGGTTCTCTCAGGTTCGGGGTCTGATCCAATTCCCATTATTGACTTTAATGGGAGTTACATCAGGCCCTTTATGTGCAATATTTAATCTCCTTCATCTCAAAATGCAGTGCCCTCTATACGTGTTGGACCTTCAATGGCTATATAAACTTTTCAGACATTTACAGTTATTTTACAATGGCAGATGCCAAAGAACCAATCTGCCACTAATTACACAACACAAAACATTAGGTTTACATTACAATGTAAATCAGACTGTTGTCTAGTCACCAGGCTGCAAAGTGTTTGGGTTGGTCTCATGCTGATGACTCAGATGAGCAATGCCAATCTACACCTGCCGAGTGTCTGGCTCAGAATTGATAAATGAGTCTTACATACAGGAATTGGGGTGGAAGAGGCAGAGATCCACAATGGGAGGAGGCAAGAGGCTTGGCACCGGGTTTGGAGTCGCCTCAGAGAGAAGAGGATGAGGAGAACATAATTGTAAAGGCAGCCACTGCATGGCATACACGCAAAGGTGCTGGCATCAGGGCTGCTGGAACAATTTTTATGGAGAGCCATTAAACCAAACTGTAAACCCTGTATATAATGGAAACTACTTCAAGCCAGGAGGTGTGGCAGCAACCCTAGTTCCAGCACCTATGGCTGGCATCCTTTACCACAGTGTAGGCACTCAGTGTATGTCTCACTGGTTGCTTCCAAAAAATACACACACCCACAGCACGTGGCTCATCAGAGCCATCCCAATCACACATCGTGACATCAGTTGGTTGTTAACTTTTCTTCTGGACAGCTCTTAACCCCATATTAATATTACCATTGTTTTCATGGGCCCAAATTCTGGTCCCCTTTCTCATATGGAATAGCACTTTTCTCCACCAATAGCCTCATTAAAGGCAGTGGGGTGTAAGTTATCACTCCAGGTATCAGAATCCAGCACTTTGTAACTCCAGAAAAAAAGCCAAGCAAGACAAGAAAGCATAAAAAGCTGACAAAGCAAGATAAATCGGTGGCATAAATAAAATATGTGATGGTGCAGGAGGCGGTGCCATAAAGATATTTTTATTGCCACTTGTCTGGAAAGACCAGCATAATTCACTACCTCATCACTGCTCTGTCACTCATCAGTAATGAAGTCACTCACACACATGCTGATAAAAACTTTATAGCAGCCTGGACCATCACATCTGACCTGTAAAATGGGCAAGGAAATAAAAGAGTTGAAGATTGTTAATAAAGATGAGGTTCCCATCTCCATAATCTTGAATAACTGGTATAATTATTGTTTTAATATTAAAAATTTTTTATCTCACATACCTCAGTCCCTGTCCTGTCTGCCTTAGAGTGATAAGGTGGGTGCGGTAATATCTTTTATTGGACCAACTTCTATTGGTGAGAGAGACATGCTTTCAAGCTTACAAAGAGCTCTTTTTCAGGTCTTGTCCTGTCTTAGGTACTTTAACAAAGCTGGCCACTATAGTATCTCAAGGATCTTGAAGTGAAATCCCAGCCCCATAGAAATTAACAGGAGTTTTGTCATTGATTCAGTGAAGCCAGGATTTCATCCTTATAGTCCAGAAGCCTGTGCCTACACTCGTAGTGTGGACACAGGCTCTGACACATGTTTAAACCCAAAAGCCCTATCATCCACACACAAAGCCAGACACAGATTAAACAGTTCAGTGAACATAGTACACTTGGTAGTGGGAGACAGGGTTTCCAACTTTCTAATCCCTGAAAATTGAACACTCCTGCCCCACCCCATCTCCGAGCCCCTGCCCTCTGCCCCACCTCTTCCTCTGAGTCCCTGCCCCCTGCCCGCCTGCCAAATCAGGGCACAGCAGGGCAAAATTGGGGCACAGTGGAGCAAGGGGCCAGTCCTTGGAGCAAAGCGCTGGGGTGCGGAAATCAGGGCACAGCAG
This sequence comes from Eretmochelys imbricata, assembly GCF_965152235.1. Classification (NCBI taxonomy): domain Eukaryota; kingdom Metazoa; phylum Chordata; order Testudines; family Cheloniidae; genus Eretmochelys; species Eretmochelys imbricata. The sequence continues at coordinate 257,012,797 of NC_135573.1, forward strand.
GGCGAGGGGGTCAGTCCTGGGAGTGAGGGGCCAGGGAGGGGAATCGGGGCATAGCAGTGGGAGGGGAATCAGGGCCTGGAGCAAGAGGCTGGGGTGGGGAAATCGGGGCACAGCTGGGTGGGGGGGCAGACAAATTACCCCCTCCCGACGGTGCCGGTACCTACTTTGGAGCCTGGTCCGGGAGCCAGCATTTCTCTCCGCGCGGCTGGGGTGGGGGCAGGAAGAGCAGCGGGTCCTAAGCAGAGTTGCTCCTCTCGCCTCCTGGTGGCGGAGGCCAGTTACTGCAGGTAACCGGACTCTCATAGTCCGGTTAGCTGTGCTGACGTGATGCTGCCAGTTTCCCTTTTGGACCGGACTTGTGTGTGACTGTATGAGCTAGATCAGGAATGAGAGAAATGAATAGTGCATGTCTATGACACAGGTAGCGTGCAACAGAAAAGCAGGTGTATAGATAGTGTACATACACGTCACCTCAGGGATTTGGAATGAGCGCATTTGTAATTGGGCCTTTGAACAACTTCAATCAGAGTTACAGCACTGACAAACCCAAACCCCCAACAATATCCAGCCAAAGTTCATTCCCATCTGCTAATTCTGTTACTTTATATTATGTTCTGGTAGCTCCGTGGCACCAGCCTGCACTTGGGATTAGGGAAGGCAGAGGGTCTGGAGACCCATGTCACTTTGTTACCCTCCCTTTTCCTGGTGACATTGTGTAACACTTCACACTGTTGCAAAGAGTCCGTTCAATATTGTCTCGTGACACTTTGGCTGTGTTACTACATCACACCCCAATTAAGCTCTAAGGGGATGAAGTACTACAATGAAATATCTCAGTCACCGGTGAGCTATCACCTGACAAAGCAAGGTCAAATCCCCTACAACTCTGCTTGAGTATTTAAATATAAGAGACTGGGTCCTCAGCTAGAATTAATAGGTCTAGCTCTACTGAAGTTGTTATAGCACATCAAGGACATTGTGAAATCTGTCAAGTAGTCATGATATACATATAGCTGAGTGGAATTTTTCAGCCAAAACCTTTTTTTCTGTACTAATGCAGATTCGGGTTGACCAAATTTTTCAGAAATTTCTGCCATTGTGGCTAAACACAACATGGGACTGAGGGTTCTCAGTACATCATAGAATCAGACCCTTTGCACTGAGAGGGGAAAGGTTCCATGGACCATTACCTATCCCTTCAGCCATCTTATCCCTGAAACCGCATTTGCTGGATAATTAGGGCATAATCCTCAGCCGACGTCTATTAGTGTTGACTTCAATGGAGCTAATCTGATTTACACCAGCTGAGGATCTGGCCCTCAAAGCTCTGGGCATACAAGCCCATTGCAGAGGGGCTGCTTGTTTATTCCAGATTAGGGCTGCATGTTAAAGGGTGGTGGGCAGAGCTGAGGACTTTAATATGCGGTTTCTGGAGTTTAATTTCTTGTCTAGGGCAATAAAACTGAAATGGCCACATAAAGTTTAAATAGAAGTTAATGGCATTTAAAGTTAGAAGTGGAACACATCACCTGAGTCGTGAGTCACTTCCCAGCTCCCAGCCCTTCAAATCATTTACTGCAGGTGACAAGCATGACAATGAGGAGGTTAGACGTGTCCTGGGGAGCATGCAGGGAGACGCCCAATTAACTCTGAGCCACGGACAATAGTTTTTATTAAAAAAAACAACACTGACATTAGTAGCGAGTGGCACTTTGTGTGAGGGGCAGGAATTTGATGAGGGGATTTAACAAGGGCAGTTTGATCATTCTAAGGAGTGGAGTTCTCTCGAAACAGAGCAGGTTCAACAACAGTGCAAGCTTCCCTGGCCACCCACTCTGTTGTGTGGATGAGGTCGTAGCTCCATCATTCCTTGGCCTTTCTAGCTGTCTTAGGTACATATATGGCCACTCTCACCACAGTATCTGAATGCCTCACAATCTTCCCTGTATTACCCTCACCACACCCTCGTGAGGTAGGGCAGTGCTGTTATCCCCATTTTACAGAGGGGGAGCTGAAGCACAGAGAGGTTAAACGATTTGCCTAAGGTTATACAGGAAATCTGTGGGCAAGCAGGGGATTAAATATGGGTCTCCTAAGTCCTAGGCTAGCAGCCTTGCCACTGGACCTTTCCACTGCCCACCAGGGTGTAACTAGGTGGGGTTTTTTTTAATAAATTATTTGTATTACAGCAGGCGATTCTGGTACCTAAATCCCATTTTAGGTCACTAATCAGGTTCCTAACGTTTAGTGCCTATCTTCAGACACTCAACTGAGCCTAGAGCCTCATTTTACTATGTGCAGTACAAACACAGGTAAAGACATAGTTCCTGATCCAAACCAGTTATAATCTAAGGGATACTAAACAAATTCCTAACAGGGAGGGTAATTAACCATTGGAACAGATTGAAAAGGGATGTGATAAACCCATCAGCACTTGAATACTCTAATTCAGGGGTGGGCAAACTGTTTGGCCCGAGGGCCACATCGGGGTTCCAAAACTGTATAGAGAGCCAGGTAGGGAAGGCTGTGCCTCCCCGAACAGCCTGGCCCCCGCCCCCTATGCACCCCCTCCCACTTCCCGCCCCCTGACTGCCCCCCTCAGAATCCCCGACCCATCCAATCTCCCCTGCTCCTTGTCCCCAGACCACTCCCTCCCGGGACACCCTAACCCTAATTCTAACCGCCCCCCTGGCACCCCATTCCATATCCAACCCCCCCTTCTCCCTGTCCCCTGACTGTCCTGATGTTTATCCACACCCCCGCCCCCTGACAGGCCCCCAGGTCTCCCACGCCTATCCAACCTCCCCTGCTCCCTGTCCCCCTGACTGCCCCCAGGGACCCCTGAACCTTATCCAACCCCACCACTCCCCGCCCCCTTACCATGCCACTCAGAGCACTGGGACTTGCATCTGCACCACCTAGCAGGAGCCAGCCATGCCACCACACAGTCTAAAGCACCGGGCCAGGCAGGCGGCTCTCACAGCCACGCTGCCCGGCAGAAGCTCACAGCCCCGCTGCCCAGACTGCCGATGGCACGATGAGCTGAGGCTGCAGAGGAGGGGGACAGCAGGGGAGGGGCTGGGGGCTAGCCTCCCAGGCCAGGAGCTCAAGGGCGGGCAGGAGGGTCCCACGGGCTGGATGTGGCTGTGGGCCGTAGTTTGCCCACCTCTGCTCTAATTGGAGACTTGCCTCCTCTAATATAAACACACAGCAATAATCATATTAATAAAAAAAAATCCCTTCCAAGACAAGACACTCCACTGTATATGCTTTTCCCTCTGGGGAAAGGATAAGAGAATGAACAACATATGATACATTTTAGTCACGTTGCTTAATGCATTACTGGAAGGCATTCAGACTCTACAGTGATGAGCAGAGTATAAAATCCTATATAGAATAGAAAAAAATAAAATAGATGCCTTTTTAAATGACGTATTCTAGTTCAATAACAAGTTATTGGGCTGGATAGAGCTCATGACGGATATGGCAAATTCCTGCAATATTGTTGGGAGCTCTTACTGTATTAAGCTTAGGTATCATCGTGGGCCAGGGACTGTCTGTCATTCCATAGGGACCACAGCCCTCCAGGAACTAAGAACAGCCTGGGGTGATTAGGCAAATTAACTCAGGTTGATACACCTCCTGAGAAGCACCACCACCTAGACAGACTGGCATATACCTGATTCAGACTGGATTCTCTAGAGGCCGAGACCCAGAAAGGACTTTTGAATAAATAGGCTGAGTTTAAGCTGACTCAGGGCCTCCTTTCTGATCCAGCAAACGGACAAGACCCCTTCTGTCTGAAGGGGGCCCCAATCCATCCTGGGAAGCGTTGGAAGAGGACTAGACTAGGGGGCTTCTTGTTCTGAGCAAAAGGCGTTATGAACTGGTCAGCACAGGAAACACCTGCGGGGGTTGGAATGACAGTTTTCAAGCCAGAGCCCTTGTTGGCATGATCTCTGGTAAGTGTGTTAGCATCTGGGTTAATATGTTTTCTCTGTAATGCTTTTACCTCAAGAATAGATGTGCTTGCTTAGAAAGAGCTGTGAGGTAGCTTAACTGTGGCCTCTGAGGAGAGGGCGAAGCAGGCCTGCTGAGGCAGAATTCACAGTGTAGGCAGTGGGCTGGGCAGCCTAGAAATACCCTGGCCAGGCGGGAGAGAGGAGCATGTCTCAGTCCAAGAGCAGTGATGGCTTGGGAGATGGAAGCCTGAGAGTCGGTGTCCTTGCTGGAGCGGAAATACAGATGCGGTCATGCTGAATTGTGACAAAGCTCATTTAACATAGAGAAAAATAATGCCCTCTGCTGGCAGGAAGTAGGTGAGATTCTATGGCCTGTGTTACTCATGAGGTCAGACTAGATGATCACAGTGGTTCGTTCTGTGGAGGGTAGCTGGGGGAGGGGGTATGGTTAGGAGCTCTTAGCGATATTTTTCATTCAGCATCGATAGCATGAAAGAATAAGAAACCAGCCCCCATTTCCCTCTGCCCTACCAGCCTTCACCCATTTCTAGAACCAAACTCAAGCTCAACTTCAAAGTTCTCAAATGCTCAGATACAGTATTGCCACCACCATCACCCTTCTTTCTGACATGCCTCCATGCTTCCTACTGGGAATGCAAGCAAGAAGATATCATAGCATCATAGACATGTAGGGCTGGAAGGGACCTCAAGAGGTCATCTAGTCCATCCACCATCCTAAGGTAGGACAAAGTAAATCTAGCCCAGTGGTTCTCAAACTGTGGGTCAGGACCCCAAAGTGGGTCACAACCCCCTTTGAATGCCAGGGCTGGCTTAGACTTCCTGAGGCCTGTTGCTGAAGCTCAAGCCCCACTGCCCAGGGCCAAAGCCAAAGCCCGAGGGCTTCAGCCGTGGGTGGCAGGGCTCAAGTGGCAGACCTCCTGCCCAGGGCCGAAGCCCTTGAACTTCAGCTTTGAAGCCCCCTGCCCAGAGCGATGGGGCTCAGGCTTTGGTCCCCCCACCTGAGGCAGTGGGGCTTGGGTGGGCTCAGGCTTCAGTCCCCCCTTCTGGGGTTGTGAAGTAATTTTTGTTGATAGAAGGTGGTCATGGTGCAATGACATTTGAGAACCCCTGACCTAGACCATATCTGACAGGTGTCTGTCCAACCTGTTCTTAAAAACCTCCAGTGATGGGCATTTCACAGAGTCCATTGGAAGCCTATTCCAGAGCTTACCTACCCTTATAATATAGAATGCTTTTCTATCCTACATCTCCCTTGCTGCAAATTGAGCTGGTTATTTCTTGTCTCATCTCCAGTGGACATGGAGAACAATTGATCCCTGTCCTCTTTGTAACAAACAAACCTTAATATATTTGAAGACTGTTCTCAGGTTCCCCCCTCAGTCGTCTTCTTCGAGACTAAACACGCCCAGGTTTTTTAACCTTTCCTCATAAGCCACATTTTCTAAACCTTTATTCATTTTTGTTGCTCTCCTCTGGACTCTCTCCAATTTATCCACATCTTCCTTAAAGTGTGGTGCCAAAAACTGCAGAATAATTATTTCCCATGTCTTACATATGACACTCCTCTTAATATACCCCAGAATGATACTAACCTTTTTTTGCAACTGCATCATGCTGTTCACTCATTCAGTTTTCCTGCTGTGCTACCACCTAGCCAGTTATTCCCCATTTTGGAGCTGTGCATTTGATATTTTTGTCCTAATTGTAGACTTTGCACTTGTGTTTATTGAATTTAATCTTATGGATTTCAGAACAATTATCCAATTCATCAAGGTCATTTTGAATTATAATCCTGCTCTCCAAAGCACTTGCAACCCACCCTAGTTTGGTGTCATCTGCAAATTTTATATCATATCATATTTATATCATACTCCATTATCCAAATAATTAATGAATATGTTGAATAGTATCAGACTCAGGTTAGGTCCCTGTGGGACACCAGTAGATGCACCCTCCCAGTTTGACAGCAAACAATTTATAACTATTGTTTGAGGTCAGTTTTTCAATCAGTTGTGCACCCACCTTTTAGTAATTTCATCTAGGTCACATTTCCCTAGTTGGCTTATGAGAATGTCATGTGTGGGACTGTGTCGAACAATTTACTAAAATTAAGATATCATATCTACTGTCCATCCAGTAGGCAAGTAACCCTGTCAAATTAGGTAGGTTTGGCATGATTTGTTCTTGACAAATTCATGTTAACTATTACTAATCACCCTATAATTCTCTAGGTGTTACAAATTTATTGTTTAAACGTTTGTTCTAGTATCTTTTCAGGTACTATAGATTCACAGATTCCAAGGCCAGAAGGGACCATTGTGATCATCTAGTCTGACCTCTCTGTTGTATAACGCAGGCCAGTGAACTGCTCCAAAAATAATTATTAGAGCAGATCTTTTAGAAAAACATCCACTTTTAATTTTAAAAATGGTCAATGACAGAGATTCCACCATGGTACTTGGTAAATTGCTCCAATAGTTAATTACCCTCACTATCAAAAAGTTACATCTCATTCCAGTCTGAATTTGTTTAGCTTCAACTTCCAGCCATTAGATCATGTTATACCTTTCTTGGGTAGATTGAACAGACTATTGTTAAATATTTGTTCCCCATGTAGGAATGTATAGACTGTAGTCACCCCTTAATCTTCTCTTTGTTGAGATAAGCTCTAAGAGCTCAATCTATTTATCACTATAAGGCAGGTTTTCTACTCCTTTAATCATTCTTGTGGCTCTTCTCCAAACCCTCTCCAATTTACCAACATCCTTCATGAATTATGGGCACCAGAACTGGACACAGTATTCCAGCAGCGATCACACTAGTGCCAAATACAGGGGTAAAATAACCTCTGTACTCCTACTCAAGATTCCCCTGTTTATGGATCCCAGGATAGCATTACTCTTTTGGCCACAGAGTCACATTGGAAAGTCATGTTCAGATGATTATCCACCACATCCCCCAAATCTTTTTCAGAGTCACTGTTTGCCAGGATAGAGTCCCCCATCTTGTAAGTATGGCCTGCATTCTTTGTTCCTAGACGTATACACTTACATTGGCCATATTAAAATACATATTGTTTGCTTGCACCCAGTTTATGAAGCGATATAGATTGCTCTGAATCAATGAGCTGTCCTCCTCATTATTCATCACTCCCCCAATTTTTGGGTCCTCTACAAACTTTATCCATGATGAATATGTTTTATGTTTTCTTCCAGAGCATTGATAAAAAAGTCATATAGTATAGAGCCAAGAGCTGACCCTGCAGATCAAAGTTAGGCTGACAGGTCTATAATTGGCTGTGCCCTCTGTTTTCTCCTTTTTAAAGATAGATACTATGTTTTCCCTTCTCCAGTCCTCTGGAACCTCACCTATCCTCTGTGAGTTCCCAAAGATAATCATTAATGGTTATGAGATTGCTTCATTTAGTTCCTTAAATACCCCAGGGTGAACTTCGTCAGACCCTGTTTACTTAAATAAAACTAACTTATCTAAATAGTCTTCAACCTGTTCTTTCCAGATGCTAGTTTGTGTTCCTTCCCTCTTGTTGTTAATATTAATTGTGTTGAGTATCTATGGTCACAATTAATCTTTTTAGTGAAAACTGAAGAAAACTAGGCTTTGAATACCTCAGCCTTCTCGCACAGAGAAACTTGACCTCAAGGCCTCTCCTGCTCAATTGGAAGCTGAAATGCTGGAAGTGTTATCAGAGAACCTAATTCTGTAGACACAAGCAGCCTAGAGAAGCAGCCGTATTTTTAGTACTAATTATTGCAATTTAATAATTGAATTGTGGGAGTTCCCAATAAGTAAGTATCAAGCCCCCATTGGGCTAGGGACTAGATAAACACATAAGAAAATGCTGTCCCTGCCCCCAAAGAGCAAAAATCTGAGGTTTGCCCATTATTGTGATTTACTTATTATTTCAGGGTTATTATGGCATGGAAGAGAGGCATCACATGCAGAATCTGTTTAAAACTAAGGTGAAGGTGCCCTCTACTGTCCTCCCTTGGAAGCTGAGTTGTTTCATTAGTTGCTTCAACATCTGCGGCTCAGAAAACAGGCCTGTGCTTGTTCCCCCTTGTGTAAGTCTGTAACACCACTGCTGTGTAATGAAAAGAGAAGCATGAACAAGGAGCTCTTACTGTCTAACATGACATGAGTGCACTGGAAAAGCCCTGTCTCCTGGTACAAATGCAGTAGGGGGAGGAGTGCTATTCACATAGAGACGTCTCTGCTCCCAAATCAAAAAATAGGCCAGTGAGAAAGCCAAGTGACTTTCGACGGAGCCACAAGGAAACCTTAGTGCTCAAGCAACCTACAGAGCCAACCATCTTTCTGTGAAAGATACAGACAGGGGCTATGGGGAGGATGCTGGAAAGCAGAGGGATTGCGAGCGTCGCTAGGTAAAATAAAGCCATCAGGAGTGAGAAAGACTTGGACAGACACAAGCAGGGAATGGAGATGATTTGGGAAATGGGATGACATGTGTACTATGCAAATAGGGCCAGAGCCAGCTCTAGGCTTGGTGAGGCTTAATGCATAGACCAACATGCAAGGCCCTAGGCATAGGTGCTGGACCTATAGGTGCTGGGGGTGCTATAGCACCCCCTAGCTTGAAGTGGATTCCCTTATAAAAAGTGTTTACAGTTTGGTTCAATGGCTCTCAGCACCCCCACTCTACAAATTGTTCCAGCACCCCTAGCCCTAGGTAGGCTGAGGTAGCCTGCATGCAGGGCTACCCCTAGAGGGGCGCAGGGCCTGAGACATAGGTGCTGAGTTTAAAATTTGCCAGACGGTGCTCCCCACCGGCCTCACTCCACCCCCACCTCACCTCTTCCTGCCCCCACCCTGCCTCTGCCCCGCCTCTTCCCGCCCCTGCCGCACCTCTTCCTCGCCCAGTTCCACCCCCACCCCCAAGCGCACTGCGCCCTCGCTACTCTCCCCTCCCCCCAGCACCTCCTGACACCACGAAACGTCTGATCTGCAGCAGGCGGTAGGTGTTGAGAAGGAGGGGGAGGCGCTAATCGGCGGGGCCCACCAGTGGGCAGGAGGCACTGGGGGAGGGAGACGTTCTGATAGGGGGGCTCCTCCTCGCCACCCCCACCTGCCTGCCACTCGCCTCCCCATTCACCTCCTCAGCCTGCTTGCCTCCCGCCTCACCTTCCCGCCCACCTCCGCATGATTTTATTGAAGCGTGGGGCCCCCCAAAGTGCAGGGCCTGAGGCTGTTGTCCCAATTCGCCGTACCCAAAGGACGGCTCTGTCTGCATGGCACATGCAGGAGAAGGTTGGACATCTTTAGAAGCACTTGTCATTAGAAGAATGTGGGAGACTAGTGTTTGCTAGGAGGGGAACTGAGGCACAAATTATCCTGGGCAGGTGGTTGCATGGATTGCCCGGGAGAATAGGGGTTAAAGTCAGGGGGAGCAGGTGAGAAGCTCAGCTCCCATCTTGGGCTAAAAGCAGAGGGAAAATCCCCCTGCCTGGCTTTAGTAAGCAGCACTTCTATAACACCCCCTCCTCCTAGGCTGGGGCAGCGAGAACTCTCCCTCCTGGTTCAGTTTACTTTATCCATTGCTGGGGCACCAGGCTGAGTTAAGCTCCAGCAGGTAGGAGATGCAACCAGGGAGAGGTGGGATGGAGTGCTGGGACAAATGGAGACCCTCAGAGTCACTGGATCCTATGAAGACCCTCAGTTGGCAGAGCCTTGAGGTGGTCTGGGTAACCTGAAAGGTGCAGGGGTCATGCTACACAGCAGACATGATGCCCACAGTAAGCGTGAGAGTGGCCCATCTGGCTCCTGTGTACTTCCCCTCATAGACAGGCACCAGCACAGAGGAAGGATGTCGGTTCCTGTCCAAGTTCTTTCCGTGCACAAGAGCTGTCCAAAAATGGATGCTATCAAGAGACAAGACTAGCTCTGCTCCCACCAGCTTGGTCAAGGGAAGGCTCCCTTCTGGGTAACCTAGGAGTACTTCTGGCTGTGCACCAAGCCAGTCTCTGTTTGAGTTGAGAAGAATACCAGCCAGTGTGTGTGTGTGAAGTGGAGGGAGGGGGGAATCCACTAATTGGCTAAGCCTGCTATGGCATCTGACCACGAGTTGGCAGGCAGAACAGGCTAAAAAATATGTCTTAAATTCCTCTGAATGGGAGACGAGGAAAGAAAATACCACCCAGGAGCAAGGCAATGACTTGGCAGCCAAAACAGGTGACAGATGCAAGACCAATCCCAAAACAAAATCAAGGTCCTGTGGTGTTTTCCCAGTCCCCAGATGTTTCTGCTGGCAGGACCACTCCCACCGCTTGGCACCTGGCTCCTCTGAGGACGTGAGGAATGTGACGGAGCATGGAGTCCGTGGCATCTGTCCCTAGAATGAGCTCAACACTGGCTACTCCCCAGACACACAAACTCTTGCAAACAGGCCCAAGGCTCAATAGAGAAAACCTCTAACAGGCTCTGTGCTGCTTTGCTTGGCAGGCTGAGGTCGAAAGGCAAGATGGAGCGCTCCTGGATGCAGCAAATACAGGGGCAGGTAGGTCTAATAGACAGAGAGACAGTCCTGCTGTCCAGACCTCTGCAATCGCAAGCAGTGGGGAGGAGAAGGAGCTGCTCTTAAAGGGGCACTTAGGAGGAATTCCAGTTCACTGGGGCTCAAATCTGTGCGATGCTGAGCACCTGCCACTTCCATTGAAGCCCACTGAGAATTACAGATATTCCAGTACCAGGGCTGTTCAAAAAATTTCTATCAAAATTGTTTTAGATGCGAATTTGGGGTTTCATCTAAACAAGTTTTTTTGCTAACAGGTTTTTGTTGTTGGTGTTGTTGCTTTCTTTAGAAAATTTTAATTTTTCATTAAAAAACCCCACAACACCCGAAAACAGAGAAATGTTGATTTGGAAACGCTGCCACAGTGCCTCATGAGAGCTGTAGTTCACGTGCCTCATTTCCTCCATTCTACTTTGTAGGCTGAGTTACCCAGCACTACATCTCCCATGATGCACCATGGCTGGAGACTCCCACGATGCACCACATTTTCCCTCTTGCCGAGCCACAGCAGTGCATCATGGTAATCAGAAAAATAGTCTGGTCAGGGAGCCTGGGCCATAATGAGACTGTGGGCATGGAGGACCCAAACTACCACTCTCAGGAAGCATCATGGTGACATTTCCGAGTCAAAGTTTTGGGGTGTTGGATGAAAGTTTTCAAGTTTTCCATCAAAAGTCAAAATTTCCCATGGAAATCCCCCACCATTTTCCAACTACACAGCACCTCTCAGAATTTGGCCCCACTGGACTGGGGTCTTTGCTAAAGGGGAAAAGAGCAGAGAGATAACACACCAACTGAAGCTAAACTTACCTGCTAATGTTTACTTAGGCTACATGCTCTTGGCTGCATCACACTTTAAAAAGGCCACTGCTGTGGTTGCCAAATGTCTTACAGCCTACTGGAGAAAAATGTTGTCCAGATTATATTTGTCTCCCCAGGTGTGAATTTTGATACAGTGGTCTCCCGTCAGCTTTGGGGCTGCTGCGTTTACCTCTCATTCATACTTGTAAGTGACTAGGACATAGGTGGTTGTGCGTAGTGGTTGGAGCCTGAGTCATGCCTAGTGGTTAGAGCTGCAGTGGGTAGCCAGCAGTGGCAGCCCAGGGTCAGAGCTGAAGTCAGGGACCAAATGCAAGGGCCAAGAGTCAGAGCTGAAGTCAGAAGCCAGAAATCTGAGCCAAGAGTCAGGACTAGGTTACCTGGAGTGAGGTAAGGCAGGTGTGAGGCTGGGGCCAAGCCAGGAGCAGGGCTGGATCCGAGGCAGGAGTGGGGCGAGAACAAACAGATACGGAAACTATCGCAGCCATGGCCAAATGCTTTGAACAACCACCAAACTGCTGCTGCTGCAGAGCTTAATATTCATGCTGACTCTTCCAACCACTCAGGTGATGCAGCCCACCAGGCATCTTACTACAGGTCACCTGTGCTTGCTAGAGTGCCCGGAGCCTGGGTCTCTTGCAGAACCTGATTCCTGGCTGACAGTATTGGACAGAGTGGGAATTTGGCTGTAAGACTCAGGGTGGACGCAGGTTGCTTCGAAAAAATCAAAGGAAATAAAAGACGGGAGGGAATCTCGCACCACTCAGCCTCATTTACAGCACTAGTTAAGAACCTAGAGAGAGAGACGACAGAGCTGTCATGGCATTAAACTCAGAGGTGGGCCTGAGCTGCACAATTCAAACTGGGAGCTGAACTTCCTCAGAGTTTGGGGTATTCCGATCCAGGGGCCACTCTCTGATTAAAATGCTTTTCAGAACTTGCTCTTTCTTTGAGATTTTGCTTCTGTGAATGTGCCTGATTTGGGAAATTCAGAGTTTTATGGATCCAGATCTAGGATCTCATATTCATTTACTATCCACATTGCAGAGGGAATACTTCAAGATATTGTTGCATTTGGCATAATCAGTGTTTGGCAACCGTATGATTAGCGAATTGCTATCATAGTTCCTATTTTTAAGAAAGGAAAAAAGTGATGCGGGTAATTTCGGGCCTGTTAGTTTGACATCCGTAGTATGCAAGGTCTTGGAAAAAATTTTGAAGGAGAAAGTAGTTAAGGACATTGAGGTCAATGGTAAATGGGACAAAATACAACATGGTTTTACAAAAGGTAGATCGTGCCAAACCAACCTGATCTCCTTCTTTGAGAAAGTAACATATTTTTTAGACAAAGGAAACACAGTGGATCTAATTTACCTAGATTTCAGTAAGGCGTTTGATACCATGCCACATGGGGAATTATTAGTTAAATTGGAAAAGATGGGGATCAAGATGAAAATTGAAAGTTGGATAAGGAATTGGTTAAAAGGGAGACTACAGCAGGTCCTACTGAAAGATGAACTGTCAGGCTGGAGGGAAGTTACCAGTGGAGTTCCTCGGGGATCAGTTTTGGGACCAATCTTATTTAATCTTTTTATTACTGACCTCGGCACAAAAAGTGGGAGTGTGCTAATAAAGTTTGCGGATGATACAAAGCTGGGAGGTATTGCCAATTTAGAGAGAGACCGGGAAATCATACAGGAAGATTTGGATGACCTTGTAAACTGGAGTAATAGTGATAGGATGAAATTTAATAGTGAGAAGTGTAAGGTCATGCATTTAGGGATCAATAACAAGAATTTTAGTTATAAGCTGGGGACGCATCAATTAGAAGTAACGGAGGAGGAGAAGGACCTTGGAGTATTGGTTGATCATAGGATGAAGATGAGCCGCCAATGTGATATGGCTGTGAAAAAAGCTAATGCGGTCTTGGGATGCATCAGGAGAGCTATTTCCAGTAGAGATAAGGAGGTTTTAGTACCGTTATACAAGGCACTGGTGAGACCTCACCTGGAATACTGTGTGCAGTTCTGGTCTCCCATGTTTAAGAAGGATGAATTCAAACTCAAACAGGTACAGAGAAGGGCTACTAGGATGATCTGAGGAATGGAAAACCTGTCTTACGAAAGGAGACTCAAGGAGCTTGGCTTGTTTATCCTAACTAAAAGAAGGTTGAGGGGAGATAGGATTGCTCTCTATAAATATATCAGAGGGATAAATACCAGAGAGAGAGAGGAATTATTTAAGCTCAGTACCAATGTGGACACAAGAACAAATGGATATAAACTGGCCAACGGAAAGTTTAGACTTGAAATTAGATGAAGGTTTCTAATCATCAGAGGAGTGAAGTTCGGAATAGTCTTCCTATCTGGCTTTAAGATTAAACTCAATAAATTTATGGAGGAGATGGTATGATGGGATAACATGATTTTGGTAATTAACTGATCTTTAAATATTCATGGTAAATAGGCCCAATGGCCTGTGATGGGATGTTAGATGGGGTGGGATCTGAGTTACTACAGAGAATTCTTTCCTGGGTATCTGGCTGGTGAATCTTGCCCATATACTCAGGGTTTAGCTGATCGCCATATTTGGGGTCGGGAAGGAATTTTCCTCCAGGGCAGATTGGAAGAGACCCTGGAGGTTTTTCGCCTTCCTCTGTAGCATGGGGCACGGGTCACTTGTTGGAGGATTCTCTGCTCCTTGAAGTCTTAAACCACGATTTGAGGACTTCAATAGCTCAGACATAGGTGAGAGGTTTTTTGCAGGAGTGGGTGGGTGAGATTTTTGTGGCCTGTGTTGTGCAGGAGGTTGGACTAGATGATCATAATGGTCCTTTCTGACCTTAGTATCTATGAATCTATGCACCTTTTTCTTAAGCATTTTTTAAAAAGCTGGGAGATCATAAGAACAAAAGAGACAAATAAAATGGCACCTAGAATCTTCTCTTTTTCATGAAGGTAAAGAATGGAGCCATTCTCCCCACAGTGCAAAAACCAAACCCAGTCCCATTGAAAGCAGGGCAAAACTCTCATGGATGTCAAAGGACCTGCAGCTATGTCCTTAAGCTGGGATCTTCAAAGGAGCTTAAGGGAGTTAGGTACCCAAATTCCATTGAATATGAATAAGATTTGGGAACCTCTCTCTTAGGGTCCTTTGAAATATTCCAGCCTTAATTTAACTGCGGCTGACCCCCATGAGAAACTTTTCTCTTTCTATGTATTTCTCCATTTGCTCTTACTACTGTGCACATTGGCCTACAAGATAGGATTGGTCTCTTAAGACAATTGCTCCTGAACTCAGGGGCAGATAGTGCAAGGGAAATAAGTCCTAAGCAGGAGGGAACACAGATGCACAGACAACTTCCTGTTCCTGTGTTTGGTTTAATTGAGAGCTGGGGACCAATCAGGACCCCCAGCGTTCCACCAATCGAATCCCAGGACTAGGAGCAGTGGAAGCTCCCTAAAAGTGGGGGGGCCACCAGTGCCTGAACTGTGGCCCACCCCCTTTCCCTGAGGCCCCACCCACGCCACCCCTTGTCCCCGAGCCCCCACCCTTGCACCACCTCCACACCGCCTCTTATCCCCAAGACCCCACTCCCTGCTCGCTCCTCTCCGCCCCTTCCCCTCCCGTCGCTCGCCCTTATGGCCAGTAAAACAGTACAGCAAAGCCCTCCCACTTTTAAAAGTGATGGGGCCGTGTCCCCCTGTCGTCCCCCTGTCCTCCCCCTCCCACCCCTTTCCGGTGCCCCTGCCCAGGACTTGAATTTCTGTCAGAGTTCAGCTTCCATGCCGGCAGCTGCTTGCAGGTCACTGGGTGGCAGGTTGGAACTGCCTGGCACCCACGGTTCTCCACACTTGTGTAAACTCTTCAGGTTAGGGACCTCATTGGCATAGTTGCCTGTACACAAGGAGTAGTAAAAAGAACTAATAGAATACTCATCCTTAAACATAGAAATAGATAAGGCCTCTGGCTTGTGTCTGCAGAGCTCAGTCCAAAGGTTGCTTGTCCTGAACCCAACAGTGGGTTTGCCAGCAGCCTGTATTCCAGTCTCAGCTGGCTTGCATCCTCACTCTACTTTGCTATATCAGAAAAGCAGAACAAGAAAGGGTTGTGACAAAACACCAAGCAGTTACAGCCCTGCTCTTAGCTTATAAGCAGTTGAGCACATGAAGACTGCTGGGTTGGGTCCTCAGATATTCAAGTGATGGGTGCCCCTGCAGACAACACATACAGGATTAATATTTTTATGGGCATGGAGGCTATAAAAAGCTGCTCCAGTAGCTAATTTACTCAGAGAGTAGGTTTCCCATACATCCACCCAGCCACAGAACCTTACTCTATGTACTCCTACCCGGTGATGAGCTGCCAAAATCTTAACAACGGGTTCCCTCCTCACCCCACGAGGGGGTCATTGCCCCCCCCCGCCCCTGGGACTCCTGCCCCATCCAACCCCCCCGTGTTCCTTGACGCCCCGCCCCAGGACCCCTGCCCCATGCACCCCCCTTCCCTGTCCCCTGACTGCCCCAGAACCGGGCAGGAGGGTCTCGTGGGCCACCGTAGTGGGTGCCAACCCCACCCCTAAGAGCCAGAGGCACCTGCAGGGGGGGCAAGGTGGGGAGTCCCAGAGGTGCTTACCTAGGGCAGCTCCCAGGAAGCATCCGGCAGGTCCCTCTGGCTCCTAAGGGCGGGGGAGCGTAGCTGGGGGGAGCAGGGGGAGCAACCGCTCCCCCCACTGATCACATCAGAAGTGGCACCTTAGGCACCGACGCCCTGGGTGCTCCAGGGCTGGAGAACCCGTGGGGAAAATTGGTGGGTGCAGAGCCCCCACCGGCAGCTCCCCGCCCCGCACCCAGCCCCAGCTCACCTCCGCTCCACTCCACCTCCTCCCCTGAACTCACCGCCCCACTCTGCTTCTCCGCCCTCCCCCCCCCACTGCTTCCTGCGAATCAGCTGTTTGGCGGGAAGGGCTGAGAAGCAGGCCGCGGCTTCCCGCTCAGGCCAAGGGTGGCGGAGGTGAGTTGGGGCGGCGAGCGGTTCCCCTGCACGCACCCCCCCTCCCCCCCCGGGTTACCTGCTGCGGCGCGGGCAGCCCTCCTCGCGCCCCCCCACCCCAGCTCACCTCCGCCTCCCTGGGCCTGAGTGGGAAGCCACCGCTTGCTTCTCAGCCTGCCTCGGCTTCCTGCACGAACAGCTGATTCGTGGGAAGCCTGGGGTGGCGGAGAATCAGAGAGGGGCGGTGCGTTCAGGGGAGGAGGCGGAGGCGGAGCGGAGATGAGCTGAGGCTGGGGGCGGGGCAGGGAGCTGCCGGTGGGTGCTCTGCACCCACCAAATTTTCCCCTTGGGTGCTCCAGGGCTGGAGCAGCCATGGAGTCGGCGCCTAAGGCGCCACTTTTGGCCAGTTAAATTTAGAAGCCCTTTTAGAATTGGTTGTTCCTCGCGGAACAACCGGTTCTAAAAGGGCTTCTAAATTTAACAACCGATTCTAGCGGACCAGTGCGAACCGGCTCCAGCTCACCACTGCTCCTACCTCCCGCTATCTAGCCCCTTCACAGTGTCTTCTCTTCTCACGATCAATTTAGGTTGTCAGCTTTTCATGGTAGGGCTTGTATCTTTATTGGCTATGTACACCTCCATGAGTGCCTATGGTGTTATAGACAAACACGTCCTATTTTGATGGGTATATCCCATGAGTGTCTATGATTTTACAGCTGTCTTGAAATATGTTCAGGGCTGATGAGACATTACTCTGTGGGATGGAAGTGGGCAACCTCCAAATCTTTTAAAACACTTTTTGTAGCAGCTGATAGTCCAGCGTTACCTTTTCAAAACAGATGGCACTCCACTAAATGCTGGATTTCCATCTTCAGGAGCCTTTCTCTTAAATACCAGGAAACAAAGGGTTACTTCTCTCCCCTTGCACGTGTTTAGAAGATGACCCCATACACTGATGACATGGAAAGGATACCTACACCTAACCAGATGCTAGATTGGTGCGGGTACCTCAACAGACAGGCAAACTGACCCTGCTGGGAGAGAACTCCTGACTCCTATGGGATTGTCACCATTTCTCTACATCTATCCCCACATCTGAAAACTGAAAGGATACCCAAAAAAAACCCATGTTAGTTCAGGTAGAAAAGACACATCAACCCTTCTTTTCCCCCAGATTTGCATCCTTCCTAAGCAGCTGGAAAGCACAAGACTGCTAAGTGACAATTCTACGACCTTTAAGATACACTTACCCGGTTCAGCACTGTGCCCTACCAAGGTTTTTGCTGCCCTAGGCAAAGTGGAAAATATCTGCATTTCAGCCCACAGTCACTCTAGCATTTAGTCTAGAAGGTCAAGCCAGCCCTTTTCATAACCCTGGATGAAGAAACAGAATACCTATTTTATTATGCACTTAATTTCCATTATGCTCTGTATACACTCAGGGCCAGATCCTCAGCTGGTGTAAATTGGGGTAACTCCGCTGAAGTTAATGGAATGACAGAGATTTACACCAGCTGAGAGTCTGCTGCTCAGATTCCCCAGAGTCAGACCCAGGCTAAGCAAGTCTCTCGGTCGTCTTGCCTTATGCTTATTGATAGGGTATTACAGACAGTAATGCTGAGAGGTACGCTCCTTTGGCCTCATGCCCACTTCGCTGAGCACAAAGCACACAGCATCTCTCCCTCACATAGATTTGTACTTACTCTTACTCCCAAGAGGGATCTTAATAGATTTCCTATGAACCTGCTGCAGTGCACTTTATCTTTCTTGGCAGGCAAAAGTGCCTTCAGACTTGCTTCTCCTGAGCCATTGTTCAGCTATCCCTTTTGTCTTAGCAGTTTAAGGTGGAACGGTTTGCGATGCTGGCTAAGAAGAGAGGTTTCCTAATAGTGAAAAACAATAACTGGTGTGTATTCTGAAGGAGCCCAGGACACACTACAAATTCCGTGTGTGTGTGTGTGTGTACAGATACTGATTACAGAATATATGCATTATATTCATTCATTCAACATACTAATTTTAGACATGGTCAAAACCCACCAATTGTTTTCTGCAAGAAGATTTGAATGGTTTTTTTTCCTCAATTTTTGGCAAAACACCTTGGTTTTTCAATGAAAAACTAAATCTGAAACATTTTTTGGTTTGGAGCTTTCCTGAAAAAACAGAAAATTTTAACCAAAATGTTTTGGTTGAAAAATCATTGCTTGTCAAAAAACCAGTTCAATGTAAGAGGCAACCAGCTCTAATGAATGTATTAATTTGATAGCAGTTAGAGGGAAATACAGTCTCTGCCCCCAAGAATATATAGACTGAGAATACAAAAACAGATGAAGGGTGGGGAAGAGATATACACAAGCAGGACAATCCAGGTAGTGAAAGATGTAGCGCTTGTTAGTTACATGATTGTTCTTTTTTTAAAAAACACCCTACATTCATCTCCTTTCACACACCTTCCAACATTCAGCCCTCTTTCCATCTGCTAGTCCAATCCCCAGCTTCAGTTCCAGAGTCCTTACTCCCTCCTGTAGAGGTGAGCAGTTCACTCTTATGATACATAAGTGAAATAGACAGGGAGGTGACTTCACTAGCTTCCTGTAAAGGTCATAGAAGAAGAGGGTCTTCTGGAGAGCTTTAAATGAGGAGGGGGTAATTTGCCTTGGGGACCAGCTCAGAAAGGACTGGGACCACTTAACTGTAGCATTACTCTCCATTGAAATGTAGCCATCTCTCTGGGAACGAACAAAGTCGCCAAGCTTTACCTGTTTGTAAAAGCAGATATCATCAGGCTCAAGTGAGAGAACAGGGTACTTACATCAACGCCAGCCCCCGACACCTATAGAAAGGGCCAGGGGTTGAGCACTTTGTGGGTGGGTGCTCGTTCAGTTTGACAGGCCTGGAGGGGGCAAGACTGGATTTACACCTTACAGGCCACTGGGCACAGCATCTTCAGCACACATACCCCCCCCTCCCCGCCCCGGCCTACAGCTGACCTTTGTGTTTTCTGTAAAAAAAAAAAAAAAAAATGAAACAAAAAGAAATATAAACACAGCCTCCCCGGAAGGCACAATACCCTCCGCCATGCACGGCGCTCCCAGTCCGAGCTGGGGTGCAGCCCTCCCACCCAGGCAAGGCACCGTGGTGAGGGGACTGTACCTCTCCCCACAGTGAGCGGTCCCTAGGTGTCGTCTGTCCCTCCTGCAGCCCGATGCCGCAGCCGTGCTCCGGTTCTGCTCGTGCAAGTGTATGGGGCACCGGCCACGCCTCTCCCTCTCCCTTCCTGGCACGGGGTGGAAGCAGCAGGGCGGCTGAGATTGGGAATGGGCTGGGACGCTCCAAGCACCTTCAGCAGCCGCCCCGCCTGGCCGTGGCTCACAGTGCCCCCCGGCTGGCTGACTGGGATGCTCACCCTGCTCCAGCCCCACACGCTGGGGGACCACCAACCCGTGCCAGGAGCCCAGCCGCCCGCATGGGAGCTGTATGCATTAACTTTTTAACTTTTAGCCCACTTTTGACTTTTAGGTGCCCCTAGGCACTTGCCTACTGTGCTGAATTGGAAATCTGGCCCTCGGGGGAGGGGAGGGGGCGGTCTATTTAAAAAGCAGCAATTTTCTTCTGGTGATACGGACTTCCTCACTTTGGGTTGCAGCACTTTCTTGGTACTAAAGTGGAACATCAGAGTGAGCTGATAACAAATCCCCCCCACCCCAACATAAACCACTCTATCAGTGCTGGCAGCGCTGAGATGAAGCATGTGAACCAGGTCCTGTGCATGTGTCAGGACATGAACTTGGGAGAAGGTGAGTGCCTGGCCCTGTTGATCCAGGTGCAGTACTTGGCTGGCGTGCAGAGAGCTGTGTGGAAATCTGCCTCTCCTCAGTGTAGGGAGATGTAATGGCATGTCCCTATAAGGCCCCTGTGTGGCTGTAAGCCAAGAACCCGCCCACTGCTGGTACGATCAGTCTGTTGCTGAGTCTAAAGCAGCCAGTGGGAGCTCTGCCAATGCAACACTGTTGAATGTGCTCCCGTGTGCGTGCCTGGATTCATTTCCCACTAGACAACCCGGACTGGATGGATAACAGTGAGCCTCTGCAGTCTGACACAATTCCTGTAGATAGATGAGCAGGTGCAAAAACCTGTTGGCTTTTATTCGGCTAAACAGTGCAGAATGGCGGGGCGAGGGGGAATAACAGAGAATTTGTGGCAAGCCCCTCCGTTTCCCTCCCCCCAAAATTTTTGATTTGCAGTTATATCTGCCCCACAAAACTCTCTGTTGGGTCAAACTATTCACCCACCCTGAACCATGGCCCAGATTTAGGTGCCCAACTCGAGAAAGCTTGTACCCGATCTTCACAGGTGCTTTCAATCCACAAACCCACTGCCTTCCACAGGAGATGCGAGTTCCAGGGCGCAGCGCTGAAAATCGGAACCAAAAATGGAGGTGCCCCAAATTCATGACCCGTTCTGAACATGGTGGCCATCGTGCTTTGTGTTTTCAAAGCACAATCTGAAAATTAACAAATTCATCCTCACACCGCCCCCTTGAGGCAGGTAAGCCTGAGCCTCGTTGTACTGATAGTTAAGCTGAGGTGTCCAGAGCCTAATCTAAAGCCCACTGAAGTTAATAGAAAGATCCCCATTGATCCCAATCGGCTTTGGATCAGGCCTCTGAGATTAAGTAGTTTGCCCAAGGCTCAGCAAGAGCTGGATTGGAAACCAGGAGTTCTTGGCCTTAGTTTCCCATCCAGTGCCCTCTTCCATGCTGCCCCTCTTCAACCAAAACACCAACTGAACCTGAACGTATGGAGTTCAAAAAAGCTTGACTGACTTTTCTAACATGATAAATGACATGCTGTTTTACTTCCTTGCCCTGGCTAGCAAGGACCACGGTTATTCTTACCAAGGTTATGGAAAGGCAGATCTCGTGCATGATCCCCAAAAGAGAGAAGTTTGGATCAAGAATCTAAAATATCCATTTTGGAACATTCAAATGCAATCTACAAACCCCGAGCCTCTCCCATCGCTTATCCTGGTGTCCTCCACATGCACCCAAACCCAAGGAACATGCACTTGAGGACCAGCACATTTGGAATGCAAGTGGAAACCTGGGCTTTCCAGGACAACCCACTGTTCAGATGAGCAGGGAGCTAGGGTGTGTGCCTGTGAATTTCCTCCATTGCAGATTTTGATGCTGTGGCACCTAATTAAAATTGACTGCGTGTGATGCAACAACTGTAAACATAAAAATGGGCCTTTCCAAATAAGCCACATTTGTTCCACATGTGCATTTGAGAGATAATTTTTGTCACTTAACATGAAACCCACAATTAGGGAAATGACAGCTAGGGCCAGATTTTCTCCTCTTGAAAACAACACAGAGCTGAGAGAATGGAATTTGAGAGGCAATGCAAGGGATAGTTTTTTCTTTTCTTAAACAGAAATCACCAATAAACTGATAATGCAGAGCTTTATGTTCCAGACCAGAGGAAATAAAGACATCAATTCTGCTAGTATTTGCTCCTGAAGGTTGCACTGTAAGAACATGCCCTCCCCCCCCCCCCGGCCCCTTACATCCCTATACATGCTACCTGGGCCATGAGTCCAGCCAAGCATATATATGTATGGACACCACATAGCTGATACTTTCTCCCAGCGCACAGGTGTGAGGCGTGGGCAGGGAGTTTGGCTCCACTCTCCACAAAATGCCAGCCAATGCTGCTGAGCCAGCACAGAGGGAGTGTCATAATCTGCAGTGCTGGGACAGGCCGGCTGCAAACTACCACCATACTGGAGCAAGGGATAAGCAGGGAGGGAACTGTGCCTCAGAGCCAGAGGAGCATCTGTAAGGCACAGGTCCTCTCAGACCTGCTCCAGGAGCAGGACAGCTTATGCACCACTACCGTACTAAGGGCTGAAGGCACAGGGTTTGTTTGGGGTTTTGTCCTCCTGTGAAACAACTACGGATACCGTGTCTTGCTCCTATCGATACTGGTAGGGTGAAAAAAGCAGGAACAGTTCCGTTGGGTCATGTCCGGCTCTGCACGTGCATGGTCCAAGTTCACAGTGGCTGTAGCATCAAAGCTCTCAGTGGGGGGTGCTACGGGCTATGGGCTCAGTTCTACTCACCCTTGCTTCTAGTGAGCAGTACCACTGAAATGAATGGGGTAGATACTACTCAAGGTGTGTGAGGGTGGCAAAACGGGGCTGTGGGTAATTAATAATACCTGGTGCTTACATAGCACTTTTCCTACTTTACGGAGAAGGGGATTTGAGGCAAAAAGATGAAGGGAGGTGCCCAAAGCCACAGAGGAGTTGGTGTCAACAGTGGGATTAGCGCTACAGACTGCCACATATCCAGCTCTGTGCTTAAACCACTGGGCCACCATTTTCTCTCTCAACCTTTCTAAAAACAAACGGGAAGTGGCCAACATAATGGCTAATCTCACTTTACTCATCTGCACAAAAAAGACAAGAGTGAGATTGTCTCTGGCAGAGGTCGACCTTACTACAGGCCTGGAACATAGAGTATGGAGGAGGGGTGTGGAGAAGGAGACCTGCATACAGAGCCAGACTCAGCCCAATGCCACCTGCAGGACACAATCCAAGAAGAAAAGGCAATATGGTGGTTCAAGCATAGCACCTTTCCCCTTTGGAAGGACACTGGTTATAAATGAACAGGAAGTCCAAAAACATAAATTGGGTGGTTCTGAACTTGCCCCTACATCAGTTGTTGTGACCACATAGCAAATGCAGCCTGGAAGTCTTTGCTTTGAGGAGCAGAAGGAATAGCTTGGCTGATGGCTGCAGAGCAGCATGTGGGGATGCTTGTGTAACCCGCAGGGTGAGTTATGGGGCCTCCTTTATGCTGATCCTCACACCATGTGTTATTACAGAACACACACACACATGCACCTTCCTTTCCAGCTCTTTAGCTCAAGTAGGAGCTCATGCTTTTAGCTCTGGAGGCCCAGTTCAGTCCCTGTTGTGTTGGCTAAGAGGGCAGCCTTCAAATTTGCAGTGTTGACTGCCATCAGTAACTGAGATCAGTCACTTCCATCGACCTTAATATCAAAGATTTACAGATTTTCAAAGCCAGAAGGAGCCATTAGGTCATCCCACGTGACTTTCTGTATAACCCAGGAAACAGAATTTCACCCACTATTCATCCACTCACCTGTATTGAACCCAATAACTTGTGTTTTGACGAAAGCATCTTCCAGAAAGTTATCCAATCTTGATTTCAAGGCATCGAAAGATGGAGAATCTACCACTCTACCCATATTCTCCTAGTAATTAACACCCAAAGCCCTCTCAGGACAGAATCCAGCTGAGCCTTGAGACAACAAACCTCTCAGCGTCAGATCAGACAGTCCTGGTTTCATGTGATGAGACGCTAGAACCTGGCTTGAAAATAGCACATGACTTTAGGCCTAATTTTCAAAAGAGACTAATGATTTTGGGGGCCTCAGTTTCTCAGGGCCCAGTCTAAGATGCCTTAAACTGGGCCTGATTTTCAGGGTGCCTAGCACTTTCTGAAAATCAGGCCCCATCACATTATCTTGAGGAACCCCCAATATGGAGGTACCGCAGATCACTGGCCACTTCTGAAAGTCTTGGCCTTAATTTCAAAACAGTAGTATAATGATTTGTTTGGTTTTTGATAATTAGTTTTAAAAAGTTCACTCCTGACCTGACGTAGCATGTGGCAACCTTCAGCAAGACTCAGAGACACTAACCCCCGATATAGATTGTTTATAAAGGATGCAGCGGCAAAGTATTAACCGTAGCAGAACTAGATGGAACTGTTGTGAGACAAGTCTTTGAGACCTGTTAGCAGGTTCCATTTTTTGGTTTTACTTTGTTTTCTGTAAAGTAGGTGGAATTTTTTTAAAAAAATCTTTGGTGGAACTTAAACAAAACATTCTAAAGCAATTAGAGTTAGAGCAGATCAGACATTTTTCCAGCAAATCTTTTTGTTGTTGTTTTTGCTGAAAAATGCAATTCCTTAAAACCAAAAGTGTTCATGAAACAGGGTGGGTTTTGAAGAATCTCCTGACTTGAAAATGTTTTGGCTAAAAAGGTTAAAAATCATCAAGTCCAGAAGGTGGCGCTCTCTACCATGTTCTGTCAAACAGTCTGGTGATGAGGCTTTTGTTATTAACCTGAAAAAAAAACAACCCGCCGGTGCTGATCTCAAAGCCCTGAATCAACATTCAGTAACAGATTTAAAAATAGCCATCCTTCAACAAAAAAACTTCAAAAATAGACTTCAAAGAGAAACTGCAGAACTACAATTCCTTTGCAAATTTAACATCATTAATTTTGGCTTCAATAGGGATTGGGAGTGGCTGACTCACAACAAAAGCAATTTTTCCTCTCTTGGTATTGACCACCTCATCAGTTACTGGGAGTGGACCACATCCACCCTGACTGAATTGGCCTTAACACTGGTTCTCCACTTGTAAGGTAACTCCCTTCTCTTCACTTGCCAGTATATTTATGCCTGTATCTGTAATTTTCACTCCATGCGTCGGAAGAGGTGGATTTTTACTCACGAAAGCTTATGCCCAAATAAATCTGTTAGTCTTTAAGGCATTACCAGACTCCTTGTTGTTTTTGTGGATACAGACTAACACAGCTACTCCTCTGATACTTGAATCAACTCAGTCACTCCACACATGGGATGTTTGACAACCAAGCCAAGTGGTAAGGAACAAACAACCATTGAACAAACCAACACAAAGCAGTAAAAATTAAGCTGAGCACATGCAATATAAAAAAACACCAAAACACCACACACACACACAGAAACTCACCAGTTTTAATGGGAATACAAGTATCAAAACAACATTATATAACTGCAAAAACAGAGTTCCTCACATAAAATCCTGCCCCCCTGTAGCCTCAGGTCGATCCATCAGACATGCTGCTACAAAAATTATCTGTTGTCCTCTGATCACATCCAGTCCCTCTTCATATCCCCTCACTGGTTCCCCTCAGCCAAGGCCCTGCTCAGTCTCATGCCAGGTCTCGGATACCAACCCTCATTCAAGATGGGCTACGTTACTATGACTGGGTATTACGGTACAACATACAGGTGCCAACTCCTACTAACAGGCAGTTCCTGCCCTGAGGAGCTTACACTCTAAGCAGATAAGACAGACAAATAGTGGCAGGGAAAAGAGAGGAGAAGCAACCCACCCAGCGTGAATCCAGCAGGCCAGTGGCAGAGCTAAGACCACAACTCAGCTCTCCTAACTCCCAGGCCACTGCCCTAGGCATTAGACCACATTGCCACTCAACTAAATAAACGCCCCCTTAATTTCTTCTTCCCAGCTCTGTCCATGCCTTTTTCCCATGCAGCTGTTTCCTTCCTACTCTCCTCCCCGGGCCCTGGATCTCTCTCCTACATTGGGCCCTCCATGCTTCTTCATGTTCGACGCAAGAAAATAAAGATTCCAGAGGAGCCTAGCAAGACAGGTGCTAACCCTTCTCTCTCAGTCACTAGCTTTTTGTTGCATACCCCTGTGCCTACCCCTGTCTGTGCCTTTTAAGAGCTGAGCGTCCCGGGTGGATAGAGAGTCTGGGTGGGTTGCTGTGAAGCTCTTGTAATGCACAACTAGTTGGGACGGGACACAGAATAAAGCAGGGCGCTGAGTGATCACTGAACACCACATGGTACCAGGAGTCAAAAGGAACCAGGAAATAGCCTGAGTGGAAGAACAGAGTAGTTAAAAGCCCCATCAGAGCTGAAACTCTCTGGAAATATGGAAAACATGTAAACAGTGTGATCACTGGTTTCAGAGTAACAGTCGTGTTAGTCTGTATTCGCAAAAAGAAAAGGAGTACTTGTGGCACCTTAGAGACTAACCAATTTATTTGAGCATAAGCTTTCGTGAGCTACAGCTCACTTCATCGGATGCATACTGTGGAAACTGCAGAAGACATTATATACACAGAGACCATGAAACAATACCTCCTCCCACCCCACTCTCCTGCTGGTAATAGCTTACCTAAAGTGATCACCCTCCTTATGTGCATACACATTATAAGGAGAGTGATCACTTTAGGTAAGCTATTACCAGCAGGAGAGTGGGGTGGGAGGAGGTATTGTTTCATGGTCTCTGTGTATATAATGTCTTCTGCAGTTTCCACAGTATGCATCCGATGAAGTGAGCTGTAGCTCACGAAAGCTTATGCTCAAATAAATTGGTTAGTCTCTAAGGTGTCACAAGTACTCCTTTTCTTTTAGTGTGATCACTGAACACCACTATTCCTCCTCCCCCAACTTATATCTGATCTCAAAGCACATTACAAAGGAGGAGGTATCATTAACCCCATTTTACAGATGGGGAAACTGAGGCACAGAGGGATGACGTGACTTGCCCAAGGCCACCCAGCAGGCCAGTGGCAGAGACAGGGAGGGACTGCACCTCTGTTGAATCTGAGTCCAGTGAGCTATCCACAAGGCCATACTGGCCCTTCTCTCCATGTGAAGCTGATAGTGGTATTAGGGCCTAGCACTGTAAAATTTTCAGAAACAGAAAGTTGTCTTCAGACCACTTCTCCGTCAAGTATCCACCTGACTTAGCGGAGCTATGTCAAATAATCAGTAAAATAGGACACATTATTTATATTACAATAGTGCCCGGAGGCCTGAGTCAGAGATTAAGGCCCCATTATGCTAGGCACTGTACATACATGTAATGACAAGACAGTCCCTGTCCAGAGTGTTTACAATCTAACTGTAAGACAAGAGACGATAGACAGATGGGGGAGTACAAGGTAACAGTGAGACAGTTATAAATAATGTAATAGGAACTAATGGGCTAGAAGCTAATGGGCTAGATCTAATAATAACATCTAGCTCTTATATAGTGCTTTTCATCCATATATCGCAAAGGACATCAGTATGATTATCTCATTTTACAGATGGGAAAACTGAGGCACAGAGTTATTAGGCTTCATTACCTATAATAGAGAAGTTAGATTAAAACATAGAATACTCTTGCTGGCAGGTTGAAATGTAACACTACTTATTTCTTAGAATTCAGAATGATAACCCATGTAAGAACTCAAAAAGAGAGAGAGAGACAAAGCAGGCTGCTCCCTAAAAACTGAGCAGCACAACTCATCCCAGCTTACTCTAGATTGGCTGTCTACTAACTGACCACTTTGAGGCCCAAGCAGGGGCTTGCTTTCCTAAAGAGCCCCCTAGCCTGAGAGCAGGACTAGGAACCCCCCTGAAATTTAAAATGACAACCTCCAATTTTAAAATAGGGAAGCAGATTTTACCCTGGACTTTCTCTGCCCTGTGCTGATTGACTGCTTATGCCAATCCTCGTCCAGAGTCTCTTCTCCTCAGCTTCACTCCGCACCTGCCCCCCTGACCCTTTGCTCCCCAGCCCTGTCCCCTCTACCTCTAAAATAACCCGACCAGAAATATATCTTTAAAGTCATGGCACAACATGCCATTTACTGCCACCACATTGATCACTTCTGCAGGTGTGTTCTACCCCTCTCTCTCCCGTGTGTGTGGTTGATCTATTTAGATTGTAAGCGCTTCAGGGCAAGGATTGTCTATTATTCTGTGTTTGCACAACAGGGCCTCATCCTTGGCTGGCCCTTAGGCATTACAGTAATAAACATGATTAGTAATAACAACATACAATGGGTCTCATTATATTTACCTACCTTGTGGGAGCTGAGAAGCTAAGTTTATTAATGTTTATAAAGTGTTTTTTTAGATCCTTGGATAGAAGATACATAGGGATCATTTCTATTGACTTCAGTGGGCTTTGGATCAGGCTCTATAGAAATGTACAAAATGTTATTCTATAGAGTAATAACACACAGAGGAAAGAACTACTCAGCCTCTCAGTTTGGGTCATCTGTCAGTTTCTGTACCCAGTTCTCTGATTTGCACTCACTCACTGGCTCAAGCCTGGTGTCAAAGGTTTCTTTTTCAGCGTACACATTTCTGGGTAATGATTTTCCAGCTCAAAGAATCTTTTGATGATAAATGTGGCAATTCTTGGCCATTATAAACTGCCCTTTGCAAATTCAGTATTCACTGTCCTTATTTAAGCACTGACTTTGTTGTTTGTTGATCTCTCCAGACTGAGAAGAATAAACCCACAGAAAGAACTTCACAGAATCTCATTTATATTTTGGGACCAAGGCCCACAGTGTTCATGATCATATGAGATCCCATCTTGCTTCTTGGAAGAGCAGAGATGTTACAATTTACAAATTCTGACTTCAGTTGTTGTATTTTGTCTACAGTTCCCCATGTGAGAGCCAACTGGGGAGACCACTGCCCTTCCTAAAAGCCCTCACAATTAGTGGATCATTTCAATTAATTCTTTTTGGGCCCAGCCTACCCATAAGGCCTGGTCATCATTTTGTTTTAGACCTGCAAGAGCAATCTATTCACAAGAGTATTTTGCATCATCAAGAGTGGCTCTTCACTGCTGTGCAAAATCTTTCCAGAGAAGCAACAGACCTTGACGTCTGTTGGGACGACGTTGGGAAAACTGGCTGGTTTGGGGCAGGACCGTTCTTGTCGGGTCTTTACTCTTGCAGTACCACAGGGCAGCCGGAGCGGTGGCAGGCTTTTAAGGCCTTGCAAGACATGCCCACTTTTGAACTCCTGCTTGGTGCACTCTGCTCAAAACTGGGCACGGAACTAACCTGTTGTCTATTCCTGCGGCATATGGCAATAAATCCAAGAGAGGGAGATTGCTCCTTTGGGCAGCTCAGCAAGCTAGCTATCAAAGAATCAAAGTGAATTTTAAATGCCGCTTGCTGCAATTTCTAGTTAGTTGCAATTCGGTGAGCTATTAAGAGTTACACAACCAGTGAACCCAGCAGGTAGAACTCTGCCCTTGATAAGCTTGAGCAGCTCTGAACAGCCCATCATCTCTGCTCTCACCCTGGCCTCCCACCCCTGACCCTTCCATTTCTCACTCACCCAGCTTCTCTCCTCTAAGCTTCTCACCCTCAAATCTCAACTTCCCCCGACACTTAGACTATAAGGCCAGAAGGGACCATCGTGATCATCTAGTCTGTCCTCCTGCACATTGCAGGCCACAGACCTCACCCACCCACTCCTGCTACAGCCCCTAACCTCTGGCTGAGTTACCGGAGCCCTCAAATCCTGATTTAAAGACTTCAGGTAACAGAGAATCAGCCATTTACTCTGGTTCAAACCAGCAAGTGACCCGTGCCCCACGCTGCAGAGAAAGAACAACACTTGTGTTATTTCTGGAGGCTAGACAAAGAGGAGTTTTCCCAAGTGCCGTAGCTTGTCCTTAGCAGATCACTTCCCGCACAAGTACACAGCCAGGCAAGTCTTGTACGCAGACCTGAGAAGAAGGATGGTCGTGTGTGTCATGTATTTCTGTACCACATAAGGACAGTCTACAGAGCTTGCGTACACACACACGATGTGTTCATCATAAGATCTTTTAATGCTCTGCTAGGTACGGCTGAGGTTCAGTTAAATAAGGTATTTTACACACAGTGCCAGTTAGTGGCTGAATGGTACAATACAGTTTAGCACTCCCTTACAATGGGTTTAAGACACTAGACTGGGACTCAGGAGATGTGGGTTTAAGTCCTGAGTTAGCCACAAATTTCTTGTGCAGCCGTGGGCAGGTCACTCCATCTCTTTGTGCCTCATGTCCCAATCTGTAAAATGGAGATAATGATATTGATCGCCTTTGTAAAGGAGTTTGAGATATACTGATGAAAAGGGCTATATAAGAGCTGGGTATTATCTGTAAAATGGGGATAATATTTCTTCCTTTTCTCCCACAATCCATCTGTCTTGCCTAGACTGCAAGCTCTTCTGGGCAAGAACTATCTCGTAGAGGATGTGTACACTAGATACGCTACAGCGGTACGGCGACAGTGCAGCAGTTGGGCGCTGCTGTGGAGAGGGCGATAACTCCATGATGGAAGGAAGGGGTTCTTCCGTCACTGTAGTAAATCCACCTCTCTGAGGAATTCTTCCGTCAACCGAGCGGTGTCTATCCTGGGGCATAGGTCGGCTTAATTACATCGCACAGGGCGTGAACCCCAACTTTGTCCTCTATACCAGTCCTTACTATGTCTACATATAACACAGAGCACTATAAAGGCTCTGATCCCGAGTGGATCCTTAAGTTGCTACTGTAAACAATGGCCAGCGGTTTATTCCCCCCTCACAATCTTTTTAAGACTCTTTCTTTGCTTTGTATGGCAGAGCAAACATCTGTCACCCTCTGGATCAGCCTGCTCTCGGTGCTCTTGTTCCTCCAATAGTAAGCCACCTCTCCTCCGTATGCAATTCCGTACGTAACATGTACCCTAGCCACCAGCCTCTAGAGTGGCTGAGTGCATGGCTCTGATGCTCAGACTGATACATGGCTGCAAAATGCTTTAGCAAGACAGCACGTTTTGGTGAAAATGTTCCAACCAGCTCTGCTGAAATCTGGATTAGCCCCAGTGTTTTTCTAAGTAAAAGACTTTCTGAGGGGGAAACAGCCTCACAAGGACTGGTGGGAGCCATGCTCCTCTGCTCTTTGATGCCAGCTCTCTGAGTTGTGGTGACCCTGTTCTCACCACTTACTTTTAATATTTAATTGGAGTCCTGCCGGGGGACTTTGCCCACCTAAGTTCCTAGCACCAAAGCAAGTGGACGGGAATAAGGAATCAGCTGCATGGTAGCAAGGAACATCAAGGAACAAATTATATGGCAGAGTCATATCTCGGGCTCAGACCAGCATTCTAGCAAGTAAGTGACTTAACTCTGAATTCTCCCGAGAACTATTATTCTGTGCTGTGATGGACTGCAGAAAGCTGAATGCACTCAGCCTAGAAAGTACTGTGTACTCTTGTCAGCTGGGGGGCTGCATTGCTCATATGGGAAATGTTTAGGGTGTTCTAGAAAGGTAAGTAAAGTAGGAGTAATGGGTTGAAATTAAGAAAAGGGAAATATCAGCTGAATCTCAGGAAACATTTCCCTAATGGTGGGATCCGGCTGTAGAATGATCTTCTAAAGGACCAGCACTGTGAGTCATTTAAAACTAGACATAATGCACTGCAACAGTATACAGTATGGCCTAACCCCAGACTGGCCCACAGCAGATGGGACTAATGATCTGTTAAGTCTTTTCCTTCTCTAACGGTCTATGATTTTTAATTGAAACATCCTTGCCTGTGAAACGGAAAATGTCGTGGCCAAAGGTTTCAAAAGTGACTAGTGCTTTGGGTGCCCCAGTCCTTGGGGACCCAGTTTGAGGGGCCTTGAAGGGGACAGATTTTCAGAAAGTGCTGCGCCACCAAAATCAGGTCCTTTAACGTGTCTTCAGTTGGGCACCCAAAATCACTAGTTTCTTTCGAAAATCTTGGCCAGGCTATTCTTTTGTAGAATGCAAATGGCTACTGAAATACAGTTTGCAAACAAAGTGGGGAGTTTTAACGTGAAAATCTAATGTAGGAATGGTTTCAGTTTCTCCACAGTCTCGTATTGTGAATTTTCATTGTAAATAAATAACTTACACACAAACTACAGCCAGTTATTGTTTCTGTGAGAGCAATGTCCAGAGGACCCATTCAAAAACCAGGGCCCAGAAGGTTCAGTACATATTGAAGTATCAGTTTAATGATCTATAGACCAGTGCCTGATACTTTTGCTACTCTTGGGGCTTGAATACAGCCATATCTAGTTAACAGACATTAAACTAGACAGACATATTTATGGCAGCAGAGGCACACAAATGCTAAATATCACCTCCTCCATTTACCACCTCAGTTAAGGAGAGGAAGTTGGAAGTTCACATAACACTGGGACTAAAGGATCCATTGGTACTAGACCAAATTGTGCCCTCCGATACAGACACAAAACTTCCATTAAAGTAGTTTATTTTTGTAATGATAAAGAACTCTCTGTCTTTGGTATGTCTTCATTAGGGGCTCTCTACCCTACTCTGGCAGAGGGATGGACATGAAGATCCAATAGGGTTCCAGTAGCGAGAGACTGAAAAGACCTAGCTCCTGCATCAGACTTAAATTTGACGTAAAGAGCACCTTTGAGCTGGATTTTACTTTTTAAAAGTTAATGTCGCAAAGAATGAAAAAAGCGAGCACTGTCCTAGTTTAATCAATGTTGCCTCTAACCCTTGCCGTGCCTAGCACACTAGTAGGTACCGTACAAATACTATATTTTTTATTAGTAGCATTTCCCAAAATTTGAAAAACCTTTCCCACATGGATTCAAGAGAGACAGACATAAAGGGGAAAATCCTGGCTCCACTGAAGTCAATGGAGTTTTGCCACCGACTTCAATCGGGCCAGGGCCAGAATTTCAACCCAAATGTCTCCTGGTGGAGAAAACTCCAAGGGTGAGTTATTTTTACTTTCTCCCTGTAATTTACTTTGTAATTTACAAGCAGGCAGCCTGGATAGAGTATGCACAATATCCCAGCCTTTGCCAGGTCTCTCCCTTCT
Source organism: Eretmochelys imbricata (assembly GCF_965152235.1). Taxonomy (NCBI): domain Eukaryota; kingdom Metazoa; phylum Chordata; order Testudines; family Cheloniidae; genus Eretmochelys; species Eretmochelys imbricata. The sequence continues at coordinate 257,045,629 of NC_135573.1, forward strand.
CTGTCAATTCCTCTTTCCCTGCTCCCTTTAATCTGATTTAAAGTGTAGCTGTTTCTAGTGTAGCTGTTTCTCTAAACACCAGGGGTTGGATGAGGATTCACACTTTGGGGTGCATAGCCAAGCTAGGCAAAGGAACTTTTGTATTTTCCTCCTCATTTCCATGCATCTATAGCCACCCTCAGGCTGTGCACTGAGGCCCCAGTTCAGAAAATCATCCTTCACCAAGGCAGAATTTAAGCAGGCGGAATTAACTTGAAGCACGTGCTTAAGTCATGCTGACCTGCTTTCCTGAATCAGAACTGTAAGCCTGTGATGGGGTGTACAAACCCCACTCTGGGGAACAGGGGGTTAAGGAGCAGATCTGGTCACAGGAAGCTCCACCCAGCCACGCCTGGTGGGAATGCTCACTGGAGGTGTGTTTAAAAGGCGCAGCACACTCAGTCAGAGTGATCATGCAAGCAAGGAGCTCTGCACCGCCCTCCACTCAAAGCCGCTAGCCACTGCAGAAGAGACAGTGGAGTAGCTGCTCGTGAGTGGGGAAGGGAATCTCTTAACCCTCTCCTGGGGGGATGCTGTAAGCCAGGCCTGCAGCGGGCCTCAGGAGAGGCCAAGAGATGGTAGTAGGCTGGGTGATACCTTAGCCCAGGTCACATACCTGAACTGCCTGCCCCCAGACCCTGGGTTGGAACCTGCAGGAGTGAGAGGGCCCAGGTTCCCCTACCATCAACTCCCTGGACTTGAACCACTGAGCACTACTGCCAACTATGGCTAGCCAGTGCTCTGACCACTAGCGGACTGGGTCTAACAAGATGGTCCCCATCACAAGCTGCACATACCGTGGTAGTATCAGAGAGCGCTTCATCTTTCCTATGATGTTTCTGCCCTGTGACTGGGGTCCCGGGGGGAGCCAGCTGAGGTCGCTCAATTAGGGTGAACTGCAAAGAATGAGGCAGGCAATCCTCCAAAACTGGTGGATAGTCCAATACTTAGATTTACCAAGCCAGCATTAAACAGATTCTTTATTACCCCACTGGTTACTCAGAAGTCAACAACACAGTTCCTTTAAAGTAACCGAGCCTTATGCCAGATATGATGAGGATTAATGAAAATCTTATTCATCACAGAAAAATGTTCTACCAATCCCAAAGGATCGGACACATTAAACCAGATTAATGAATATTCCAGATCCTACCCAAATACACACTTACAGCCAATTCTTATTAACTAAACTAAAATTTATTAAAAAAGAAAAGAGAGAGAGCATGGTTAACAGATCAATATACATACAGACATGAGTTCAGTTCTTGAGGTTCAGATTCATAGCAGAGATGGTCAGCTTTGTAGTTGCAAAGAGTTCTTTTAGAATTTAGTCCATAGGTTATAGTCCAATGTCCAATATCATATTAAGGGTGTTCGATCTTAAGACTGGGATCTCAATCCTTATAGTTTAGGCTTCCCCTGCATGAAACCTTAAGCAGATCTGAGATGACAGGATCAGGACCCAAGGATCTCTTTTACAGTTTTGCTTGACCACACAGTCCTAGCTAAACAACAGGCTTTTGATGTAATCTTCTGTTTTCTAAACCTCACCGGTAATTAACTACAAGGATTCACATAAGATAATTTATCCATTAAGCAGTCTATCACAAACTTCAAAGAGACATATAGACAATGACATTATTGCACCCAAGATTCATCTAAATGTTAATATTCCCTTTTGATCTCTGAATCAATAGCTATAGAGACAGACAGGAACTGTCGGTTTACATGGCTAACATTTAACAAGATTAATAAGTAAACACATAATTAGTATCACCTTTAATTTCTAACAATATAGGTTTGCATTTCAATGTTCTAGCCTATCTAACATTGAATGGCCTAATTGCCATTCACATACTTTCTAACATGTCTTTAAAGGTCGGCTTTGGGTTAGTTAGCCTGCAAGCTGTTTAATCCTTTCTGGCCGTGTGTTATACTTTGTATACGTTGCAATTATATAACAGTGGTAGCAACAATGGTTTGCATAATTATATTTTAATTAGATAACATTACAGGCTCCATCAAATGCCAGAGTATCTATAGAGCCCCATGTTCGACCTTCCGCTGCCCCCATTCAATCCCTCTGATGTAAGGAGTTTGCAGAGGTGTCATGGAAGATAGAGCTTGGCCAATATACAATATACACTGCTGCACGGTATAAATGGACTGGAGAGACTTTCAAAGGCTTTCCACAGACTCACAGTGCATTGATTTTGCTTCTTTTCTCTGCTGCCAGCAGATAGAGAGTTGGAGCAGGTACGGAGAGCATGGAAAGGGATGATAAGCCGAGGCAGCCTCAGTCCTTTCACGCTGCCTTTGGCTCTCCAGGGAGCAGGTCAGCTCACAGAGCAGTGGCTCTAAGAAGAAACTCTGTCTCAGCATTAGTGGCCAGGTGAGCAGCTGACTTCCAAATGCCACTAACCATTCTGTATTATTGATGTATTGAGATCCGGACTAACTGCGGCAAAAAACCTCCAGTCCACCCTCAGAGAGTTCTTGACAAACTCTTAAACACACAGTTCATATGCAGCAGACTCTAACCAACAGGGCCAGTTACAACCTATCAAGCCCTAACTGGACACGAGGGCCTCCTACCTCTCTCCCCTGTCATAGCTAAGGTCAGCGGGGCATGCGAGCTGGGTATCCCTCATGAGGCGGCAGCTAACAGGGCATGTTCTGTGAGGACTCTGGGATTCTGGAACTTGCTCCGCACCTTGATCTAAAATAGCCCAGTTTGGTGACCTTCCAGGCACACTGCAAAAGCCCCTTGGTGGAGAGGGTTTTTGGAGAGGGTTAACCATGCGCTTCCCACAAAGAGAAAGGGTTTCTAGGTGACTGGCGGGCCAAGGTCTGTTAAAGTGATCACCATGATGCTGCTGGGATTGTATTAACAATATGCCAGGGCAGCTAGAGCCTTGGAGAGGCATCTGTTTATTATTTCAAAATGAAATAAATCCTACAATAACACTTGCCCACTCGGAGCACAACCTCAGCAGCAACACTGCTCAGCAACACGACTCAGCTGTCTGGCCTCTGTTGTATATGAGGTTAGACTAGATGATCACAGTGGCTCCTCCTGCCTGAAAAACCTATGAAATCCCATTTCTCCGTACCTCAAATATCAAAATCTCCATGTCATCCCTGTGATGCTTCCCGGGGTACTCAGGGTAGTGAGGTACCTTGCTACCACCTGCCCTTAGCGTGAGGAAGCCTTGTCTGTGCCTGCCAGGGGTCAGCTCCCTGTCACCACCAGCCTTGAGGTAACACAAGCACTGCCTTCTGAGCCTAAGCAGGTTCCACTGTCCCTCTGCAGGTAAGGCAGACTCCAACCTCCAAGCCCTTCGAGCATCCCCCCCACACCCCTGAGTGTCCAGCCTCTGTTCCGCTGGGCACTCGCAGAATTCACAGATCCGCTGTTCCCAAAGAAACAGTGTCTCCCAGCTTACCATGCCACCCAACTCACAGCACTTAGATTTGCTTACAGGGAAAACAAGTCAAAGTTTGTTTAACAAAGTCTAGAGATTCTAGAAGTAGCATGCAAAAGATTTGGAAACAAAGGCTTACATGTAAAGTAAAATTATACCCTGCTTTCTAGAGCCTAAACTTAAGACATCCTCCTGTCTCACAAAAGTTAGCTCACCCAAAGTTTCTCTCACGGGGTTAAACAGCCAGACCAGCTGTGATCATCCATTCATAAGATAAGCCAGCTGGCAGCTTGTCCCCTACATGAAGGATACCTGGGTGTACCTCTGCACCCTCAGATATAGTTCCAACAATCCATTGTGTTCACTTGTAAACAGGGTACCCCTTGCTGCTTGTTTTTACTGGAAAGACTCTTCCCTGGAGACTTCACAATCTCATGGTTAGCATCTGCTCAGCCTTTAAATAGGTGTTCCTTGTGAAGTATATAGTACTCAGTTTACATATAGCCAGGCAGGTATATAAGCATCTCCCAACTGAAAGAAACTGGTTTATCACCTTTTGGTACCCAGCCCCAACTCTGACCTTAAGAACATATAGATACATGACTCCTTACGAATTATCTGCACATACATTTCACAGCGATTGTGATGACCAGTGTGACACAAGCTTTCAGTAGAGACTTTACATGATACCCTTTGAGGAATTATTATGTCAATACCAGACCCAGGGGATCCCTGTAACCCTATGCACCGCTCTGACTTTTGGCACCAGGAGGTCGCAATCCCAAATTCAGACCCATCCCTTTATCCAAAATTCATATCAAAGCCAGAATTAGTTTTTCATGAAACCTGAGTTTCAAAGGTTTCAGAGCCCCTCTGCCCCACCAAGACCTTTGAAAAACAGGGAATTTCCTGTACAAGAAAAAAATGTATGTATTCAATGCAGTGTATAGAAAGGAAGTAATGTGCCACATTCTGTCTTGTGTAGGTATCAGAACATACTGGATTGTGAAAGTGCCTCATCAAAGCAAGACAACTGCAAGGTGAGCTACAGGCAAACGGGTTAGTATATGAGGGATAGAAGAGAGTACAGGCTGACACAGTGTATTGTCCTAATGAATGAAAATCAAGCAGTTCATAGGAGCTGGCTAGTGCCCTTCTCACGAGGGTTCAGTTCAGTCACATCCTTGATATGCCCACAGAGAACCAGACACAGGAAAGGACACAGTCGGTACGTCTACACCTGAAATGCTCCAGCGGCACAATGGCAACACTGTCGTGTTTCTAGTGTAGATGCTTCCTGCAGCGTCACTGTACTAAATCCTGCTCTCCAAAAAGCAATAGGTAGGTCGATGGAAGAAGTCTTCTGTTGATCTGGTGGTGTCTACCCCCGAGCTTAGATTGGCTTAATTATATCACACCAGTAGTGAAATTTTTCAGTCTTAAGTGATATAGTTAAGTCAACCTAATTTTCTAGTGTAGACCAGCCCCTAGTATTCTCTATCTATAACATTTTTAAAGGTTCCTTTAATAAAATTCAATTGATTTTTATTTAATATATAACAGGCTTTAGGACCTTGCTGAATCCTAAAACTATTAGCAGAATTTCCCACTGGCTAGACTGCTGCTTATCATGCTGTGATGAGTACGGTCTCATTGTTGACTTGTACTCCTCCATCTGCCTGTATCTACCTACTGTGTCTCATCTTATACTTAGATTGCAAGCTCCTTTGACCTGTGTTCGTACAGCACCTAGCACAGGGGGGCCCTGATCCATGACTGGGGCCTCTAGGAGCCAGGAATACAAATAATAAACCCACACCAGGGAAAACATTCAACTCCCATTGAAGAGAGAGATATTTAACTAACCTATTTTCACATGACTAAATTCAATGTCTGAAGAAGTTAGTTGCTGATCTTGCAAGCTGATCCATGCAGGAAGACCCCATTGAAATCTGTGGGGCTCTGTGCAGGTGCAATGGTTAGCCTATGCAGACCAGCTTGCAGAAATGGATGCCTAGCATCTTAACCCAATACACCAACTTGGCCTATACCTGTGTGTATCTTTATTTGTTTAGTAACTTAAAAAGGAACAAGAACTAAGAGCTTCCCTTCCCTGCTCCCATCAGTCAGCACAATGCACTGGTATTTCTGCATTAGGACGCAAGCAAAGTGTATTTGAACTCAATATTAAACAAACATTTCTGAAATTAATTATACTAATTGTTATTATCAAGCATTTAAACAGTACTGTAGATATAGAGTCTGATTCTCTTCTCACATCAGCCTTATAGCTTTGTAATTTGATTGACTTCAGTGCGACATTCTTGAGTGACACCAGTGGAAGAAGGAATAGAATGTGGTCCAAACACAGCACTTTACAGAACGCAGAATAAGACAGTCCTTCCCACAAAAAATTACACTCTAGCATAGACAAGACAAAACATGGAACCACAGTTCAGGAAAGGGTGAGCCATGCGCAGATCAGCATCGCTAGAGTTTATGGAAGGAGTGGTTTCTAGGGAGGAGTAGTCAGAAGGGCAGGAGGAGAATGATTGATGGAAGACTGTTCCAAGCCTAGTAACATGACAGAAGACATGAAGTTGAGAGTGGGTGATGGGGATCAGGACTGGGAGTAGAGTATTACAACCACAGTGCACTCCCTATGGAGAGAGCTATGTGGGAGGTAGAGTGAGTCTATTTTGATGCAATTTATAGATCATGGTGAGAAATGTTCTACAACAGGCTTCGGGGGGGAAACTTGCCTCACCTCAAGGCCACGTCAATGATGGGTTGAGGAGCAAATCCATGGAGAACCTCACCTTCCATCAAACCAATAGCACGGCAATGAACTCCAGGAGACTTCAGACCAGCTTCAACACCGGTAAAGCTGCTCCCACTTCACAGCTTACGGCTTTCCCTTTTGCTACACAGCAGACAGCATCTTTCAGTGGCAGTTTTAGGGAGAGTGAAATGGAGTCCAGCATAGTGACAACCACCCAGCCTCTGACCCAGGGAGCTAAACCCTGGACTGAATTGTCCTTCTCGTCATCCCAGAGCAATAGCAGGAGGCAACAATGGAGTGCTGCAACCTCCACAGGGAAGGATTCAGCCAGAAAGGTTGGTGAACTTTCTTCTTCCAAACCTCCCAAGAAATGTATTTCCCTTTGGGATTCAGGACGGAACCCAGCTGCCTTTGAACTAGGTGATGAAATGCCAGTGGTTGTCAATGGGATAGGGAAGCACTACTGTAGAATGGTGAGCGGAACTGAGAAAAGGAGATCAGGTTTCAGGAGGGACAGATATTGGTGTGAGACTAGATGCTCAGAAAAATAGGTCTAGGGCTTGCTCCCAGGTGTGGCTAGGAGACAAAGAGCAGAGCCTAATGCACGCAACACTGGCTTCTCTGCATGTTCACTTACACCATCTTTCTTATTACTCACAGTGCTTGCTGTGCGAAACAAGCACACTAGCAGCTTCCCAAGCACACACCATGTTTCCTGTGGACCAGTTTTTGCCACCTGTACTTATGTGCTCCATGAGCCGCCCCACTGGGTTCAATGGAACGACTTCTGGAGTAGGGTACTACTTCATGGGAGTAATAGTGGCAGAATCTGGCCCTTCATTAGTAATTGGTGGTGTGTGTAAAGGGAAATTTATTAGATTTTAGCACCAATTCATGTGACACTGAGGAGAGCCAGGAAACAGCCACTGGTGAGAACAAACTTATTTCCACTTGTAGTTTAAACTAAATTTGAACCCTATTCTGCAGAGTGTACAAATCCACTGTGGAACAAAGTCCCCTCCTCCACAGCCTCCTAATCTAAACACGCATCCTTCTGACCCTGAAACACAGCTCAGCCTAGGCCATCCAGGCCTCAGTGATTTCAAACTGGCTGTTACCAGGAACAAGGGGCACGTGCCCCAACGTCTACTAAGTACACTGAAAATCCTTGGCCGATCCAGAAAACACAGTCACACAAACGCACTCAGAGTACCCCCATGACAGTAACAGAATTGAGGCTGTACTGGATCTTGTTGTGCATACTCTTTCTGAGACCAACCAACAAAGACAGGAGAGCTGCTTGCCCTGTTTTCTACAGCTCTTGGCAGCAGAGACAGTGACGGAATCAACTGTAAATCAAAAAGTCTTGGAAGAAGGGAGTTAATGCACCTTGACACTTTGGAGGAGGGGGTGGGGATGAAGCACAAACCCGTAAGCCCAATGAAGGGAGTCAATCAAGATACTACTGCTAGTCATTAGCATCAAGGAGATGACTTGCCATAGTACTGCTGGATGAGGCCCTTTTGAGACCCCATCTGGAACAGCATGTAGCACCGCTGTAGTGATCGCGATTCCACAGGGAGGAGAGGATTCCGTGGCTGAGGAGGCAACAAAGGACAGCAAAGATAATTCCAGGCATGAGAAATCTACATGCTGTAGGGACAGGTTAAAGAAAGGGATGGGCTTACCTCGGTCAGAAAGATAAGCCAATGAGGTGATCTTCAAAAAGCTGGCAAAACATTGCCCAGGACTTCGGGTTGATAGGCAAAGAAACCTTTCTGGAAATAGCTAAAAAATAAGGGATACAATCGCCAAGGGCCAGATTTTGATCTCTTTACTTGCATGGAGTAGTACCTTACTCACTATATATGCTATTGAAACCAGTGGGACTACTCCTGGAGTGATTTATTACTTCGTGTGAATACGGGGGGCATAACTGAGGCCAAAATTAAGAATAAACCGGGGATTTATTTGGTGACCTGAGTTACCCTGGGGGTTAAGTGGCTCTGGTGCATACCTAGGTGAAGCTATAACAATGGAGTGGAATCCTTAGTGCTGGTTAGAAGTGCCTGGAATCAAGACACTGTCAGCTCTCTGGGGCTGGTGCACTCTCCTAATTATAAAACAATTTGGGCTTGACGATGGCACGCCAAAGTGTAATATGCAGTGGGTCTATCAGAACTACAATGGGACAATATACCCTATGGTCTAATGGTCTGATTGCCTTCCATACATGCCAGTGCCTAGCAAGGTTCTTAAAATCTGTTTATGGACATGTAACTGTTCAGCTAGCAGCTCAGACTGTTCTCATTCTCGTACAGGAAGTGAAGCTCTCCGGGAAAAGTAAGACGCCCATCTCTAAAGTGCCAGATACAGCCTATGACTCAGCTGTGGGCAAGCGCTGTGAGTCTCTGATTTATTCTGGTTCCTGGGTGATCTCAGCTGTTCTGCTGCCATGTCTCTGATTGCGCCGATCACAAAAGAGGGGTCATCCCCAGCTCTTGTGCAAACCCACTGATATAAGTTAAATCAACCCAGTTTGACCAAGGTCATTCTTGCCAGCATCAGTGGCAGCTTGGATGGCAAGGAGCGGTAACTTGAGGGTCTGTCTTCCCTAGAGAGATATGAACCCAGTAAAGAGTCACTCTCCAGGAGCCAAAAGAAGAGGGCAAATTATCTAGCAAGTAAGACATACTGCAAGTGACTCAAAGCAAATCAAATGTAAATCTATCATTTCATTGACAGTGAAGTTTTTTTAGCCTGAAAGTGTTAGACATTATTATAGTCCGAGTTTAGAAACTGGGAAACTGAGGCACATTACTGTTAAGTGATTTGCTCATGACCACACTGAGTCCATGAGAGCAGAGGTTGGAATGCAGGCCAGTGCTCAGTCCACTGGATCATGTTGACTCTCTCTATGCTGGTTAGTCTCGAGGCTAATGGTTAAAAATAGGTGATATCAAATGAGTCCATGTTTAGCCTGGCTGGGTTTGCACTGCATTCAAGATGAAATAATTTTTCCATGCTACTCAGTGAGCTATGCAGTTTATTTTGTACATACCTTATGATTGAACTACAGCACTCTTGGCTTGATTCCATTTCAGACATTGCATAGGTGATTAATCAGACCCAGTCATCATTGGCTTAAGATAGTATATAGTAAGTGATCCCAATGCTGTGATCTCATTAGAGCCTAGCCATTGCTTTTGTACCGTCTTTAGGAATGTACTCAATAGTACAGTTATTTGGGGAAAAAAGCAGCTCAGGAGAACATGGAGGTATCTGGTTCCCACCAGCTTTTTAAACAGAAAGGTGATGGGAATCATCACCTGACCTTGCTAAATAGGTATTGAGATCTTTGGGATACCATTAAAGTTAGATACATCATTCATTTTACAATGCCAAGTATAGGAACAAAGCTCATCATCTGGCTGATGAATGATGATACACTATCTATCTTAGGCCCAGTCCAATACTTCTCCTATCAGGAAGCAAATAATAAATCCTACTTTTGCTTGGTTGATGGTGGGGTAGGACGAGGGGCAGAGCAGAAACAGCAGATGGTATTGGTTAATAAACCCTTGAATTTTTGGCAGTCCCTATTAAAATGTTCTGGGAGGGGTCTGGGTACACAGCTGCAGTGCGTGCCCAGAGAGCAGCACTCTCGTTCTGCAGCCAGGCCACCGCTCTCATAGTATCTGGTTATCTGTAGCGTGCTGCACCAGTGGGGCCTGCAGTGCCATGTTTTCATCATGGAACTGGATGGATTGCCTGCACAGAGCTTGGTTCTCTATTGGGAGCTGTGACACTTGGTCTTGCAGCATGAGGAGCTCCTCCTGGGGGTGGCCAACCATTGAGGCATCTCCAATATCTACTGGGGCATGCTGGGCAGGGAACGGCCAGCTGCCTCCATGCTCTCCCAGGGCAGGCCTTAATCACGGGTTAGGGTGGTATGGGCAAACTGTTAAGAACCTGACAAGGGCAGTCAGGACCAAGAGTTAGAGTAGGGCCAAATCTGAGGCTGAGAGTAGCAGAGAAGTTTGTAGTCAAGTTCCAGGCTGTGGTAGATATCAAGAATCAGAGTCCGAGTCAGGTTTCAGGTCCAATTCAAGCCAGGAGTTCAAGAGCAGAGTGCAGGAACGGTCATGGCAGCTGCAGGAGATCCACACAGTTGCCTGGATGCTTCCTGGAATGCCCCTTAGATTTATATAGGATGGGGATCCAATCAGGAGCCATGAGGCTGCTCTCTGTCAGACCCCTTGAGGCGGGACTTCCCATGCTCTGTGTCTATTGTAGGTCATGGGTAGTGGAGCACAAGCTGGTTACTGCTGGGCCTTCCACTCGGTGACTGAACAATCCATGTCTGCCTTCTATACCTCAGCTAGGGATGCTTTCAACATTACCAGTAGGTTGTAATGTGGGCCTCATGCCAAGACTAAGGAGCAGACACATTGGTGAAATACAGCAGTCTAGCTAGGGGAAGACAAAGTCTATTGGATAGTTTGGAGCTGCATGGAGTTAAATTAGCCACTGAATCTGGTACATAATCATCTGGGAGATTTAAATGTTCATGGCATTGTTCGAGATGTTTCTGCTGATCAGCATTTCACTGTCAAATAGATTCACACCCATGCAAACAAACACATACCAAAGGCGAAAAAGGCATCATGCAGGGGGCGGGGGGAGGGGAAGGGGATAGGACCAGGGGCAGAGCAGATTACAAAGCAAATGCACCAGTTGTTGCATTACTCTGCAGCCCATCTCTTAGTTTTGTCCTAGACCCCAGCAGCGCATTTAGCCCTTGGCGAGATCGTGTAGTAAACCTCAGCATCATGAGATGACCCTGCCATCACTAGCCAGAAACCAGGCGCTCCAAGGACTGTTGTGAATGCTCTAGGAGCATGAGTATAGCGAAGGGAGTAAGTGCCAAGGAGGAAGAATGATTCAAAAGGGCATAATTAGGAGTAATGGGATTAAACAGAGCAATGGAAAATTTAGACTGACTGTAAAGAAATATTTCCCAACAGTGAAGTCTGCGGGATCATGGAATAGCCTCCTAAAGGAAATGATGGAAAGCCAGTTGCTTGTGTCATTTAAAATTAAAGTGGGCTACGCACTGGAGACTACGCTGCAGTTGTGGAGCTGGAACAATCTAGGTTAAAGAAGATTTAAGAATTCAGATCTTCTCCCGGTGGAACCTTGACCACTGGAAAGAAGAGACAGAGCAGTCAGCAGAGGCACACGATACATTGGCTTTTGCGTGTCTGTGCGTTTCACTCCTCTAAAGGACAGAATACACTTATATGTATTTTTTACATTATTCAGGTATTTTTGGGGGGGTGGGAGTTAACTGAAAGGCAAAGTAGGATGTGACATCAGTTCAGTGCAACAAAGCTTAAATTGGTGTCTGATGTGACTACAAATTACAGCATGTTCAGAGCAACTGCAATATATATATATATATAATTTCTTCTCTTTTCCACTCCATTTTGTATTCATTTAAGAATGTATCTACAGGGACTTTTCAAAACTCAAAGTGGGGAAAGAGAGAGAGAAAGTGAGAGAGTGTATAGCTAGATTATATATTTCTTTCCCTGCCGTAAGGTTCACACATCCTCAGTATAGTAGGAACGGACCATAAAATATCCAACAATCACTTTATTTTTATATTTGTTAGCTTATGAAAGCATTTCTGTTAAGGTACCTGTCCTTCTGATCAAGTATCAGGGGACAGCCGTGTTAGTCTGTATCCACAGAAACAGCTGGTGGCACCTTAAAGACTAACAGATTTATTTGGGCATAAGCTTTCGTGGGTAAAAAACCCACTTCTTCAGATGCATGGAGTGAAAATTACAGATGCAGGCATTATTATACTGACACATGGCCTTCTGATAGTCTCTCTGATGTGAGCGCTTACACTGCCATCTAGTGGTAGTGTGGTTTCTTCCCTGTACTCCAAATCCTTGGACTGGACCTTCACAATTGCACAAATCACCTGGCAGAGATTTCTGTTGTTCAGTAGTGGAGTGCGGGGGGAGCTGAGGGAAGTAGTTGCTGTTTAGGAGGGAATATCTCATCTCTTACTCCCTTGGCTGTCTGGCAGAACTGAGGAAACTGTTCTACAACTTGAGGGAGGCGAGCACTGTGTCACTCTGCAGCAAATTAAGGAGCAATATTGCTGCGCTCTGAAGATGTTGCCAAGTCGTCTTTAGCAAGGAGGATAGTGACTGTGATATGAGGCGCTGAAGTGTGGGGAGTGAAAAGGAGAGAAAAATAAGAGATTTCTCTGGGCTGTAACAGGTCAGCACCTAGCACATTGGGGTCCTGGTCTAGACTAGGACTCCTAGACTCCAAGGTGGTGTGCCTCAGCAGCACTCCACTGAAATCAGTTGAGCTACATTAATTTATACCTGCTGAGGATAAAAGCAAAGAATCCTTACTTGTATTACAAATGTCTCTTTAAATGTAATACACTTCTGGTACTTGTAATAGCACAGGTTATTAAAATAGAAATCATTTTGAAAAACTCATGTCCCTTTCACCATTTTTCCTGTGTTTTCCCTGTGCACATCTCTTTCCTTGGAGAATGATAAACTGGTTGGTTTTACAAAGGTAGCTGGTCTGTTTCTAGTCAATTTCACTCTCTGATTCTCATGCAGGATGCTTCAATGTTAGGATGGCAAACTCTGCTCTTTTGTTTAAACAAAAGCTGTTTTCTTATGCAGTTGAAACAAAAGGCAATCATGAAAACATTTCTATTGCATTTCTGTTTCGGTTTATAAACCTGTTTTTTTGCACAAATGCTGACCTGTATGAGTCTTTTTCAGTCTGAATATTAGCTTTGTGGATGGATAGATTGAAGATTGGCACCATTTCTGTTAAGGAAACTGTTGCATCATTTCTATTGCTTGAAGAAAATATGTATTTTTAAAAGCCATTTCATATACATATAAAGTTGCCTGATCTGATGATCCATTGTGCAAAAATGTCAGAGGTTTTTGTCGATTGAGTCATATTGGTCTCTTCCCAGTGAAAGTCAATATATGCCCTGAATGTTGCTGTACATGGACTGGGACACTGTACTTAGTAAAGGCCAGATTGTGATACCTTAACTCACTTACTCTACGAATACAACGGGACTACTAATGCTGTGAGGTACTATTTAGTCATGAGTAAGGGTATCAAACTCTGGCCCTAATTTAGCAGGACAGAAACCTTGGCCAGAGCTCTGGAATGCAGGCAGCTAATCAAATGAGAAGTGCAAGCATTTGTGACTCTCCTTTATACAAGTAGGGCTGTGCATGTGTCCCAGCAAACACAATTACTTTCCTAACATGACAACAGACAACTGAATGCAAAGTCTATTGTAACTAGCCAATAGAGCTGGCTTTCAGTGGTTTGTCTCTCTCACTGTGTCCCAGTTAGCCAGGAACCTAGGTGTTTTAAAATAGGGGATCCAGCTACCTAACTAAGATATAATGCTGTCTTGTGGCAAAGAAGCAAGGGAGAGTGTAACAGGGTCTTCCCTAAACCCAGCAGACCCTGCCTCTTCTTCAGTTTCCCAACTCTCATCTGAGCTGGCAGGAGGCCAACTCCCCAGCCATTTTGTTAATGAAGCTCCCATCACTGCCAGTATTTCATTCTGTTTTCCCAATGATTCCCTCATTGGTCAAACACAAGCATGGATCAGTAGGAATCAAGGCAGGTAAACCAGGCCCTGCCCCCTGGTTCGCCTGAGGTTTTGGCCACTGCCTACACAGCTGGTATCCCAGTCAGATTTTTTACCTAGCGTTCCCTGACCAGGATCTCCTGTAGGAACCTCCCTACTTCCTGCAGCTCTCTGCTTAAGTGAGCTGCCTGTTGGTTTTGTATCTCACCAGCTGGGAGGTAGCTGACGAGTGGCAGGTAAGGGCTATGCCCAACCCCCTGACTCACCAACTCTTATGGCAGCTACTTTGATTTAGATGTCTCAGGAATGAGGCTGGAGTCCTCTTCAAAGATGAGCAGTTTCAGAACCATTCTGTTAAACTGCCTTGTTTGTTTTGAATTAATGACTTTTTGTTACTGTGTTTGTATCTATATAAATAACACATGAATTTCAGGTTCTGATTTGCCAACTGAGGATACACACTTTTTTTTTTTTTTTTAGCAATTTTGTAAGTTGTGTGTTGTTTAAAGTGCTATTGTGACTTTTCATTTTAAAATTGATGGTGGTATATTATAGTCACCTAGTGATCGTGGTCTGTTATTTGAATGCATGAAAATACTCTAAGCAGAGCCCTATGAAGTTAGCTGAAAAACATCAATTTACATTCGACTTTAACTTAAGCTGATCCAGTATTTAAATCCATGTGAAAATCTCTGGATTTTTAAACTGTTTTTATATTACTTGGAATTCTTCTTCTTCTTTCTCAGGGAACAGATGAATATTAGATTCTTTTCTGTGTATTTAAAACTAATTGTATAATAATAGCTCTTAAATTATGCATTGGGCAGGGACTGAATTAACGATTTGGTGATTTGTGCCCCACCTGTCAAAAAAGTCACAAGCTGCCACTGGTAGACACTCTTAAGATGGGATCTCAGCCAAGCTGCTACCAGCTGCTGTCTTCTCCAGCAATGTGGTGCCGCCCCACCCACACCCTGTTGTGCTCTGTCCTTGACCTGGTGCCTTTTCAATGCTCACTGCCTTTTCCTCTTCCCCATCCGTACGAAATGAATAGGCTGCAGCTCCGCCGTGTGTCCTCGGCGTTCCCAAGCTAGCCTGTCACTCCGTTTGCTGACACTTGCTTGTGATAGAGCTTATGAATAATCTAGTTAGCTGAGCTGGTAAACATATGACAACCCCTGCCATTCCCATTCCTGAGTCAGAACCTGGCTGGTAATCAATGAAATGTATATTGCATGCTTACTCAGATCCCTGGCCTTTCCTCTCTCAGTGTTTGAGATACCCCGTGTGGGGATATTTTATATGAGACTCTACTACTGCGTAATATAGTGCCTTACTCAGAGACCACCCCATGCACGGAGTGCAATGTCTTGTTGACATGGGAGATTAAGGACTGTGGTCTCTGCACGATAGTTTCTTCAGGGCTTTTTTTTTTTATTTTTTTCCCTTCAGGTAGTTGGATTTCAATCAGTTCTGAGCGATCTCAACTTTCTTCCCTGATCCTAGTCTATCGAGGGAAACCAAAGAGCAGTTCCTGGAGGGGCCTGTTCTTGTGAGACACAGATCTGAACCCAAACCCCTAGATCTCAGCAAGCAGCTAGTAGGTTGTGGCCTAATTGTGTATTTAAGGCGCTGGGGGTGTTGAGGATTTGAGCCACTCCAGGAACCACAATGGGAAAGGAGAAATATACAGTATTGTAGGGCAGAGATACCCAATGATTGTAAAAAGGGATTGAGCAACATGCACTGAAAAAGTAGCATTCTCAAGCTATTTGGCCATTGCCACAAGGAAAATAGGGTGCCCACTGGGGACCAAAATCTGCCCTCGCTACAATTCCCACTGAATTCTTATCCTTATTTATGTTACGCTAGTGCCTGCAGGCCCCTACTGATAGCAGGGCCCCACTGTGCAAGGTGCTGTACAAACACAGTCATGGCCGCAAAGACTTTACCATCTAAATAGTGAAGGAAGACTAAAGAAGTCTGGGGAACTGAGGCCCATAGGATTGAAGTGACTTCCCCAGTGCCACACAGGAAATCTGTGACAGAGCTGGGAATGGCAGCCATCTTGTTTTCCAATCTGCTGTCTTAAGTGCAAGACCTTCGTAGCCTCTATCTCGTCCAAACTTGTCCTTCATCTCTAGCTGGTGGTGGCCTTTCTACCTACGTTTCTAGTGGCCACATTATACGAACAGTCTCCTCTAGAGCAAGCCTACACCTTCTTACAATTCCTCAGCGGGTAAGTTAGACCAACTTAGACGCCTCTAAGACATCAGCAGAATGGGTGAAACTAGATCAAAAAGGAATCTGAATGTAAAGGGACTAAACTAGTGCAAGATCTAACTTATACATCACCTCTGAAGCTGGCTGACAGGCATAATCTGAAGGTGGACTGAGACTTGAAGGCACTCAGACCTGCACAGGATTAGCTCCTGTATTTTTCACTCAGGCCAACAGTTCAAAAGAAAGCATGAAACCCACACAGAACACCTAGGTGCAATTTTCTAAGGGGGGAAAATTCCCTAGTAATCAGTTGTGCTCTGAGGTATGAAGTCTGTCCACTCTTGTTGTCTAGGCTAATGATAGGTGCTATTGTTGTTTATGTGTAGCACCCTTCTCCACAGTCTAAGAAGAAGAAAGGAAAAACAAAAGGCAAAAAATATAAACTAAATAAAAAGAAATGCTTTTTAATCAGTGGAACTCATTGTCACATGATATTATGTAATGTAGTGGACTGCCCAGCTGGCCTTATATTATGTTCCTCTGCCATATCTCCTCTTGCTGTTCTCTTTTCTAAACCAAAGAGTTCTAGAAAAAATACACATCCATTTAAAAGCTAATTAGGAATCAGCTTGTGTTAATTAATACTTCTTGCCATTACCAGCTTTTAACATAGTAAAAATCTTGTGACAGTCACAAGGTGCCAATGCCGTGGCCCAAGGACCCTTGAAAATGACTCAGGAAAGTGCCTCTTCTCCAATGCACAATATTTGGAAGCTTACACATCCCTTTACTGAATTACAGTGGGGCACTGCTGAATGAATAAGTCTATCGGCATTGCAAGCTGTTAGTGCCAGCGACAACTCAAGACTCCCCCCCTGCCATAGCTGCAGGAACTCTTGATTGACTCAGCCTGATGGAACAGCAACTTCCGTGTTCCCTAAAAATAAACCATTTGGCTCATCCTCTCAACTTAGCCCAGCACACTGTGATAAAATCAGCTGTCAGAGACCCATCAGAGGCAGAGAACAGGATCAAGGGACACAGATTGGCGCAGGGCTTCTCCATAGGATACACTAAGGGCTGCTTTGTTGTGAATTTCAAAAGCAACCAACTTCTGCTGGGATTTTTCTACCGAAAAGACACGACTGGCTGGAACTCTCTGTAAGTAATCTTTTGCTTGGTGAGATTCTAGTGAAGATTTGCATGTGTTATGTGAACAATGTACCATTGCAAAAGGCCCAGTCCTGAAGTTCAGTGGGTGCTGAGGGCACTCAGCCCCTCCCAGTATGAAGCTCCAAGTGAGTTTCCTGCCATTGGAAAGCAATGAATTTTGTCAGCCTGGAATCTAGTAAATCCAGATCTCTGTGGTCTCTTTTCCTAGGAAGGTTATTGTGTCTGTACCATGGGTTCTATTTTCTGTCTAGTGCAGCAAAATGTTGACTTGAGCATTATGGGATGCTTGAAATGGAGAGAGGGCTTTTAACATGGTGACAAAACCATTCCTCCCTTCCCCCATAACGAAGCAGTCAAGGTTGTCACTATTTCTAGCTTCAGTGCAGCCATTTTAAATTCACTGGGCAAGTTTCTCAACTTCAGTTACTTTAATAGAGCTACATCAATTTATACTAAGGGGCTGTCCCATTGTGGCAGTTAGATCAGGTGTACAATCTGTGCAAGGTCCGTGCATTCTGTACATCAGCTAGCCAGATGGCGGTGGTGATAGATAGATTAGATAGATGATGATATTCTAAGAGGTAACACCGCATGTGACTTGCTAATTTGCATCTATGTGGCATTTGAAGACTGTTCAGGATGAAACAGGTCCCACTTCAATTTACGCCCTTCAGGAGCAAGTGGCAGCATAGATTTTGCTAAGGATAGAATCTGATTCCCCCCTCTATGCTCCCACACATCAAACAATGAAGAAAGCATTTGTGTGTCCCTGTCCAGGGATCATTCAAGGGGCCCGCTCTTGAGAGGTGCACAGCTCCTGTCTGAAGTCAATGGGAGCAGCGGTTGCTCAGTACCTCTCAGGATCAGGCTTATAGGTTATAACTTTTGGAAATCCTTTTGTCACTTCTATTCACTTGTCCAGCCCAGTAAGCGCCTTTGGACAAGCCCATAGATCTGTCAGATTCTTTGTACCTTCAGTCTCTCTCCTGCACTGCTGCTTCTCTTTGCTTATTTGTTTAATGGGCACCAGAGTTGCAGCTCTAAGGTGCAGGTGTTGTCTAATGGGTGGAGCAGGACCCTGAGAGTCAGGAATCCTAGGGGTTATTCTTGATTCTGCCACTGACTAACTGCATGACCTTGGACAAGTCCCTTAACCTCTTTGCTCCAGACCCTCAGTTGGTGTAAAATGGCATAGCTCCGCAAACGTCAGTGGATTTACATCAGCCAAAGACCTGGCCCTGTGTCTCTCTAAAAGAGGTATACTACCTTTTATCCTGTGGTCAAGCAGGTTTAAATTGTCAGGTGCTATTGACATGCAAAACATGCTCTTCATTTGTTTATTCTCTTATTTCTTTCTGGGATTTACCCACTGGCATTCTGCCAACTCCTGCAAGGACAACAGGGCTGATCTTTCCCCTCCCAGTCATTGGCTAAAAACAGCTTCAACAGCTTCTTTTTTAGTAGACAAATGAGAGAGCACGAGAGAGAGAGATTCCATCTGCTATAACAGCTACTTAAAGAGGGGAACAAAATGAGAAGAAGCTCCCCTGGGCCGACACCAGGTGGTAGATGGTTTGCTAGTCTAAGTAAGAGTAAAGAGAACCTTCGGCTGTGGGTGGGAAATGTTATGATGCACATTCAGGCCCATAAGTGCCTTGAACTATTAGTTATTTCTAAGGAAAGGAAACAGACGAAGCTCAAGATGATTCCCTGAGCACATTCCTGAAAAGCTGCGGGCTCATCTACTCACAGAAGTTGTACCCTGTAACTATCCCGGGATAGCTAAAGCAGTAAAACTGCCCCGAGTGCGGGCATAGGCACATCAGTCTAAAGGTGTTTTATATTGGTACAGCTTACTTCTACGTGGGACTGGGAATAACCTCTACCAGTATTAGGCACCTTTATACCAGTATAACACGTCCACTCGAGGGGTTGTAATGGTATAAATGTAATCAGTAACACATCAACCGCTAATGGCCATAGCTATACCAGTACTAAACCTGCATGCAGACCACATCTGAGAGACACAGAGATGTCTGGAAAGTAACAAAATAGGATTATAATTAAGCACCCAACAATACCCATAGGAAATGGGCTAATGTTGATTTCATTCTGCTGATTTTGTCCTTTAGCTCATCCTCTCAAAGATGTCATAGATGAAATCCCCACAGAGAATTCCATAGTGTTAGCTACTAACCAGTAACTCATTCAGTGGTGACTCAAGGTTACTAAGTACCACCCCCCCACACACCACACACACTTACTTCCTGGTCTCTCGAGAGCTCATTGCCTGGCACAGCTCAGATCCTCTTTATTCCGTCCCTACCGCAAGGAATGGATTTCCCAGAGGAATTTTTCTCTTTTCCAGGCAGGAGCTCTCAAAACTGCACTGAGAGCAGCTGGCTTTTGAGAAAGGAGATACATTCTGGAAGCTATACATTTGTATAGGGAGCAATAGATCTGTGTGTATGCACCTTCAGATCTCTATGCTTGAGCCCTTTGCAACAACTGCTGTGAGGAATTGGCCAGTTCATGATGCCTCGGTTAAAGGGCAGAATTCCCTTCACATCATGTTTAATTGTAAGCTCTGTAGGGCAGGGGCCATGTCTTTGTATAGCGCCTAGCACAATGATGCCCGAAAATGAGTGGTCCTGTGGTGCTACTGTAATATAAATAAATAACAAATAATAACAATCAGATTTTGTCTGTGGACTTGAAATGGGGCCACAAACTTAACGCTGTTATCAGAACTGGATGCAAACACATCCCCTGAACTGGGGAGAAGTTTGGGGCCCGGATCAAAAAATGTGGAGCTATTCTAGAACACCAACATGAAAAAAGTAGGATTTCACTCTTCTGCTCTTTTATAGGCAGTCCTCTTCCCCACTTCTCCATTCACCTCCCCCTCCTCCCCCCGCCCCCAAATCCTAGTTAACAGTTTGCCTCTCTTGGGAAGAGTGGGAAATGCTAGTGGAATACAAGGGCTATGCTTGCTTGGTTTTTACAGATATTGTTGGGATTTTTTGAAATAGGGTTAGTTTCTTCAGAGCAGACGTAAGTGCTGGAACTAGGGGTGCTGCCACCCCCCTCCCGGCTTGAAGTGGATCCCATTATATACAGGGTTTACAATTTGATTCAATGGCTCTCAGCACCCCCACTATAAAAATTGTTCCGACACCCCTGAGAGCAGAAGATAGATCGCTTGCCCATTACTGACTAAGAACAGTCTATAGTTTCATGGGTGCATATGATAATTTACCACCGCTAAATTAATAGAAAATATGGGAAAGCTTTGAAGCAATTACTTATGACTTAATTGGTGACAGGCATGCAATAGCAGAGCATAAATCTCCACTCAGCTAACCTGTAAGGTCAACAGCATTGCAAACACTGTTTCAAGGCATACAGTCAGACCCCTTTCTATGGGGCACAGATATTTACTTGTCTTTATGTACTGGGATTCCTTCTGCATCCCAGAAACATACAGTACATGCAGCAAAAGGAGACACATACAGTGCTCAGACCTGTCCTGACATTCTCAGGATGTCACTTCATGGTAATTAGAACAGAGCTGCCTTAAAAGGCATGGCATTCCTAGCACTAAAGGCGAGCCTTCTCCGCATTAAGATTTGAAACCAATGGCCAACTCCGTACTACTGTTCCGAGTGCTGTTGTCAGAAGCAAAGATACTGCTACGAGCCTGTCAGCTGTAGTTTGGCCACACAGAGGGTGGAAGAACCTTTAGGAATCAACTCTTTGCTCAGCTTCAGGTCACACCAATGAGTCAAAAAGCACCATAGAAGGAGACTATAGGGCTTGTCTACACTTACTGGGGGATCGACGCAAGGCAGTAGATGCATCAGCGGTTGATTTAGCAGGTCTAGTGAAGACCCACTAAATCGCTCCCCCATCGACTCCTGTACTCCACCTGAAGGAGGAGTGCAAGGGGAGTTGATGGGAGAGCATCTCCCATCAACATCGCATTGTGTGGACCCCATGGTAAGTAGATCTAAGTACATCAACTTCAGCTAAGTTATTCACGTAGTTGAAGTTGTGTAGCTTAGATCGATCTCCCTCCGTAGTATAGACAAGGCCTAAGAGAATAAGTTATCAAAAAAGTCACATCTAAATAAAGATCAGTTTTCCATTGGAAGAATGATCCTGTGGCTATAGCACTGGATTGGGGTTCAGGAGAGTGAAATTCAGTTCCTAACTCTGTCACAGACTTTCTGCGTGACCTTGGGAACGTCACTTAACCTCTTTTATAACCTGGAGATAATATTCCTTTGTCCGTCTTACTGTTGAGATTGTGAGCTCTTTGGGATGGGAACGGACTCTCCCTGTAGGTAAATACAGCACCTACCACAATGAGGCACTGATCTTGGTTGCAGGGTTTCAGAGCTAAAAACAACAACGATAATAGTTAATAATTGGTAGTTAGATATTAAAGAGATGTGTATGGTAGAAAAGTAGAGCAAAAGAGTCAATTTAAATAATAGTCAGAGGATCCATTTGTGATCACATTTTAGGCTAAAATTCATAAAGGGTTAAGAGATTATTAATATACGTTGCAAGAGTGCTACAGACAAGAGTACCTCTTGTGGTAGGCTACTAAGCACATCAGAAGTGTTATAGATGGTTATAAGGCATGGTTATGAGCAACCTATTGACCTGACGGAATCGATAATAATTTATTAAACATTGAATAAAACATCTGCTAATCATTTATTTCAACCCTTTACAAATGGAAGCTGACTACAAAGCGTGACCCCACTGGTAAAACAATTGTGAATCTGCAGCCATAGTTTCATCCATCTAGTCAATTAAATTCAGAATGCCTGGAAGGCTTGCCTGGGCGTGGCTTAAAGCCCTCTCTAAGCATGGATCTTTCTCACCAGTTGCCCCCTTGCCAGCACCCCCCGCCCTTCTCCAGTCAGCAATACCACGAGCAGCTGTTACTTGGGGAAGCGTCTTTGCATTTTTTGCACCCCAGGAATAGTGTCTCTGCATTCCATCGAGCCTGAATTTTTTACAAAGACCAAAAATAACAGCCCAGTGCTTCAAAGTGTCAGTCCAGGGCTGCGTTTTACTGAGTCACCTCGGGACCTCTTTAAATGGCATGGGAGTATTAAATTGTGAGATGCCACCTGCAAAGAACTGTCAGATTCAAGTTATATGGCCAGGATTTTTCAGGAGTGACTAATGACTTGGTTGCCTCAGTTCTAAGGTACCCAACTTGAGACACTTTAAAAGGGACGAGGAGTCCGGTGGCACCTTAAAGACTAACAGATTTATTTGGTGTTTTTTACCCACAAAAGCTTATGCCCAGATAAATCTGTTCATCTTTAAGGTGCCACCGGATTCCTCATTGCTTTTGTGACTACAGACTAACACGGCTACCCCTCTGATACCTTAAAAGCGGGCCTGCACGGACAGCACAGGAACTTCTACGCCCCCGGAACCCAGAGCCCCCCCACCATGGCCGCCAGCCCCCCCAGCGCTAGTGCCCGCAGCCTCCCCAGCCTGGGAGCACCGGGAGGGAGAGCGTGCAGCGTGGCACCAGCCCCTGGAGCCCAGTGCCAACACAAAGGGGAGCCCAGGGGACGGAGTGTGGGCAGAGCCAAGCCTGGCTGGTTGGGAAGGCACAGCCTCCCCCAGCCTGGCCTCCGCTACCTGCCGCCCAAGGGGCCTGGTTTTCAATGGTTGCGGCCTTTCTGAAAGGCAGGCCCATTTAAGGTGCCTCAAACTGAGCACCCAAATTAGTCACTTTTGAAAATCTTGGCCATTTAGAATATATTTAAATCCTAACTTGTTTTGCTCGTAACACCTTAGATTATTAAAGCTGAAAGAATTTCCTTTCCACCAGAGCTGCTCTGTATTTACTTGTTTTGCATTTCACTTTGCTCTTTTGTTTATAGTCAGTTTCACTTTCCAGCTGACATGTATTTAGCACAATGTTGCAACAGGATTCTAAGGCACTAATACAAGGTTACTATGCAACAGGTGGGTTGAAACCTCTGCAAGAGGATGTTTAAATCCAAGCTTTTTTTAAAAAAAAGCTGATTTATATTTTATTTTTGGTAAAGATTTGTATTATGATCATTTATTTGCATCTATGACATAAGAACGGCCATACTGGGTCAGACCAAAGGTCCATCAAGCCCAGTATCCTGTCCTCTGACAGTGGCCAATGGCAGGTGCCCCAAAGGGAATGAACAGACAGGTTATCATCAAGTGATCTATGCCCTGTCACCCAATCCCAGCTTCTGGCAAACAGAGGCTAGGGACACCATTCCTGCCCATCCTGGCAAATAGGCATTGATGGACCTATCTTCCATGAATCTATCTAGCTACCTTTTGAACCCTGTTATAATCTTGGCCTTCACAACACCCTCTGGCAAGGAGTTCCAGAGGTTGACAGTGCGTTGCGTGAAAAAATACTTTCTTGTGTTTGTTTTAAACCTGCTACCTATTAATTTCATTTGGTGGCCCCTTGTTCTTGTATTATGAGAAGGAGTAAATAACCCTTCCTTATTTACTTTCTCTATAGCACTCATGATTTTATAGACCTCTATCATACCCCTCCTTAGTCGCCTCTTTTCCAAGCTTTTCCAACCATGACAGAGCTTAGAGACCCAAAAACGGATATCAGAGCCCCATTCTGCTAGTTGCTGTGCACACTCATTATAAAATACAGTCCCTACCCCAAAGAGTTTGCAATCTGAAAACAGCGTTACTAGCTCACTTACTTAGTGTTTTCCTTAAAGCCCCAGTTGCTGGAGTCATGTGAATACATGAGCATCTCAGCTTTCTTTTTTGTTTAAAGGGACATTTCTAGCCCTCATAGCTGTGGAGAAAAGGCTGGAAATGTGACTCAGGTGCACCTAAAGGGTCAAAAACCAGAAAGAAAAAAAAAACCAAGATATATTTTTAAAAAAAACCACCTCGTGATTTTTAGGCCAATGTCATGATTTTTTGGGAACAGACTCATCATTTTTGACTATTTGTGGTTGGCAATAATGAACTATCCCATGCTTGCCCATCCCTAGAAAGAGCCCAGTTTAAATTTCAGATTCCAACTGGACTTTGCAAAACTGGCAGTTAGAGGGAAACAGGCAGTTTGCAAACCAGCAAAAACCTGATCCAGAAGGTATGGAGCAAGAGAGAATAAATAGGAAGCCTCTGGACATCAGTGTTCCCGATTCTTTCCTGCCAGCAGCCTCACTTTAAGCAGCTGTTTCCTGCCCTCCCCAAATGCTGCCCTTTCTTCTCACATTGGCAAAATCAGCACATGGCCTTTGAATGATTTTTCTCATGTGTCTCCCAAATGCTCAACAGCAAGTTGGAGTTGGGCAGACAAGTCAGAAATAGCTGAAAGGCACTTTTATCCACTGCTGAGCTGCCTGAAGAAAACCTGCCTGTGCCCCCACCTTCACGCCAATAGAAGGTCTATAGCATGTTCCACTAGTTCCAGGGGTGTATCCCCAGGATCACTTCCCCTTTCAGTCCAGCTGTGGGAACTCCTGGTCCTCAGAAAGGGAAAGTGATTTAGTCTGCCTGGTCAGTCCTCTGAGCTTCCCCTGCCCTCCCCCATCTGCTTCCCACATAGTTAGTATTCACCGCAGTGACAAAAGTGTCGCTGGATCATTCCATGAGGAATGTGGACCCAGCGCGGGGCTGAACAAGGCCCATCGGCCTTTGCTCAAAGTGATGGGATCAAGGAACTGACAGCAGCACAATGGGCTGTCACAGCACAGAATGGAGGAAGAGATTTGAACTTGTTCCCATTGATTTAACAGGGCCAATGAGCGCCTAGTCTCCCAGATTAAGCTGCCACACTGGCTTCTTCTCCAGCTATTATTAGTGCTTACCCAGCTATGAGGATTCCACAAGACCAGCCACATGAGTGGCGCTCGCATTGAGCAGGCCTTTTGTCAGGGGACTGATTATCTCCCCGTGAAGCAGGGGGAAGGGCGTGATTCAGCACAACTGACTTTCAATGCTAGCGACAGGTACATGATCCATTAAAACTGGGGTGAAGGCAAATTGTGATTCTGATGCACAAACACTGAGGGCTGGGGTCACTGATCGGCGCTGGCTCCATCTCATGGAGGCTGATGGTGAGTTTCCCAGGTTTCACTAACGCACAGGGTGGGTGACCTGGTGAGGTTCGTGGAGATGGAGGTGGGGGCAGTAGCAAAGAACGCTGCAGAACACCCCTCCAGCCGGCCACACAAACACACTGCTGAGGAGTCTGAAGCAGCTCCTTAGTTGGGTGCTCCCCACAGAGGACCTAGCAACTGGGTGTCTCCGAGCCCTTCCCATGCAGCAAAGAATAGCTGGGATTCTAGAGATTCTATGCAACAAAACCAGCCAGCTTGGAATAATGCAAAGACCATACAGCCACGTGGGTTACGCTCATTCGCTAAACTGCTTAATCCACGGAGTTACCCCACCGCTCGAGGTATTGACAAACAGAGCGGGCAAATGGTAGAAAACATACCATGGAGAACAATCCTGCGTTGGCAGGTAGAGGAAAGAGAGCTCTTTGCCAGCTCTGACTTCCACAGACCTGTGAAAGGGCAAGCTGCTCGTCATAACCACTTCACATTCAGTTTAGTGAGGCACAGTGCATGTCTGCTAATGACTCATGGTACACTAGTGACTGGCACAAACAGGGCTCCGAAAAGCCCACTGGAAAGAGTAGCCACCTATTTCCCCATGGCTGGGGAAACACCATGCAAGGTGAGGTCTCCAGTGGCTATAATCAGCCACACTTTCAGAGCAAGAAGAGGAAGCTATTTTGCCTGGCATTGCTGGCTTGCGTAGATGTGAGTTTACTGAGCTGAGAACTCAGTTTCACACTTCACATCACTGGATTTGTAAAAACAAATTGCAAACACATTAGCCCACACGGCAGAGCTCAGATCCCATTACGCCATCCCACTGTACAGTAACAGGCAGGGAAATACCTGAATCACCACTACTGGGATGGTCAAGGTGGGGTTCAGATGGTGGGACTAAGGGCGTTTGCTTAGCAGCTGTGTTTGTTCAGTGCAGATGATTTCAGGAGCAAAGCTGATGACATGCTGTTAGCCGACCATCTCAGCTAGACTGGGTGCTGAGCTTGCAGCTTCTGGTTTTCACTAGGTGATTCAGTCATTCAGTAATTCACTGGGGACGGTGGTGCTAGCCGGTCTACGAAAAGTCCTACCAAGAAAGATGATGGACACTAACAGGTGGGTGGCATTGTTTCCCTACAGCACATAATGGTTTAATGGCAGGAGAAGCCAATCAGGGTTGCTAGCTTATTTAAAGATAGGTTTTTTTCTCAGTGGCAAAAGAATTTTGTTTTCCTTTACTGGGATTCTGGCTGTTGGAGCTAACATAGTTAAGAAAAAGAAAAAGAAAAAGAAAGAAAGAATTTTGTATTGAGTTTTGCATCATCATTACCTTCTTCCTATGTAGCTCTGACGCTTTCTTCATCTTGTAGTGTTACCTTCAATAGAAGGCAGTGTGCTCTGGTGGTTTTAGCTACAGTGTCAAGTGGTTAAATGCCTGTTTGTGTTTACGATTTAGGGCTTATCACTATACCCCCCCCATGAAGTTTAATAACTGATCAATTAATATGAATGAATATGATGCATAATTTCCCAAGCAGGGAAAAGTGTAGGTTTCTCAGGTTCTGTGTTATGCAGCTTTCCAAAATCCTTGTAACATTGGGAGACTCTGAATCTAGCTTTAGAGACTGAGCACCAGGCTAAAACGTGCTTTAAACACAGGCTTGACAACAGAAATATACAACGCGTCAAACTCTACCCCGGGTGTCATTTAACTGATTTCAGTGGAGTCACACCAGGGATGAATTTGGTCCTCTCTTCTGTACTTTGCGGGGCAGAGTCTCAGCAGCTGTAAATCAGGATCGCTCCGTTAACTTGAATGTGTCTACACTAATTTACACAGCTGAGATTCTGGCCGTAGGCGTGTGTTTTAAGGTAAAGATGAATTAAATAATTGGAAAAGTGACAGACTAATGGCCGCTAGCTGGCGCTGGGCGTAGCTCAGACAGGCACTGTGCAAGCTAACCACTGATACACTTCGCTGATACTCAGCAGGCCTGCAGCACCTCCTGCTATTCCACTGCTGGGCCACTGCAGACTTCTACCCGCTGCATCTCAGCTCATGCCTGCAGCTTTCCTGGGCCTCGATTGCTGCTCCAGGCCTCTGTTGAGCTGAGCCCGCCAGCTGGCCCAAGCTGAAGGTTACGGCTAACAGAACTAGATGACTACCCAGAGGTGTTTGCCGGGGTACTGAAACCGTTGCTGCTTCCCAGATTCAATTTATAAATACTCCACGACATTCCAGCTCCATTGGAGCCAATGGGCATTTTGATGTGGTCTACAATGGGAACCAAATCAGAGCTAGATCCTACAATCTTTACTCAAGCAAAATTCCCAGTGAAATCATCAACGGCAGGTTTTCCTAATCAGGACTGACTGCAGGGTGCAGCGGTCACGGAAGCACATTTTAATCAGCCGGCCAGTGAGGGTGGTTGTCGTGATCAGAGTATCAGCTTTTAAATCCCTGGACTCCCTGGGGCCACAGCAGGGTCTGTTTTATTTATGTCAGCATCTGCCCAGTGCTACTGGGATGGCTGTAATAAATAAAACAAACTCTAGCGGCGTCAGCCTGGCCCTTCATCGAGGGAAGGTAGAAAATTGAGTCCCGTACAGTTTACTAGAGCTTTCGGATGAGATGTTGCGATCCAGGGTCTCAAACATTTTAACCAGACCCAAGAGATTCCATGGCAGTTTTTGTGATCAGTAAGGGTTTGCCCCAGAGGTGGCCATGTTGCACTAGGACGATATGTTTATAGTTTGTGAAGCACTTTGGGATTCTAGTTGCTGTCTGAATGTCAAATAATTAGACCCCGTATAAATGCTGTTTAATAATTGCAGACAGTTTATGGCCTGGCTTTCTGGTTACCAGGATGAATTGTTGTTCCTCAGCTGTGTGGGCCATTATCTATAATTAGCAATTTAGTGAGTGGCTGCTGTGCCCGAGCTGTCCTGCAAAGCTGTGGGTCATTGCATACTTTCCATGCTTTCAGAGCACACAGCTCATGCTGCTGTTTTTAACTCCCTATATCTAAGGCATGTGATTTTCGGGACGGTGATAAGCAAAGAGCAGGTTTGCAAATCCCAAGCACCGTAGAAGAAAAAGAAAGAAAATGACAGGAAGAGACTTGACTGAAAGTCTTGTATCTAGCTGTGTCCATCATCCAAAGAGCAGCCCTTTGGTCTTTCATTCAGTGGATCCAAATGCTTGCGGCACTCAGAAAAAGAATTTTGCCACATGCTAGCAATGGAGTCATTCATTTCTGCTAGGCATATGATTTAATCTACTATAAATCTCAGTTAGGTGCTTAAAAAAAAGTTATATCCATAAATTCTCTGGGACAAGGACTATCACTTTGTTCCGTGTTTACACAGCACCTAGCACAATGCTGTCTTGGTCCATTTCTGTGGCTCATAGGCACTCTGGGAATACACATAACAAACAGTACTCTGCAGTACCACCAAAATACAAACCTAGGAGCAGGTCTGCTGAAACAATTTGTGTACTGGGGATACTGAAAGCCATTGAACCAAACTGTAAACGCTGCGTATGATGGAGACCACTTCGAGCCAGGGAACGTAGCTGCACCCCCAGAACCTTTAGTTCCAGCACCTATGTCTAGGGTAACTAATGCAGACAGCACATCCCTAGATGGCTTCAGGATATAGAATATTTATGCAGCTCCATAATATTAATTTCTAAAGTGCCTGGACCCACTAGCTATAGGCCGTATATCTGAATTTCAGGCGGCATTATCAATCCCGCTATTTTTATCTTTTTATCAGTCTGTTTGAATTTATCATTTTCAACTCATAGATTTCACACATATGTAACTCACTCACCTCCTGGGTGTGGTGTTCTGTTCCATCTAGTGGCACCGAGACCACTTAGAGAGAGATTAATGAGTCTGCTCTACAGCCTGAGCTAGGGGCCACGTGGCTTTTCGCTCATGCAGTAGAGGCTCATGCACTAAGCTTCAGAGGTCCCAGGTTCAATCCCACCCACCGACAAACAGTATGTTGGTGTTACACATACATAGACTGTGTTTCTTTGCAAGGGGAGGGGCTGGAGGGAGTGATGAAAATTAAGCTCCACCCCCAGTCCTAAACTCTGCTTGCATACCTAGGTCAGGTCTACATTCCAGAGTTAGGTCAATGCAAGGCAGCTTACATCGACTTAACTCTGTAAGCGTCCACACTACAGCATTGCTCCTGCCTACGTAAGTCCCCCACTACACCAACCTAATAACTCCACCTCCACAAGAGGCGTAGTGCGTAGGTCAATGTAATTAGGATGATGCAGTGTCTATGCAGACACTGCATTGCCTGTGAGCCCCGCTGCCAGGCTGTGGGCTCCTCTGTGGTGCCTTCCCTTTGTTGCGCTAAATGGAGATTGAGCTCCTTGAGTCTATCACTGTAAGACACGTTTTCTAATCCTTTAAGTATTCTTCTGGATCTTCTCTGAACCCTCTCCAATTTGTTGATCCTCCCCTTCCCATTCTGAAATACGGATGTGGTATTGCATAGAAAAGCAATAATTAGATAGATCCCCATATTTGGAATGTTCTGCTGGTGGTATCTATTTCCTCTCCTCTTATGCGCCAGTGACTCCAGCAGATCCAACTAGGCTCATTCCTCATTGTTTCCAGCTGCTTCCCAGGTACCCAACCTCCTTTCTGTATTGAAAGGCCTGGGCATTTGTAGAAGCAACTGGAAGCAAGGAGGAACACCCGGCACCATGTGACCTACCACCTTCCAATGGACTGCCAAGAAAGGTCACCAATAATCGCAGGGTGAGACACACCATTCTAGTGTGTGTGTATCATTGTCACCAGGTCTCACGATTTTATTGTGAGTCTCATGCTACTTGATGTATTACCTAAAGCCCAATCCCTTGGGGTCATATTATTGTGTGAGATTCTCAGCGTTCCATTGGTTTTGAAAAGTGCATTTCTCGCACTGATGTGAGCAGAGAAAAGCTTGACAATGTGAAATCTGAGGATCAAAATCAAGAAGGCAAAAAAAAAATGACCCTCCAATTTATTATTTTCAATGTGTCGTTATTTTAAGCCAATTGTGTGGTTCTTGGGGACCTGACTCAATGCGTGGGGCTGGCAATGCTGCATAATGAACCAAAAGGATTATTATTACTTATTCAGCACCGTCAATATGCATACAGTGGTCATCCTGTAAAAACCAAAGCAACCTTTACTGCACTGCAGAAGTTGGATTTATTGTGGTGTTTCCTATACAGTAGTTCAAGTAGAAAACACTGTAAATACTGCAGTAAATTCCAGTGCCACAAACACTGGGGTTTCTTTAAGAGGCGTGCAGCATCCAGCAAGGTGCTGTGGTCCTCTCTTGTACTGAGATGGGAAATAAAATCTTGACTAGCAAGGAGAGAAAACACATATATCCATATGCATTCATATGTGGACATAGCTGTACATATACAAGCGATGGGCTGTGGCATTTGTGATGGCATTTGTGATATTTTGGCGCGCATTTGGGATATCTGCCTTCCTTACTCATGACAAAGCAAAATAGAAATACATTGGCTGGACTAGGGAGTGCTGGATCTCTTTTGGCACGGTCCAATCGGCCACAATAGGTGTATTCATTTCAATATCCATCTGTCTATTAGGGTCTCACCCTGATCTCATCTCAGTCAGTGGCAAAGCTCTCTGACTTCAGGATCAGGCCCTTAGCTACAAACACATGCACTGGTTGGGTAACAGTGAGCAGGGGAGAACTAGCTGGAAAAGCAACAGACTGTGGCCTTCTCCATAAGGCAATGTTGGAATTATGTTAGCAAATGCTTGGGGTGGGTCCAGGCAGCTCAAGGAGAAGAGCAGATATATATCATAAGGGAGGAAGGATGGTCTTGTGGTTAGGGCATTAGGCCACAATCCAAATTCAATTCCCAGCTGTGCCACTGACTTCCCACATGACCTTGGGAAAATCAATTAACCACTCTGTGCCTCAATTCCCCATCTGTAAAATGGGGATTATAATATTTCCCTACCTCACAGGGGAGTTGTGAAGCTAACTACTTGTGAGGGGCACAGGTAGCATAGTGATGGGGCCATAAGAAGGGGGTGTTGATTAAAGTTTCAAGTAAATAAGAGTTTCATTTCCCCCCACCCTCTCATTTCTGGCAGTTGCATTCCAACATCAAGGTGGCATTGCCTTAGCTCTATGAGGTCTGAGTCCGAGCCTTACAGAAATGCAGCTTTGCTGATAAGACAACAGAATGAGGAGACGGTTTGAAAATATGTCTTTTGCTGCTCACAGGTGGCAGCCAGGATGTGGTCTTTTCTTCCAGCACATGGTATGGAACAGACAGGACCTGGGACTAGATGGCCCAATGCTCCAGTCCAGTATGGTGGTTCCAGCGTCCCCTAGTTTCTGTCTGATCTCTTAGTTCTCCCCAACCCACATCTCAAGTTAATTTCCGTCCCCTTGAGAGTTTGGAAAGTTTCAATGTCTCTTTCATAACCCAGAGGAATCACAGTTAAGAAGGAACCTTGTGATCAGCAGGGCTCCCCATCTGCCACACATTTCACCCTGGGCTGCTTCCCTATCCAGTCCCAGAACATGCAAACAGATCAACGACTTGTCCTTGGAGCAGGGTCCCCTAGCCTCAGTGACTGACCACTCAGTTCCCCCCGCCACTCGAGACCTGAGCAATTGGGACAGGAGTTGCTGAAGCGATTGGGTGGGGAGTTGCTGAAGCTCCTGTCAGGACCCCATGCAGTCACTTGTCTCGCTTGTGCATAAGGCCAGCCCTCTTTGCTGCCTCGGCACTCTGGCGTATATCTAACATACACCTTTGTCCCTGTTTCAGTTGAGAGGACACAGTCAGTTTTAGACAACACTAGACGCATACTGCACCAAGGACACGGGAAACCCTCCTCTCCCTCCGTGAAGGAGCGGTCAGCTCTCTATCTGTCTGAGACAGCTGCTCACGCAGTCAGCCTCCCAAAGTCTGTAAGTATCTCATGCTTTTCATTCCTGGCCCTCGTATGAGTCACCAAAAGCATCTCAGCAATGTCTGTTCCCAGCAACTGGCCATAACGAGGGGAAAGAATATGTTTGTTTTATATAGATTTGGAAGAATATGGAATTAATCCTCCAAAAATCACCATCTTTCTCTTGCCAAGGAGCTGTAAAACATATTAATTTACCATAGATATATATATACATAAGCCCCTGGTAGAAGGGTTGTGTGTTATATTATACATGCATGTACACACACATATATTGTATATACATTATATACATGCAGACACTCATATGTGTGTGTGTGTGTGTGTGTGTGTGTGTGTATATACACACAATACTATATCCTGTATATTTAATAACCATCTTCAAGTACAGTGCCTATGTTAAGCATCTACAGTGTTCTTGCAGCTTCAGCGGCCTGTGATTTTGTTCACTCCCATCCCTACATTCTTGAGCGGTGTTGCTGCGTGCTGTTAAATTGCTCCTGTATTACACCCCAGAGGTGACTACATTTCAGCAACAAATAAAGTCATCCTCAGCCTTGCTGGTCCGATCCCACTTGCACTGCAGTAAATAGCAAAAGTCCAATAGACTTCAAAAGGGCAGGATCAGGCCCTGTAGGATACACATAGTAATTTGTAATATGCATTGGGGCTCTCAAAAGGTGCCAGACCCTAGGGTCTGATCCTAACTGAGGCTGAGCACCCGCAGTTCCCGTTGACCTCAAGGGATGTTGTGGATGCTCGGCACCTTTCAGGATCAGGCCCTAGCTAAATCCTAATGGATAAATCAATTTCAGACTGGAAGGGAAAGATTTTCTATGACGTTTACTTGGATCTTCTTTCCACGAAGCACCTATATAAAACCACGTCAAGTCATCCTGTGCCGGCAGGGCAGCGGCACACACAAAGTTGGTGCGCTCTAACCCAGCGCGAGGGGAAGTTATCCAGTCAGGCTTCGTCTACATCCGAGCTGGGAGGTGACATGCCTGGCTCATGCAGCTAATCCTCTGCTGGCTCTGCTCAAGCTAGCACCTAAAGTAGCAATGTGGCTGGGATGGCACGGGCGGCTTCTCGAACTCGCCACCTGAATCCAAACCCACCCAGGCCCCCTGGAACCTCAGGGGCAGCTAGCCCAAGCTGCTGTCTCTGCTACCACAGCTCTGCTACGACGGTACATCTACAAAAGCTGGGAATCCCAGCTCCCAGCTCAGATGGGGATGTATCCACAGCCGCGTTAAGCCCTAGGGCAATCGTCCGTACTGAGCGGCATGAAGTCTGAAGCTCTATTCACGTCCGGTTCCCTTATTCACAAATGGGCGGGGTACCAAAAAGGGGCAGGTAAAGAATGGATACAGCTGAGAACAATGGTTTAAATATGAGCTCTCTCAAGTAGCTTAGCTATCTGGTCCACGCTTAGGGCTCACTCCTGCTCCTAAATCAGAGGACAGTATCATTGTAGCCCCACCACAATGCTCTCATCCATGCAGGTTCCGATTCCCATATGCTCCCCGTCCTTTGTACTTATGTATGTAACACTCCATGCCTCTCCTGTGAATCAACCTGTCCACAATGCACTTACCGGTCCACTAGGGCATTCTTGGTTTTCAATTATAACGCCTTCTTCTGGGTTTTGTGTTGGAAAACATAATTCTGAAATAATAAAAAGGTCTAATGTAAGAACTAGTAAGTTACACAGACACACACGCACACAGAGCACATGTGAATGTGTGCAGTTCTATATAATTATGTTTTATTTCTCTTTCAGAATACCACAAAGGAGAGCACTGCTCATCGTCTTGACAGCCAGAAAGCAAGCAAGGTAGGAAATGCTAAGAATACGTGTGGTTGTCTAACCAAGTCTTTGTGGACTGGTGTCTAGTGTGATTTAACTAGCTGTGCTTGACAATGAGGAGCGCTCTCATGCAGAATATGGAGGTCTGACATCTCAACTACCCAGCCGTATTTTGTTTATGGGGTTCAAAATCACCTTACATAAAAAGAGTCCAGGAATTTAGAAATATATCAGCTCATATGAAGCTGCAGTGTTTTGCAACTTGCCATGAAATATACTCATTTTGGTCTTTTGTTACTAAGGTTCAATGCATTTTTTTAAAATGGAAGTATTTGTGTGTTTAACCGAGTGACATAACATTGCACATATCCGATCTTGAGTGAAAAAATACACAAAGTTTAATGGCATGCAAAGGTTTCTGCTTGTGTTGAAAGATGGACTGCTAGAATTAGGGTCTCTCCTAGGTAATGATTATTAGCATCAGCTACCTCCAATTGGTAAAATCTCCTATAGATTATAGTAGATATAGTAAATCTCCTATAGAATAGATGCTGTGCATTCAACATAGCATTATGCCATACCACAATCAAACTTCACAAGCTAAAATACTAGGGAGCAAAGTCAGTGTATAAGCAGACAAAATTCTAATGTCACAGAGATGCAACTCCCATTCACTTCAATATCAATGTTTCCATGTAGCCGAGAGCAGAATTTGGCCCAATAGGTCTGGAGGGAATCTAGTGGCGTAACTTATACCTTCTCCTGGCCCCTCAAAGTGTGTATGTTACACCTGCTTAGATTTCCTTTCCCCTCCTTATGTATCACCTCTGAATTTGGCCCACCAAGTCTAATTGCATCTTAACTGGTTTAATTCTCATGCTGAGGAGTCAGAAGAGAGGTGAGGATTCATAAGGAAAAGCAACGAGGAGGAGGGTTTAAGGCAGTGGAAGTTAAAGGGGACCACACACTACTTTATTGTACACCCTTGTACATTTTCTTCTGGCTCCATGCTGTGTAAGTTACTCTCCCTTACAGATCACAAGTGGGCATGAGGGGCTCTCACTTACACCAACTCTCATCTTGGCCCAATACCTATGTCATTCCAAGTTAAACGTCGCTCATCTTAGGTCTCTGATCTGCATTATGTTTTCCAAGCATATTAACTATCGTTGTTTCACCTGGAGCTATGGGACACCTGGTAGAGCCACAACAGAGGAAATCATTAATGCAGTGAAGTTTTTCTTCGTTCTGGAGGTGTAGGTTTGCACAGGTTGTAAGAAAAGGCTTTGGCATAGATAGAGAAAGGCTAGCTCTGATTAAAACCCATCATTCTGACTACTTCATGCAGCGTTCCAGCCACCCAAATATATAGATGGTCTTCACTCATCATCCTAGTCACTGAGTTCTGCCTCCTCACTGGGTCTTCTCCCATCTGATTACCAGGAGGCGGTAGGTCCACCGGCTTCCTTCTGAATCCCTAACTGGGTCTTCATTCCCCAGACCCACTGCAGTACCGCACACCTGGGAGAGATCTAAGCAGGGCATTAGCTCCCTGCTATTCAGACGTGCCCCCATTAATATTATTCTGATGCTCATCCTCTCTTGCTAACACTATCCAGATCAGGTCTCTTTGTTGCTCTCTAGCTGACTTTAGACGTGGAGATTCCAGACTATAACTGCTAGAAATGTGTGGATTAGAGACCTTGATTTAAACTGCCTGGCTGTGGACACAGATTTAACACCCTAACCCCAAGCCTGGAGAGAGTTTGCTGTGGCGTGATGCTTTTGGGTGCTGTGTGCCGCTGAATCCAAGGTATGGAATTCATATTCGCTAGGTGCATGGGTTTTCCTCACTTGTTTGCTGTACTCACTACTAACCGGGCTAGTGGGGAAAGATAATGCTGATGTTTAAAACTGTTTCCCCAAAGATGGCAGAGCTTCAGAACCAGACGTCATCTAAAGTGAATGGCAAGAAAATGGAAGAGGACTTACCTCCACCTCCCCCTCCCCTGCAAGACTCCTTCCAGGCCTCTACTTCCCTGGTTGGGAGCCAGGATTCGAACCCACGGCCGCCCCCTAAGGGATCCTTCTCAAAGTTCTACCAGCAGCGCCAGGTGAATGAGCTGAAGAGGCTCTATAGGCACATGCACCCTGAGCTGAGGAAGAACCTGGAGGAAGCTGTGACTGAGGACCTGGCGGAAATGCTCAGCACGGAAGATCCCAGTGCCCAGGCCTCAGTGAATCTGGACGCCGTGCTCCCGGGGGAGGTTCAGTCCATGCGCTGGATCTTTGAAAACTGGACGCTAGACTCTATTGGGGAGCATCAACCGACCAAGACGTTGGCGGAGGAGGAACCCATCCCAAGCGGGGATGTGAAAAGCACCTCCAGGAGGTTTGAAAGCCAGTCGTTAAACGGAGACAGGCTGTCTGCGTTGACCAAAGTGCCCACGACAGTCCACACCAAAGGGGACGTGCATACAGCCCGGTGGCTGTTCGAAACCCAGCCGCTGGACTCATTAAACAAAATGTACTCAGATGAAACAGACGTGCAGGAGGCAGTTCTCAAGGAGCCTGTTCAAAAAGGGGACGTGAAAGGTGCCAAGCAACTCTTTGAAACCTACTCCCTGGAAGCGCTGGGCCACTACAGCTCAGTGGAGGAGCAAAGTATCCTGCAGCTCAAATCAGAAATCCAGGAGCTAAAGGGCAATGTCAAGAAAACCATCAAGCTGTTCCAGACAGAGCCACTCTGTGCCATCAGAGACAAAACTGGCAACATCCACGAGATCAAATCTGTCTGCAGAGAAGAAATACAGAGCAATGCGGTCAGGACCGCTCGCTGGTTGTTTGAGACTCAACCACTGGATACCATCAACAAGGACACGTCCAAAGTGAAAATTATCCGGGGGATTTCATTAGAAGAGGCAGGAAGGGGGAATGTCAGTGGAGCAAGGTGGATGTTTGAAACTCAGCCACTTGATGCGATCAAAGAATTGACGGTGGAAGAAAAGGATTTCAGGGCTTCCATGGATTTCGTTGACGGGGCAGATGTCAGTAAGCAGCGTCTACTTTTTGAGACCCAGCCTCTTGACTCTCTGAAAGGAGAAGTCTCAGACAGCAGCCCAGCCAAGGAAGAAGTCATCGGCGGTGACGTGAAATCTACACTCTGGCTGTTTGAAACCCAACCAATGGAAACCCTAAAAGATAATTTTGAAGTGGGTCATTTAAAGAGAGTGGGGATTTTGGAAGAGGAGAGGGGGGATGTGAAACAAAGAAAGCACGTCTTTGAGACCTGTCCCCTCAGCAGCATCTCAAAGGCATCCTCTGAAGACCCCCTCTCAGCCTCTAATGTACAAGAGATGATGAAGGGGGATGTTAAATCTTTCAAAAACCTGTTTGAGACTCTCCCATTAGACAGCATTAAGCAGTCTGATGCTGAGCCCATCACCAAACAAGAAGAGGAGATACCAGCTGGGAACGTCAAAGCCAACCAGGTCCTGTTTGAGACAATACCTTTGTATGCCATCAAAGACAGCTTCGGAAACTTCCACAAGGTCACCTCTGTAAGCAGAGAGCAGGTCATGAGCGGCGATGTCAAGAACTACAAATGGATGTTTGAAACCAAACCTTTGGACCAGTTTGATGACAGCACCAAGAAGGTGGATATAATCAGAGGGATCACAAAGCAGGAAGTGATAGCTGGTGATGTCAGAACAGCAAAATGGCTCTTTGAAACCCAGCCCATTGATGTCATCCATCACCAAGCCAACCAAGGAGAAGAGCACTCCTCGGTGAAGAGAGAGGTTACCCAGCAGGGTGATGTGAAGACCTGCAGGTGGCTGTTTGAGACACAGCCAATTGACACCCTGTATGAGAAGGTGGAGAAAAAGCAGGAAGGGGAAAGTTCTGTACCACAGGCTGACGTTAAGTCGTACACATGGATGTTTGAGACCCAGCCCCTGGACTCCCTGAAAGGCCAGGAGGAGCAGTATTTGCAGGTTGGCAAAGCATACTGCCAAGATGACTTACAAGGAGTCAACGTCAAAACTGTCAGACATCTGTTTGAGACTGAACCACTGGTTACCAATGCCTCCAGCGAGACTGACTCAAAGAAAATGGTCAGGTACTCCAGCCACGTGGAGATACAGTCCGGTGAAGTGTCTCGGGTGAAGGAGTTCTTTGAAACCAAACCCTTGGATGTACTGGGTAAATTGGCTGCAGCCACAAAAGAGAATGGTGTCCCTGCAGATGGGAACATTGAAGCTGGATCAGTGCACAAGTTCACCTGGCTCTTTGAGAACTTCCCCATGGATACTTTAAAGAACAACACTGAGGGCATACAAGAAATCCCCCCAGAGAAGGATATCGAGGGGGGGGACATCGGAGGCAAGAGGTTCATTTTTGAGACCTACTCCCTAGACCAGATTCATGACAAGGTAGATGAGACGGAGATCAAGAGGATCCAGGAGGAGACAATGATCAAAGCCAGCATCAAGTCCTGCACCATGCTCTTTGAGAGCCAGCCCCTATATGCCATCCAGGACAAGGAGGGGGAATACCATGAGGTCACCTCACTGAAGAAGGAAGAAATAATGAAAGGCGACTTGAAAGGTGCCCGGTGGCTCTTCGAAACCAAACCTCTGGATAAGATCAAGAAGGAGGAGGAGGTGTTCGTGATCAGGGCTGTCACCCAAGAGGACATCAAGAAAGGGGATGTCCAGTCTGCCCGATGGAGGTTTGAGACGGAGCCTCTCGATTCCTTCTCTGGAGGGAAGAGGTCTGTGGCCAGGACAGTGGATGATGTACAGAAAGGGGATGTCCAGACCAACAAGCAGCTTTTCGAGTCTCAGCCGGTGAGCCAGAAGAAATACGTGAGGATGGTCAGCGTCAGCGATGTCCAGCAGGGCAATGTGAGAACATCCACCTGGCTTTTTGAGAACCAGCCCATCGATTCCCTGAAGGGAGAGTCTGAAGCAAGCTCCAGCATGACCACTGTGCAGAGAGAAGACAGCCAGAAAGGGGATGTGAAGCGCTGCACATGGCTGTTTGAAACTCAGCCCATGGATAGTCTCAAAGACCCCGAGGGGTCTGCCAGCACCAATGCCCCGGAGGTGGTCCCTCATGCTGATGTGAAGAGCACAACATGGCTGTTTGAAACCACCCCTCTGGATAAACTCAGCTCTTCTAAACACAGAACCGAAACTGAGGTGAAAGAGAGGACAGTGAGGGAGACTTTGGAAGGCCTCTGCGCCTGCCAGGCCATCCAGCATGACGGGATCCTCATAGAAGCCAATGACGTAGGGAGCGTGAGGATGGTGAAGTACCAGTTCAGCACGCAAACTACTCCAGAGATCCAAAAGGAAGAGATTGTGGGAGGCAATTTGCAAAGGATCATGCTGCAACTACTGCACAGGACCAATGTGGAGGCCCAGGGGATGCTGGTGGAGGAGGACGAGGAGGGCAAGATCAAAGTCAGCCCACTGCAGCTACTGGACCCAAGCGAAGCCGATAAAAGCAAAGAGGAGTTGAGGGATGACGTTGCTAAGGCTCTCCAAAGTCTCCTTAGCCAAGATGCCTCCATCAAAAAGGGAATGGTCATGCAAGAGACAGAGGGGGGGTCGGTGAAGATGACTATCTACTCCCTCCTGCACCACTCCGTCCAGCAGGAAGTTGTCAAGGGAGATGTGAAGTCAACCATAGGGAACCTGCTGGCTTCCTCGCAAGAGCAGAGGATGATGGCAACCATCAGACGGGAGGACAACGAGAAGGGGAATGTCCAGCTGTACACCAGCTGCATCGAGAAGGGAGACCTGGACTACCTAAAGAACCTTCAGCGGGAGTCTGAGATAGAGTCCCTCATCTCCTCTCAAGCAGACCAGGAGCCAGCAGAATTCATCCAGCAGGATGTGCAAGGGGCTAATATGCATGCCTTGCAACAGGAAGAGCCAGCAGATAAAGTGACTGAAGATGTGGGGCAAGGGGGCATTAAGGGGACTAAGAGAGTGCTCATGTGTGAAGGTGTAAGCAAAGAGAACATGTTAGAAAGAAAGGCAGTGCATGCAGGTGACACAGACTCCACTGTGCAGTGTCTTGGGCAAAACCTGAGCCGGCCCACAGGGGTGGGAAAGGAAGATATTGTGTGTGGGGATATTCAGGCAACCACACAATCACTGAAAAAGGCTAAGAATGTCAACAAGAAGGCAGAGAGAGAGGAGAGAGTCTCTAGAGATGTGAAGGAAGTGAAGATTGTACCACAGGGAGCAGCCTCCACTAAAGTGGTGGCTCAGAAAGATGACATGGCCAGAAGCCAGCGTTCAGTGGCAGGGGAAACCAGCCAGATGACAAAAAACATGGAGGAGGCGGCCCTTGGAAGTGATCTTCAAGCCGCAATGCAGAGTCTAAGGCTGGCCACAGCTGAGGCAAAAAGCATTCAGCACCAAGTCCAGAGCAAGCTCCACAAGAGCACGGAGCAAATCCATCTCGCCTCTAAGCAGCAGGCACCCAGCATTTCAGGGACAGTGACCATGCAATCAACTGTTTGCCAACAGGAATGTGCACCCCCCAAGCAGCATCAAGCCAGCGCCACCATCAGAGACCAGGAGTCATCCAAGTCCCACGCAAGTGCGTCTCAGAAGAGCATGACGTCACACAAAAAGGTCAGTACTTCCGAGGAAGTACAGGGAGGACAGCATTTGTGCCAGGAAAGCCAAGGTGTGCCTAGTGCAGATGTTAGCGTTAAGGATGGTCTGTTTACTGCCAAGCCAGTGAAACCCTATGTAAACCCTTTTATTGAGTCTGATTACAAAGAGCAATCAGTGCAAGAAGAAAGAGAGCAAGATGTTATGCTCAGAGGGGATGTAAAGACAGCTATCAGAGCACTGCAAAGTGCTGCAACAGAACAGAGACAAGTAGAGAAGGAGGATGTTGTTCGAGGTAACTTAAAGGCCACTCTTCAGTCGCTGGAGAAGTCTAATGTTAATGTCTCCAAAGGGGATTTTAAAGCCGCTATGATATACAGAAATGCAGGGCAGTCATATTCCATATGTAAAAAGGAAAACGAGACTCAATCAATTAGTAACCAGACAGCTGTAGTGACTTCAGGGTCCCAGTCTGATAATGACTTTCCTCCTCCTCCCCCAGTTGCTGTGATGAAAACTAAGTGTTGTCCACCCATGACACAAGCAAGAGAAGCTGCCCCTTCCCAACCAAGCAAAAAAGATGAAGCCCTGGGATGTTCTGCACCGATGCACAACGCTATCCCTAAGACCCTCACTCTCGCCTCCACCAAAGCAAATGATCAGAGGCCTTCAGAGAAACCAGCGATTCTCCCCAAACCAGAAATTACTGCCCCACCAAGGAGGAAACCCATTCCACCTCCAAAACCTGAGCGCTTCCTGCAGGAGAAACCTTCACGCCCTGCTAGCAACAGTAAAGGGAGGTTGACAAAGCTAGTCCCACCCGCACTGCCTCCTAAACCTTCAGGCCTGAGCGAGCTAAGCAGAGCAAAAACCCCACCCATGAATCAGGCAAAGGACTCGTGTTGCTCTGATGCCTTAGCACAAATGGGATGTGGGGACTGTCAGTCAAAGTGTTGTACCCCTCAATCACCAGTGGCCAATGCTGTTACAGTAAAGAACCAGAACTCTGAGAAGAAAGCACCAAAAGACATCATCAAAACACCTCTTCAGATAGCAGAGGAAAGGTACAAGGCAACCAAGGAAGAACAGGGCAAGCAAGAGTCAGTAGACTCTAAGACGTCAAAGCCACTTAAAAATCGAGTGGCTGTCTCTGAAACAGAACAGGTGATGACCAAAGAGAAGGCAACAGCTCCAAGGAACTGCTGTCCAGCTGAGGAAATTCCGGGACACAGACTTTCATCTGGCCAAGAGAACAGCTGCACATTAACATCAAAACAAGAATGGCTGGATGGGTATCAGATAGGTCTTACTAACCCCGAGAGTGAGAATAAGCCAAGTACCTCTCCTAAGAATCAAGCTACCCTTCTGAGAAAAGGATCTGCCACAGCACTAAATGCCTCACCTAAGACAGAAAGTGCAAGCATGTCTAGTACCGATGGGTTATGGGATAATCAGAGCACCACCCAGAAAACAAATCAGAGAAGACAAGAAGAGCCTTCAGCATCTTCCCATCAGATTTCCAGGGACCTCTTTAAGGAGCAGCAGCAGGTGAACAGTAGACAAGGGGGCAGTCTTGAAGCGAAGAGGGAGCAGTTTGCACAGAAGCCAGTGGTGGTCATGCGAGAAAAGTCCTGCAGAGAAACGGAGGATGAACGTCTCAAGAGGCTGTCTTTCCACAAGGAGGAGATCATGAAGGGCAGCGTCAAGGAGGCTATGGAAATCTTTGAGAATCTGCGAAGGCAGGAGGAGCTGCAAGAGATCCTGACCCGAGTGAAGGAGTTTGAGGAGGAGACATTTAAGGTGGATGTGAAAGCCCTGAAGAGCTTCTTTGAGAATGTCCCAGAATGGGTGGTGCATCAGAAGGCTCACCAAGTGACGCAGCAGCACAAGGCCGAGAAGGCCGAGCAAACGACGAAGGAAGACTCTGACAGCGTCTCCTCTGTGGAGCTGGCTTTTGAAGACCTGGAGAGGGCAAGTGCTGAGATCATCCACCTGAAGGAGCAGACGTTAGCTAGGTTGCTGGACATTGAGGAGGCCATTAGGAAAGCTCTCTATTCTGTTTCTAATCTAAAGTCAGAATCAGACATAGCTGGGCTCTCTGGGCTCTTCAAGGAGTCTCTGGGGAACGCCCAGAGCCCTACAACCAGCAACAATATCCGTAAGATCAGCATAGTCTCCAGCAAAGCCAAGCAAGAGAAAGCAGCACAAGGGATGCAGAACGCAGCATCTGTGGAAAGTGCAAATGGGTCCGAAAAGACGGAGATGCCCAAAGGAGAGTTAGAGGTCCCCTGCATCATTGAGCAGCGAGTAAATTCTCCATCGTCTCCTTCTTATATCTCCATTGAGTCTGCAGCCAGAAAGCCTGCTGAATCACCCAAGATGCCATATTCCCCCTGGGATGCCCCCTTACAAGATTATCCCGACATGCCAGGAAAAAGGGACACATTCACTCAGAACATCTTTAACTCATTAACTCGCAAATCAGTGGGGTCCGGTGAATGCAATCCAGCTCCCTTGGAGATTGAACAGGAGCCCATCCAGATGAAGATAGGATCAAACTCAATTAGGCAACACTATCTCAGCAACCCCGAGTGTCCGCTTAGTGGCAACAGTGGCAAGGAGGGGTGCACACCGAACTCATCCAAAGGCAGCTGCCATGGTGGAATCAAAGGAGGCTTTTCTGACTACAAAGCTCCCCTGAACATCTCTAGCCCACAGAATCCAAGGAGGCAGAAAAGCATATTAGAACTGCAGACAGGTCCGGATGGATCCAAGCTTTACGGAGCCACCAGAACTGTGACCGAGCAGTACGAGGAGGTGGATGAGTTCGGAAACAAGATCATCACTTCATCCACCACCGTCACCAAGCAATCAGAGACCCAAACCTCCTCCACGTGCAATGTGGTCTCTCCTCCCCGGTATGAGATTACCGCCTCGCCCCTCCTTCGGAGGTACCTAAACAGTCCTGGTGAAGACTTCCACTCCAATGGCAGCTTCCAGGAAACAGGGGTGGTCTTTGTCACTTTTGGCAACTCCAAGCCAAAGAAATAGAAGGCTTTGAATAGTGGGGGATGCTAACCAGGTAAAGAAGAAACAATGAATTCATCGATTTAACCATGTGACATACAGGAACTCCGCCAAGCCTTGTGATGCTTTTAGAATGTTCTCCTAGAGTTTGGCATACAAATACAATTCAGGGCCAGCACTTGTGGTAAACAACATCCTTCACCTCACTAACCCGACAGACTTGGAGTTACCCCACATCCGAAGATCTGAGTCTTGGATAGCAGCAAAAGCAAGAAAATAAACAAATGGGTGTTTTAGAAGGTTTCTTCGCCTCTGAATAGTGCTTGTGGGTGTGTCCAGGACATCTCTGAACACAGGCAGGAAAAAAGGACAACTAGAGCCAGCCAAAAGAACTAGCCTGTCTGGGTATTTTGGAAACAGACTCATTTATCCTACCTTGTCCATCTCTTTCTGATATCAACGCAGACCTCATCTCTCTCTCTCTCTCACACACACACACACACACACACTCATGGGTGTGTTGAGTAGTTTTCACTTAGCTATTAAAAGAAAGAACATCTTCAAATTGGGGTGGGGGAGAAGGGGGGAGGAGAGATACTTAGCAGAAACCAGTACATAGCAAGTATTCGGTACTACCTAAAATGGTATAAATCAGGATTTCCAGAATATTTGTCAGTGTCATTCTCCCTAAGGTGGACATGAAGAAAGATGCTCTAGTTAAGATTGTATCAAGTTCAA
This sequence comes from Eretmochelys imbricata, assembly GCF_965152235.1. Lineage (NCBI taxonomy): Eukaryota > Metazoa > Chordata > Testudines > Cheloniidae > Eretmochelys > Eretmochelys imbricata. The sequence goes on from NC_135573.1 coordinate 257,090,256, forward strand.
CTAAAGAAATAGATGGCTATTGCTTTCCTTTCTCTCTTTGACCTGTAATTTATTATTCATTATATACAAAATATTTTATTTTACTGTCCATGTATTCTTATGTTAAATGTTTAAATCCACTTTGAAACTTTGTAAAGAAATTCTTTTTATTATGAACTTGTTTTGTACATTCTCAATTCAAGATATTAGATATTTTGTGCCCCCTCCCCTTTTTTTTTTAATTTTTATTGCTGCATTTTGAAGGTAAACATTACCTCTGAAAATACACTGGTCTGGTTCTTTTGTTTTGCCACGTGTTTGATTGAGTTCAAAGTATTTAGAATGCCTCTGCTGATGAAGTAGTTGAGTCTTTCAGTGTCACCACCAAGCTTTATCAATGGAAGCTAAAAAGAAAACAGAGCTAGAACTGGTAGAAAAAAAACTGAATTTTCCAACACAAATGTATTTCCAACCAAAAAAAATCCACTCCACATTTTCGCTCTTTTACAGCCATATTCTTTTGAAAATTCAGAATTAAAAGAAAAATTCTATGTATTTTGACCAGCTATAAAAACATGAGCAAAGAATGTGTCTAACGTTTGATTAGTTGATTGGAGTTACTTAGGGCTACCTTGTGATTTGGTCATACAAGAGAACAAGAACACCTCTTGGCTGTCGAGTTCATTTGGGTGATAGGCACCCGGTTCTGAGCCAAGCCTGGCAGGAGCAGTCACACTACAAAGCCACATCCCCGTCAGTGTCTCCTTACTGATGCTGCGCTCACTCACATGCCTCACTAGGACTTCTGGGGGCATAGCCCATGGCTTTCAGAGCTACAGTGAATTGAGCTGCTCTGTGATTCTTTTCCAGCGACTTATGGGTGAACTTGTCTGTTTTTCTGGGCACAATTGTGGGAAGGCGTTGGAGGACTATCAGCACTGGAGTGGTTTAGCCTGTGTCCTCACTGCAAAATATGTGGGTTATCTGCCTGAGTGTAAGCAGCACTTGGGTTTTACCCTATATCCCAGATGAGCCAGCTAGCCCAGGTGTAAAGCACCACCAAACTCAGGCCAGAGGGGTTTACGTGTGGATTGCAGCTGGATTAGGGACAACACCTATGTAAGAACCTTCTGTTCAGGCTGGTCAAACCTTGAGTTAACAGGCTCTCTCTGGAGTGGCAGGCTCCAGCCCCATTACTCGTTGGCCAACACCAAGGCGTAGCAGTTCACTGCTAGTACAGGCCAGGAGCAAATTACTCCCTCTCCGCCAGAGCATGGAGGAAGCAAAGCTGTTGTGACTCAGCAGGGTGTCTGTGCCCCTCAGGGCTACATATGGGGCAGTGCAGCTGATGACCTCTGCTCGGGCTCTGCCTAAAGTCACAATCTAGCCCTTCCTCTGGAAAGGAGAAGAGTTAGTGGGGATTTTTCTCAAGCTGTGTGAGATCATGGAGGATCTATTAAAAAAACTAACCCAGCAGTGCAGCGTAGTGGTTAGGGCCCTCTGGATTCTTTTCCCAGCAATGTGAGTGGGCATGTTGGGTGACCTTGGGCAAGTCACTCTGCTGCTCAGTGTCTCTGTTTCCCCTTCTGTAAAATGGGGCTAATCACACTGATTTATTTTGCAAAGCACTTTGAGATCTACTCATGAAAAGCACAGTATAATAGCTGGGAATTATTCATTATTATTGTTATTATTCTTTCTACCAATTCCCCTTTGAGATAGAAGGGGTTCTGACACTTACACTGATGATTAACAAGAAGAAAAAAAAATGAAAGAAAATATCTATTCCTGCCACTTGTAGTTAATATATGGAACCTGCTGCCTCAAGATACCCAAGGGAGTTAAAGTGGCTAGATTCAAAGGGCAGGGTTATTCTATACTTGCCTAGCACTAGGTGAACTCAGATAAGAAGAAAGGTAATCAGACTTCATACTTCAGGACATAAGCTGATCAACTGTGGGGAACCCAGGAAGAAATCTTGTCTCCCATATACGGTGTTGCATGCATTGGTCAGCTATGTTATGGCTGGTTTATTCCTTCCTTTGAAACATATGGCATTGGTCCCTGCAGAAGGTAGGATGTCACATTGGGTGGACCAAACGATCAGATGCAGAATGGAAACTCGTGGAAGATACATTAAGAAGGAACACAGGAGCTCATCCAGTGAGCTGATATGGTCATGTGGTGGGGATCTGAGTTCACTCCTCACAGAGCAGGGTCTGAGATGGCAAAGCTCTGGAAGGAAGGAGCACCTCACATATAACTCTAGGATGACTCTTCCAGATGACATATGTAGTTGCCCTGATAGGCTCCAGCCAGAGCCTTGATGAGCCTTTCTTGGAGCATAGGAGGACCCTTTGAAATGGAAAAACAAGTATAAGCCAAGAAGAAACAGCTCGACCCCTTAGAAAGAACACACACACACACCCAAGAGTGATTTTTAACTGAATGCATCCAATGAAGTGAGCTGTAGCTCACGAAAGCTTATGCTCAAATAAATTTGTTAGTCTCTAAGGTGCCACAAGTACTCCTTTTCTTTTTAACAGTGGGAAGATAAGGGATTTGGCTTTGGGCCATGTTAAATTGAAGTTGATGGTGAAACATCCAGGAGGCAAAGTCAGAAAGACAAGAGGCAATAGGGAAGTTTCAATTCTGGCCAGAACCCTGAAGAACAGAGATGCACAAAACAATAAAGAGATGGGCAAAAGCACCTAGGGTCCAGGCAAGACACCATCCATTGAGTGTACCTGATCTTGGGGGATAAAAAGATATCCAAGCGTTTTAGCTCCTCCAGCATTGTTTTGTTCAGGATCAATTCTGTAAACAGGACTAAGGGGGTTTATTTTGATTTTTTGGAGTTGCTGTAGAAAATGTTTCCACACTGCTTTACTTATTCCTCCTTGACACCAATATTAATTTGTTTCAAGTTCCCTATGCATCTGCTTTATTTTATTTAATTTTAAAGACAGCTGCAAAGCTGCTTTAGCAAACTGCATATTGCTTGCATGGGCTGTGTATTCTGGTTCCACAGGAACCCAGATAAACCCAAATATCTTGCCTGCCAGCACTTAATAAATAATAATCTTATTGTTCGCGTTGCTGTTTTTTATGGGCTTTTCCAGTGCCTCAGTGAGCCATTTATGGCTGAAGTAATTTGAGAGGTCTTCCTTTCACGCTATTTCCATCACCCAGGAAAGGAAATATCATGATAAGATAGATGTTGCATTATTTCAGCTCTGTATGTGGCCTCTTGAAGTGTGAAAAGAGCCAAAGTAAAACAAATGCAAACACCTGCAACACAAATACAAGTTGAAAAATCAACACATTCTCACTGCCTCACCACCATTTGAGACCCTACAACAAACCAGTAGAGGGTTTTTCCTCTCAAATTCCAAGCAAGTTTGTATACTGCTTTCGGGGGGTCTTTGGAGACAATACATTATATTGTTCAGAACATAGGCACCGACTTCTGCAGGTGCCGGTGGGTGACCGACCTGCCTCTGCCCCCAGCCCCGCCCTGACTCCACTCCTGCCCTGCCCCTCCTGTCCCTGCCCTGCTCCCATTCCAACCCCTTCCCCAAAGTCCCCACCCCAACTCCGCCCCCTCCCTGCCCCATTAGACTCCTTCCCCAAATCCCCACCCCTACCTCCTCCCCTGAGTGAGCCGCGTTCCCACTCCTCCCCCCTCTGTCCCGAAGCTTGTAACACCACAAAACAGCTGTTTTGTGGCGGCAAGCACTGGGAGGTATGCGGAGGAGCGGGGACACGGCACACTCAGGGGAGGAGGCAGAGGTGAGATGAGGTGGGGCAGGGAGAGGAGCTTGGCTGCCAGTGGGTGCAGAGCACCTACTAATTTTTCCCCTGTGGGTGCTCCAGCCCCAGAGCACCCAAGGAGTCGGTGCCTATGGTTCAGAATATTTGCCCTGCTGTGTCTCTCTGCAGAGAACGGGGATCATTGTAAACGCATACTTGCAAGAGGAAATTTGAAAAAGACAAGTGCAAATTACTACACTTAGAAAAGAAAAATAAAATGCACAAATACAAAACCATCTTGGCAGTAGTACTGTGAAAAAGGTGTGGGGATTATAGTGGATCACAAATTGAATATGAGCCAACAATGTGATACAATTACAAAAAAGACTAACAACACTCTGAGGTATATTAACAGGAGTGTCATATGTAAGACACGGGAGGTAATTGTCCCACTCTCCACAGGCAAGGAGGCCTCAGCTGGAGAATTGTATCCAGTTTTGGGCATCACACGTTTAAGAAAGATGTGATCAGATAGGAGACAGTCCAGAAGACAGCAACAAAAACGATGAAAGGTTTAGAAAACCTGACCTATAAGGAAAGGTTAAAGAAAACTGGACATGTTTAGTCTTGAGAAAGAAGACTGAGAGGGGAATCTGATCACAGTCTTCAGGTATGTTAAGGGGTGTTATAAAGAGGATGGTGATCAGTTGTGCTCCACTGAAAGTAGGGCAAGAAGTAATCAGCTTAATCTGCTGCAAGAGAGATTTAGGTTGGCTATTATGGGGAAAATGTTCTAACTATAAGGGTAGTTAAGCTCTGGAATAAGTTTCCGAAAGGAGGGTGTGGAACCCCCATCATTGGAGGTTTTTAAGAATAGGTTGGACAAACACCTGTCACATATAGACTAGGTTTATTAGGTCCTGCCTCAGCACAGGGGACTGGACTAGAGGACCTCCCAAGGTTCCAGCCCTCCATTTCTATGATTCTATGAAAGCAGATGGGTGGATTGACTGGGGCAGAGGAGGGTATGTATCACACTTATTATGCAGACCCAAAATTTCCAATCATGGCTCTGTCCCTTTAAATAATATCACAGCAATGAAACAACAAAAGGAGAGAGGAACGGACTGAAGTGCCACCCTTTATTCAGCTAGTTAGGCCTACAAGGTCTGTAGCAACATGTAGAGTGCATGTCCCATCAACCATTGTTAGGATACTCCTGTCACATTAGGAAACAATAGTGTATAGCAGAGGTGGAGCCTTTGCCTGAAATTTGAACCTCCCAATGGTTACCAAGTTGCATCACCACCTCAACTTGAGTTGGCTGGAGTTTGTCATCAGTGAAATAGGCTTGGGGAAAGGAAGGGGGCTTTGAATCAGGCTCTGGCCCCCAAACTCAGGTCTTTCTACTTTGTTCTTCATTACTCAGCCCTTAAGGAAGCCAGGCAGCTTTCACATGTCACTAAGAATGGACATGGCCCCAATCAGAAGCCTCTAGACAAGCTCAATTAAAGAAACATTCTGCATACCTCCCAAATTATTAAAATTACTTCCCAACTCCATTACCCCACCCCTAGACCTTCACCTCTAGCCCAACTAAATATATTTGCTTCAGCCCAAGGGAAAGAGTTGAACATGAGGAGCCTTTCACACTGCAATCAAGTCCACGGGCATTCAGGATGGTTCTGTTTCTCACATTCATACCCAGGGGCATTTGTGATTAACTGGGGAGGCCAGTAACTAGTAGAAATACTGGATGGATAATCACAGAATCATAGTAGCTGGAGATGGAAACAACTTACTACTCATTGACTCTGTGCCCTACAAAGAATGGATCTAATCCCCCAATAAAGGAGGTATCAAATAGTAAAGTTATACCACGCTTGAGCTTAGCCAAAAGGCCAAGGCACCTGCAGTGCCGAAGACCATAAAAGCTTTGGGCAATTGCTTTCCTGCTCAGAGCACCTGGTGACAACAAATACTAACGGCAGACTGTAGACTTGAATTAACTGCCCAAACACTTTGATAGCGCAGAATAAAGTTTGCCCAGGACTGCCTTGTGCCCTTTCTGAATGTGGAAAGTGGCTCAACTTAAACCTCTGAAAACCAGGAAATACAAAGTTATGATACATGCCAGCCTCTGACATTTCCTTCAGACCCCTTTTTCCACAAAGACACAGGACTTTGAGGAGTGACATTGATAGGTGAGATCCCTTGGCTCATGTAGATTGGATGAATTATTGTCGAAAGTTGACATTTGTTTTCTGTGTTCATTTTTCAGGATAAACGTAAGTTACTGTGTTGACTGAGGACAATATCCTGGTATCCTGTTAGTCAATGTTGACCATAGGCCAGTTCTAAAGCCATGTCTATGCTACAGACACAACAGCCTAGCGATAGCACTGTAGCTATACCGCTGTAACCCCGTAGTGTAGGCTCAAACTATACCAACAGCAAGGGCTTTTCCATCACTGTAGGAACTCCACCTTGCCGAGCAATGGTAGCTAGGTTGACAGAAGCATTCTTCCATTGACCTATCTGTGTCTACACTGGGGGTTAGGTCAACACAGCTAAAGTGCTCAAGGGTCTACATTTTTCACATCCATGAGCATCTCAGCTATATCAACCTAAATTTTAAGAGTAGACCAAGCCTTAGAAGGCTGTCAGGGTTCCTTCCCCACTCTGAACTCTAGGGTACAGATGTGGGGACCCGCATGAAAGACCCCCTAAGCTTATTCTTACCAGCTTAGGTTAAAAACTTCCCCAAGGTACAAACTTTGCCTTGTCCTTGAACTGTATGCTGCCACCACCAAACGTTTTAAACAAAGAACAGGAAAAGAGACCACTTGGAGACATCTTCCCCCAAAATACCCTCCCAAGCCCTACACACCCCCTTTCCTGGGGAGGCTTGAGAATAATATCCTAACCAATTGGTTACAAAATCATCAAAGACCCAAACCCCTGGATCTTGGTACAATGGAAAAATCAGTCAGGTTCTTAAAAGAAGGATTTTATTAACAAAAAAGAAAAGGTAAAAATCATCTCTGTAAAATCAGGATGGAAAATACTTTACAGGGTATTCAGATTCAAAACAGAGAGGATCCCCCTCTGGGCAAAACCTTAAAGTTACAGAAAACAGGAATAAACCTCCCTCTTAACACAGGGAAAATTCACATAAAACAAAAGATAAACTAATCCGCCTTGCCTGGCTTACCTATGTTGGTTGCAATATTGGAGACTTGGATTAGGATGGGTCGGAGAAGATGGATCTCTGTTTGGCCTCTCTCAGTGCTAAGAGAGAACACCACATAAACAAAGAGCACAAACAAAAGCCTTCCTCTCCCCCACCAAGATTTGAAAGTACCTTGTCTCCTTATTGCTCCTTTGGGTCAGGTCTCAGCCAGGTTAGCTGAGCTTAAAAGCCCTTTACAGGTAACAGGATGATGCCTCTGGCCCGGAGGGATTTTATAGCACTGTATACAGAAAGGTGATTATCCTTCCCTTTGTATTTACGACAAGGGCTCTCTAGTATGGGCACCTTTCCTAATGTCCAGCAATCCCTTTGATTATACAGCCATGGACAGTCTCTGCTACTTGCTTTTCTTTGATGACACTCAGTCCCATTGTTCAAGAAATGGGTCAGGAGCATGAGTCGTGATTACATTACCCTTACCACATTACCCTTATCACTTAGTGTCTTTCATCTTCCCTCTATTTAATTAATGCTATTTTCCTTGACAATTCTTCTAAAGTAAAACTGGAGTCTGTGTGGATTTTAGAGCACTTTGAAATATCAGCTCTTAGGCCAGAAGCAAAGTCTCAGGGCACCTCTACATTTAAAACGCTGCATCAGCACAGCTGCACCATGCAGCTGCGCCACCGTAGCACTTTAATGAAGACACTATGCCGACAGAGAGAGCACTCCCATTGGTGTAGTTAATCCACTACCCAAGATGTGGTAGCTATGTCAACGGGAGAAGCTCTCCTGCTGACATAGTGCTGTCTACATGGGGAGCTAGGTCAGTATAACTGTGTTGTTTGGGGTGTGGATTTTTCACATCCCTGAGCAATGTAGTTATACCAATATAGGTCTGTAGTTTAGACCAGACTTTAGGGAAAACGCTGCCAGAGAACCCTTGGAACAATTGCTCTCCAGGGCATGAGAGGACTTCCCTGCCTCCGGTAGCCTTTTATTAAAATTATTCACCCCTTTACCTCCAAACTCTAGGGATGACTTAGCCCTTATGCTCATGAAAATACTTCTGATGAACAATTGTTTGTCCTTTGAAATGCACCAGGTGGCAGGCCCTTAAATTAAGTCCCCTGGGGAAAGATATCCCTGCCCCCCCCCAAAAAACATTCACCCCACTTTATACACATACGATGTGCCCCACTATCCATGTCATTCTGCAGAATTATGTACATACATTTCCAGCAAAAGTCAGATCATATGTAAGTTTGCTCGCTAAGTGGCATTGCCTCCTTCCTAAGTCATAATTAAGAGAAAGCATTTTGGTTTATATGGGAAAACAAATTAATAAATACCCCTCTTCTCTGCAAGAACGCACACACCCTTCTGATATATGAGGGTTCAGCATAACTTAAGGGAGCACCTTTGCGGGTGTCTAGATGTCACTGTGTTCAGTGTAGAAGAAATAGATCTGTAGCTTAAAAGTACATCTAAGAACATAAGAATGGCCATACTGTGTCAGACCAATGGTCCATCATCCAACAGTGGCCAATACCAGATACTTGAGAGAATGAATAGAATAGACCAACCAGGAATTTGAGAGCTTAAGAAAAAATTAACATCATTTGTAATATGATGAGAAAGTTCAACAAGAGAAGCCAAATCAGCAAAATGATGTTGCATGTTTAATTGCAGGAGTTGGGGTCACAGAGCTATTTAACTTTGGGTTTGTCATTTCAGTCCATGATGAAGGAGGTATGTTCCTCATGCCTCCAGCCTGTCTCTTCTATGGAGTGTGTGGCAGCCAACAAGGTCCTTCTACACCACTCATGCTTCTGCTGCATGCTCTGCAAGAGGAAGCTAAGGTAAGTAGTGGGAGTAGGTGCCATTTACTCCTGAGGGATCTCAAAGTGGTTTACAAAGCATGGGCCCAGCAGTCCCTTTCAGTAACTCTGGTAGGGAAGAGCTCTGCAATGGTCACAGAAAGGGGAGCAGTGTTTCTGTGATATAATCTCTCCCCCCTTCCCTGGAGCTTGAAGACTGCCCTTCTCAAACCCATGGTGCTAGGGTTCTGTGGATCAGGAATCCTGCTGAAGGCAGTTGGGGCTACAAGCAGAAAGCAGCTGCAGCCCCCAGGCATGCTCCCCGCAGACTTCAGGCTGCACCTCAGCAGACATCTCTGTAAGAATTAATGACATTTCAAGCAGCACGGACTCGTACCGGGTCTCCTGAGTACAGCACAGCCATGGGGCGAGGCAATCAGTGATAGTGAGCACTCCCTGCAGCCGCCCTGGGGCGAGGCAACCAGTGACAGCGTGACTCCCACAGCCGCCATGGGGCGAGGCAGCCAGTGACAGCGTGACTCCCACAGCTGCCATGGGGCGAGGCAGCCAGTGACAGCGTGACTCCCACAGCTGCCATGGGGCGAGGCGGGCAATGATAGCGCGGCCCCCCCAGCAGTCATGCTACCAGGGAGAAGAGACATGCCAACAGGTCAGCACAGAGAGGCACCTATTCCCTGCTGAGGCTGTGGGAACTATGGGGCTTGAAGCAGCGGATCCTAGGCCCTGCAAACATTCTCCCTGCCTTCTTTAAGGCTCCCCAAACTCCTCATCCCTGATGGGAGTATTAGGAGGAAACTGAAGGGCGAACCATGGCATTTCCTGGGCCCTCGCACTCCTGCAGCTGGCTTTACCACAGGAGGACCCTCTGCACTGTTATAATACTCAGAATAAAGGAATTATTTTACTTTTGACATGCAGCCACCTCTGGAGTGGAGACTGGCAACCAACCAGCACACAGTGTATTGCACAACAATGGCAAAAAGGGGAAAGGACAACAAGGTGAAACCTTGCAGAAATGTCCTGAGATCTTTAAGAGGTGACAGAGCATCAGCTTTCAATATCTTTCACACACAGTACATTGCTTGTGGCACCTTAGATGCCTGTGGCATCATCAGATGAAGTGAGCTGTAGCTCACGAAAGCTTATGCTCAAATAAATTTGTTAGTCTCTAAGGTGCCACAAGTCCTCCTTTTCTTTTTGCAGATACAGACTAACATGGCTGCTACTCTGAAAACAGTACATTGCTTGCCACTCAGTTTATTGACCTAGATTCGTAGATATTAATGCCAGCAGGGGCCATTCTGATAATCTAGTCTGACCTCCTCCACAGGCCACTGAATTTCACCCAGTGATTCCTGCATCAAGCCCATATCCTGTGGTTGAGCTAGAACATGTATTTTAGAAAGACACCCAATCTTAATTTAAAGATTTCAAATGAGGAAGAATGCACCACATCCCTCAGTAAACTCCATCCAGCTTACTGTGTGCAAGAGGCCTTCAAAATGGACGCCCTCATCAGAAGGGTGAAGGACTTAGCTAAACCAATTGGGATTTGAACCAGTGTTGTCAGGGTGCCATGATATTTCGAAGGCCACTATTTTAGTCCCTCCATCTGGACTTGTTTTCAAGGAACCTGAAGAGCCACTGTAGAGTTGGCTCTGAGATTCCCCAGCCTTAACCCCCATAATAAAAAGTTGCGATAGGAAGAATGAACACTTGGTAGGCGGTATCCTCTCCCAGGCACGTTTTGAAATGACACCTGCTATTTGATGCAACAGGGTCATTCCAAAGGTAAATATACACACATCACTCTTGATGTGTATCATTAAGCTCTCGGGGCAAGTGTCAATCACAGGTTAGGGTTGCCAACTTTCTAATGTCTGAAAACCGGACGCTACAGCAGGAGAGTAGGACCCTCCCACCGCCCATACTCTGCCTCATCATCTGTGGCCCTGCCCCCTGCCCCGTCTCTTCCCCAGGCCCTGCCCCCCTGCTCATTCTTCTCCCCCCCGCCATCACTAGCTGCTCTCCCCCCTCCTTATTCCTCGTTGCTCAATCCTCTACACCTGCTCCCTGCCGCCGCAAGCTGACTCCCTCTGCTCCAGAGCTGGGACAGGAACTGCAGCCCCTGATGCGGAGCCTGCCTGCCCACGAGAGGCACCCCTGGCTGAGCAGGGGCTGGCACGAGTTGATGACCCAGCGCCTCCCTCCCCCCTCTCCCATGGTAACTGGACTTTTGGTGTCCAGTCAGTACATCTGACTGGACACTGCACAGGTCCCTTTCGAAAATCAGATATCTGGCAACCCTAGCCACAGTAGGATTGATCTAGCAGTATACAGAGGGGAGGGAGATCACAAACCAGTTTGAACCTCAAGATGGGGATCTGTGGGCCACCTGGGAAATCTCACAGCCATCCAAGAGAGCTGGAGACACCAGTTTGAGAACCTTGTTGACATGGTTAGTGTTTAACACATACACAGTGACAATAGATTCATAGGTTTCAGAGTAACAGCCGTGTTAGTCTGTATTCGCAAAAAGAAAAGGTGTACTTGTGGCACCTTAGAGACTAACCAATTTATTTGAGCATAAGCTTTCGTGAGCTAAAGCTCACTTCATCCAATCATCCGATGAAGTAAGCCATAGCTCACGAAAGCTTATGCTCAAATAAATTGGTTAGTCTCTAAGGTGCCACAAGTATTCCTTTTCTTTTTGCGAATAGATTCATAGATTCATAGATATTAAGAATCAGAGTTAGTTGGAAAATGGGCTTTTTTCTGTGGAAAATTCGACAACAATAAAAATCACGTGTTTCCCTCAGAATTTTCCATAGAAAAATTTGGCTTTCTGGTGAAAAATTGAAAAGAGAAATATTTCAATTTGAAAATGCTGCTGTGGCATCTCATGGGAGTTGTTGTTTGGATGCCTCTTGCTCTCATTCTCCTTTGTAGCTGGGCTTCCTGGTCAGACTACAATCTCTCATGATACACCGTGGTCTCCCCTCATGGAGAGGTGAGACATTTGTGTCATGGGAGTCCCCTCTCATGATGCATCAAGGGAGATGAAGTCTGTGTGGAGATCCTGACTCACAGAGGAGAATGGGGACATGAGGAAATGGAACTACGACTCCCATGGTGCACTGCAGCAAGATAGCCAAATAGAAATATTTCGGTTTGCAGGCGTTTGGTTTTTTGACCCCACTACCCCCACAAAAATCCATAGAAACCAGAAACTTCTAGTGAAAATTTTCATTTAATCAAAAACCAAAAATGTCCATCATAAAAGTATTTTGATGCAAACTTTTCAAATAGCACTAATGATAATGATAATTCTTTCCCTCACACATAGTACTCAACTGTTGTCCTGATGTGTGTTTTACAGCTTGCATAACTCCACTGCCCTCCATGGGGTATTTTACTGCAAAGTCCATTATAAGCAGCTTGCCAAAGCCAGGGGAGGAAGCGAGGAAGAAAAGATTGAATGCAAACAAGACCAGCAGCTACACGCAATGCTAACACCAGGCCAAGGATCAGAGCCTAGGAATAGATATAACAGGGCAGAAAAAAAAATTGTGCAGAGAGAGAAACTGCAACCCAGATCCTTTAATTCACAACCACGTCGCAGCTTGGCGCCACCTGATGGAAGTAGGCAACTGAGCAGTGAGTTTGTCTCGAGAAACCAGCTCAGAACTAGCTGGCCGCCTTTGAAGAAAAGCTCTGCAGAGGCAGCCAGGAACCCGGACAAACCGGGAAAGGGCGAGGGGCGAGACACTGCATTGAGCTTAGAAACCTGTCAGGCCGCAGGCAGCAGAGCCGATGGGGTTATGCTCAGGACGCATGATGGAAAATCAATAGCAGAAACGGCTGTGAAAAAGAAACCGAGCCTGTTACCTGGGGTCACCTTTCTAAAGGAGGAAGGGCAAGGTTTTCCCTGGGTTAAAGCAGCGGGTGGGAAAGGGGAGCTCAGAGATGGTAAAAAGAAACTGGGGTTCATGGAGGGAAAGGTGGCGACAGCGCTGAAAGGAAAGCAAAGGATCAGAGTATCTGAGAAAGTTGCTGGGTTCCAGCAGAGTAAATCCAGACTGGAGAGTAAGAGTCTTCCTGCCATCTCACCATTAGCATTGGTGCCTGTGAAACCTCCTGCCCGTGGTTCCTTCGTCTCCCATTCAAAAGCACTAAGAGCTACTAATTGGACATCTACAACAGCTGTTCAGGCTGGTGCTCTCCATACTGCAAAACTCCTGCCCAAGGATAACAAGCTTAGTGTAACTCCCTCCACCGAGGCCCTGTTTAAGGAAGGAAACATAAACCTTAGCATAGAGAGAGCTGGATCTGTTCCCAAAATTACAGTTAATTTGCCTGAACTGACTCTATCCATGAGTTCAAATACACAGGACCAGCAGCATCCTCAGGATCCTGGGCGTGGCCCATTGGCCTCTCACGACCTAGGAGAAGCTGAGATGCCCAGCATTCCAAACATGGTACCAGAATGCGGAGCGGGGGGTTACATTTCTTCCCTGCATAAGCCTGAAGCTCAGATGCATCCAGCTGAACATGATGCTCTCAAAGGCAATGAAACAACTTGCCTCCCCAGTGCGTCAATGACATCTTACACAGTGGCTGGCTCATCAGAGCTGGGAGTTTTGGTGCCATTACTCCAGACAGCTGAGCAGGTGAATGAGAATTCAAAGACAGACAGCCAAGAGTTCTCTGGAAACCTAATGCCACTAACTTATGAGGCAAATGTGCAGGGATGTGGAAAAGACCTCAAAAGCAATGGGGCAGAGGTTGAGAAAGTGAAAATAATGCAGCCAGAGAGCAAAGACTGTTATGAATTTGTGGAGCATACTTCTGGACATCTCTCTCAGGAAAGCAAGTCAGAAGGAAGAGCCATCTCTTCAGCTGGACAGGCAGGGAGAACAGATGATCAAACTGGGTCCTACTTACCAGAAATAGAATCTCAAAACATGTATGATCCCCTAGTAAATATCCCACAAGGGGATATTTTGATAGATAACGTTAAACTATCTACTAGGGACATTTCAGGATCAATGGAGACACATTTGAATACAGCCAGCACTACTGGGATCTCACATGATAAGCCCAGCAGCTCAGAAGATACTAAACTCAAGTCAATGGGTCAAGATGACACTTTGGGACAGAGCAGCCTTCATATTTCTGAACCACTGGGCAGAAAGTTAGAAGCTTTCAGATCTAATGAATTAGCAGACAAACCTGAAACTCACCTAGCAGGAAATGGGAATGTGGATGTGAAACCCCAACATGAAAGTGAGTCACATGGAACTGCTAGTGCTCCTCAAGGCAAAGGGACTAGAAATGATCATGCCAGGAAAGATACACTCGCAAAAGCTTCCAGTCTTGGGAAAAATCCCTTTGCTAGGCTTTTTGCTTACGAAAATAAAGGCAGCACCTCAAAGAAAGACCTTGCAGGGAAAAAGAAACCCACGAAGCCCCAATCTGCCTTGGTGACATTATTTGGCTATTCCTCAAATAAAGACAGGAATCCAAAGGAAAGTCTTACAAAACCTTCATCAAAACTTTCAGAGCAAACAAACAATGGAGATCAGCAGGAACCTTCCCAGACTGGAAGCTCCTCAAGCCAGGCAGAGCAACAGGCCAACAAGAAAATGACAGCATCAGATGCTGTTACTCAGATCGGAAGAGCAGAGGCAACCCCACAAGATTCACCGCAGACTTCTGCGTACCACTTGGGAGATGGACGAAGTGAACGTTTTCCACATTTAGACAGCACTGAAGTCTTAGGGTCCAATGTGCTTTTGTTGACTCCTGGTGCAGACAGTTTGAGCAATGCTCGACATTTACATGAGGCACCTAGTCTTGAATTTCATGACCAACCTCATTTAAATGTGCAAACTGCACAACAGGGTGATGCCAATTGCTCATCTTTGATTCCATCAAGGGACTCTCAGGAAGAATCTCCAGCAACCACAGAAGGCAGACAGCCTCCTATGGGACCGACAGCTGCAACAGACACTAGTGTGAGTCTGACCAATGAAGGAAAGCATTATGACACGTCTACATAAAATGGAAACCCTGGCTGGTTTGGATGATCAAGATTCAAAGATCAAGACTGGAACCTTTTCCACACTAAGTCATTTAGGAGCGTCACACAAAGAAATTGACCTTCCTTTAGAAGACAGAGATCTTTTAGAGTCCAGTACACTTTTGTTGTCTGCAGGGGCCAGTAATTTAAAAAGCACAAGCAAAAACTTTCCTGGCATCAGTGGCACAGATATCCAATGCCCAGCTGATTCAGACATGCAAAATTCGCAAGTGAAGGATCAACCTTCCTCCAATTTAAATTCCTCAGAATTATACAATACAAGTCCATGACGGAGAAATGACCCTCAGCTGTTATTAAAATCCAGCTCCCTTCTCCTGATGGAAGATGACCTTTTAGATATTGATGATACTCATGGAATTTGGAACTCTGAGTTGTTACAGCAGTTTGAGCTAGACTCCCACTCTCAGGTGGACACAGATGATCCTTTTGGACTGGGTCTCGACACTAGACAACCAACTACTGATCATCTGTATACTTTGAGAGACAACTTTCAACCAATGTCCACATCTATTCCCCACGTTGCTAAGCCCCTTAATGATATCCTGGATACCTTGAATACTGAGGCAACAGCAGCACTCCAGCAAGCACTGATGATAGTGGAAAAGAGTGTACAAGCACCAGATCTTCCATAGTATTGCATGATGTCCAGCCCCACGCAAACCTGCCTTTGCTTAATGATGGTTTTAAAACCCAAGACTGTTTTATATAGATGTGATTAATGGCTAAAAGCACAAGCACACACACATGCACGTACTATAATTTAGCTGACACTGAATTTGAAGGTCTGTGATAATTTTTGAACGGCATGGAGATCAGAGTTGGAGATCACAGCCCAGGTCCTGGTGGATAAGTGCCCATATCACAAAATCCATGATCACAGCTGGAGACTGCTGACAAGGATCCTCAGAGAATTGGCCACAAGGACTAACCTACCTTTTCTCACCCCTTGAACAGGGCCTCTTCATGTTGGAGCTGAAGCATGACATCAGGACAGCACGGAGAAAGCTTGAACTGCTGTTTTCTATGTTATAGTGGATTCATAGAGGCCTTCAAGCTCCAAAGATGTCACTCTAGTAAGCTTTCATGGGCAACAGATTCAATCAGAAACCAAAAGGGAATAGCACTGTCATTTGAGAATCTACCTCTCCTTAATAAAAATGACAGCAGTGGAGATGCAAACTCTGCAAAGCAACAATTTCCCATCGCTTTTCACCATGTTGTTTGTATAGCACCTAACAATAATCCTTGACTTCCTCCTGCCTTCAACACTGGTGATCTCGCTCCTTCTCCTCCACATCCTGCCCTCCCATTGGCTTTCCTAGCACCTTCCTCCCATAGTTTCCCCTTGTCAGTCTTGCAGCTTTCTCAGCAGTCTTTGGCAGTTCCTCTCCTTTTGGCCCATCTCCCCTTCTCAGAAGGAGTCCCACAAGATTCTTCCTGTGTGCATGCGTGCTTGTATATGCATGTATTGCTCCCCTCTACTCAATACTCCGTTCTGTGCAATGGGTCCTATATACTGCTAATAGTGATCTTCCCTTTTCTAAAGTGTGGGGGTATGCGGGGGGGCGGGGTCCTGTGCTTCTTGAGAGAAGTTCTATCCCCTGCTGCTGCTGTGATGTTGAGCAGGGCCACACTGTGCAACTTAACAATAAATGTCACATCTTTGATAGCCATTGATTTGTTTCAGGTGTAACCTGCCTCCCTCCCCTTATGGAGTTTGCCAGCTCCTGGAGCTCTGGACTGAGCCTTTAGAAGATAGCTGTCAAAGCCCACGGACCTCACTCCCAGCATATGTGGAGTCAGGGTTGAAACAGACAAAACTAGAAGCTGCTGCTGGGATCAGTGAGCTTTTATGCAGGGGGTGATTTGGACAAGCAGTCCACTGGACAATGACAACCCAGGGCTTCACAGCCCTCAGCAAGTTAACAGAGGAAGGGCCAACCTGACAAAGAAGGTGTCCCTCCTAACTACGCAGGAGGCTAAAGCGGGATGGGTGGGGAGCCCAGGTGCTGCCCCTGGGGGATTGGAAGTCCCGGGGGAGTTGTAGAGCAAGCTCACCCTGCACTCAACCCTGAGCAGAAGCTGAAGCAGAAGCTGTCCTGCAGGTCTGGCTGGGCTTGCCATTGCAACCCCGGCGCTCGGGGTGGCAGCACCGCTCAGGTTTGGCCCAGCGCCCCCTGATGGCGGGGTTCACAGGCCCACATCTGAGTGAGTGTCGTGTCACAGTGCCACTCAGTGACATTTGGCCTTGCGACCCTCTGTCAGACCAAACCTGAGCAGTGCTGCGACCTGGTGCACCGGGAGCTGGGTTACAACACGCAGAGCAGGGAGCCGAGCCCAGCCAGCCCCGTGGGAAGAGGAGCTACGTGAACTGGGACCGGGGATTGTGTGGTTCAAAACGGGCTAGTCCTGCAAAACACGGGGCTGCTGGGAGGTCGGAGAAAGCGAGTTTAAGTTGGGAAGCTGGGAGAGAGAAAGAGAGAGCAGCTCAGGGCATCCCTGCCACATTCCCACTGCCCCCAAAGGAGTTGGCGCTGCTCTAAAATCTAGTTGCCCGGATCCAGTGGCTCCAGCGACCGGAGACGAGCAGTAACTCTTGATGGGGGAGGCACAATTTAAAGGTTTGGGAGGCGCACGGTGACAGCCCCACGCGTCTCCTCTGGCCCCTTTCCCACTTCCCCTGCGCCTCCCACGCCCAGCACCACCTCCCCCCACTCCTCACACAGCTCCTTCCTCACTTACTTCTCCCATCGCCTCCTACTGTGAGCGCAGCGCGGGCCAGAGCAGGCTCCCGCCAGCTACTGACGAGCAGGTAACTGGCTGCGGGTGAGGAAGGGACGAGACCCAGCGGGCTTCCTTGCACCCTCTCTGGCAGAGCTGCACTGCCAGCCCCATCTCTCATCCCAACTCTGGACGCCTTCTAGTAGGGGGTCAGTGGGAGCGCTAGGTGTTGGTGCCTTTCCCAGGCACATCCCCCTCCAGCATGTTCAGCCCAACTCCCACCCTGGCAGAAATCTGGGCGGGCATGTGACCCCAAGTGGCCCCCACACATCTTCTCTGGCAGTGACCAGCAGTGAGGGAGAGATCCAGCCTGCCACCAGCTATCGAGGGCCAGCCGAGAGCCCAGGATTGCAGACGAGGGAAACCAGCAAGCCCAGCTGGTGTCAGGAGAGATCCCTGCCCCGCTTGGGGGTGAAGATAAAGTAAAGGTGACTTTTGTTTAAGCCAGCCAATGCCACGGCACTCCAACTCTCCAGCTCAGGCCACACAAGCTCAGCCATGCCATCCACCTCGGGGAGGTGCCAGGGAGGGAGCTGGGGCTGGAGGAGCTAGAGAGTGTTAGGAGGTGGAGAATTGGGTTATTTATAAAATGTTTAGTAATTATTAATCCTTTCCTTCCCCAGATCCTAGTTTTCTGTTCCCAGTAAAGCCCCCACCCTCTGTTTTGCTGTTCGATTTGGTATAGCATTCCTTTGCTGCCGTTTGTTGCATTTACTTTTTCTCCACTGTGCACTGGGGCTTTGCCCTCCAGGCCAGCTTGGAGTATTACCCTGGCTTTCTCAAGGGACATCACCCCCAGGTATGCAGCAGAGTGAGGAGTCACCTTGAGCAAAGACACTAGGCGCCAAGAACAACAAAGCTAAACAGGTCCCAACCTGCACGAGGAGTGGGGAGAAGCCACTCCAAGTACTGGGGATCCCAAGTAGCTGGGAGAGAAAAGGGAGGAGGCTTAAGCCACACCTCAGGGAAGGGGGCTACATAGATCTCAACACTCCTTTCCCCACATGAACCCTCTTATCCCAGCTGGGCTGGGGAACACAGCCTGAGGACAGCCATGCCAGTGCTACCTTGGGTTACAATGGGCTGTAGAGGTCATGTGATTTCCAAATGAAACAGGTGGAGAGACATGTGGGTGCGTACCTGAAATGAACCTCCAGTCCTCCTGAGGAGGCAGGGGTTAGCGTGTGAGCTGAGAGGCTGGCTCATTGCCCACTCTGCCACACTCTTCCTGTGTGACCTTGGGCTAGTCACCTCACCCTCTGAGCTGCAATTCCCCTTCTGTAGAATGAAGATAAATACTCTCTTTCCCCTGCCCGTTCTCGGTCTTCTCTATAGGGTCTTCAGCGCAGGTGCTGCCTGTTATGTGTCTGTACAGCGCCTAGCACACTGGGGTCCTGTAACCTATGCTACTGAGGAAAAACTTCCTAAATGTCAAGGTGGTTAAGCACTGGAATAAATTGCCCAGGGAGGTTGTGAAATCTCCATCGTTGGAGATTTTTAAGAGCAGGTTAGACAAACACCTGTCAGAGATGGTCTAGATAATACTTAGTCCTGCCGTGAGTGCAGGGGACTGGACTAGACGACCTCTCAAGGTCCCTTCCAGTCCTATGATTCCATGAATAGCAACCCTGGCTCAGACTCTTGATACACTATGTTGGGCTAGTGAAACACTCCCGATATGCATGACTCCCAAACCCACCCCCACACCCAAATTCCCAAGCCCCCGTTAAACATGGCCAATTTTAGCAGAGGTGAAGTCCAGCATCTGCTGCTACAACCACACATACAGACATTTCTGCCACTGTTTGTAATCCTCAATTGCCTCCTTTACACTGCAGCAAATAATTGCCAGAGTTTATATGGTACATAAACTATCGGTAAGAAGGAAGGAACAATACAGCCAGCACACATGGAGGTTTTTATTTATAAACAGAGTTTAAGCCAAGAAGTTTGTGGTGGCAGATGTTGAAAAAGGAGGAAAACCACATCTCATTAACAATACACAGATTCTGCTCCATCTCCAACCCCTTGTCCCTCCCCAGCCTTGTCCCTGTGCTCACCTCTCACACACAGCCTGAGTGAAGAGAAAAGCTTTACACTATCAATTGGAGATCAGACAACCACAGGCTTAAGGGAAGTTGTCAATACAGCTCCCAAGGAACGGGAACACACCAATACTCTCCACCAACAAGGGACCCAAGACCTCCCCACTAGATTTTACTAGCCATAAGGGGCACAGGTTTCATCTGCAGGTGAGAGGAAACCTAGGAGAGCCAGAATCTCAGTGAGCTCATGTCGAGGTTCCTTCCCCACTCTGAACTCTAGGGTACAGATGTGGGGACCTGCATGAAAACCTCCTAAGCTTACTTTTACCAGCTTAGGTTAAAACTTCCCCAAGGTACAAACTATTTTACCTTTTGCCCTTGGACTTTCGCTGCCACCACCAAACGTCTAACCGGGTTTATTATTGGGAAAGCGTCATTTGGAAACGTCTTTCCCCCCAAAATCCTCACCAAAACCTTGCACCCCCCTTCCTGGGGAAGGTTTGGTAAAAATCCTCACCAATTTGCATAGGTGACCACACACCCAAACCCTCGGATCTTAAGAACAATGAAAAAGCAATCAGTTTCTGAAAAGAAGGATTTTAATAGAAATAAAAAGAATCACCTCTGTAAAATCAGGAAGGTAAATACCTTACAGGGTAATTAGATTCAAAACAGAGAATCCCTCTAGGCAAAACCTTAAGTTACAAAAAGACACAAAGACAGAATATCCATTCCTTTCAGCACAGCTTATTTCCTCAGCCATTTAAACAAATCATAATCTAACGCATATCTAGCTAGATTACTTACTAAGTTCTAAGACTTCATTCCTGTTCTGTCCCCCGCAAAAGCATCACCCTTATTTCCCCCCCCCCCACCTTCAGCTTTGAAAGTATCTTGTCTCCTCATTGGTCATTTTGGTCAGGTGCCAGCGAGGTTATCCTAGCTTCTTAACCCTTTACAGGTGAAAGGGTTTTTCCTCTGGCCAGGAGGGATTTTAAAGGTGGTTACCCTTCCCTTAATATTTATAACAGCTCATGTTATACTTATTCCTCCTGATGTGGTTCTGCTCCTACCTCTGATTGATTTTATCCACAAAATAAGCAGGAAACTCCTCACAGTGAAAACGCTTTCACTCTGCTTTAACTGTGCTGCACATCTCCCAGAACAGTCCCATCTTTAGTGGTTTTGCAGACAGTATGAGGGAGGAAAATGAAGTCTGCTTGCAAGTCCTGTGCACCAGTTGTGCTGCAAACAAATATCCTCCGAGCTGCCCTGCCTCTGCCCTACGCATTCATCCCTAGCAAGTTATCTGCATAACAAGGTGGCCTGTGAGGATGCACTAGTGTAAGGACAGGTTTCCCTTCAGAGGAAATGGCAAAAAGATGATCACAAGCAATTATAAAACATAGTGATGGGTGTGGCGTAAGAAAGGGAACAGACCATCTCCCAGATCATCACTAGAGCAGGATATAGTCTGTATAACATTTTCTCTTGAGAGATCTCAAACTCCATGAGGTTCAACCATCTCTGTGGTTGGACAAATTAAATAAGGTGGTCCCCTACAAAGTGAAAACCTGCTTCCAAACAGACCCCCCAGAACTCAAAGCATTCCCCACAAGTTTTCATTTTAACAGCCAAGTGAGTGACACCTGAAGGACGATTGCTCCCCATTAGCCATGCTGGCTGATTGCTTGCCATTCTGCAGCAAAATCCTGGTTACCCCTCACCCCCTGGTAACTAGGAGCTAGATAAAAGCAGCAGGGTTTTATGTGAGTGCAGAGTAAGAAGAGAATTAGCATTGACAACACGTACTGCAAGAGTCCTGAACCTGCTCTGAATCATAACCCACCTTAGCATTTTTTTAATTTGGACCTGCCCCCCATTACGACAGTGAGAAGGACACGGTCACCTAGTGTTGCAAATACATTTCTCCAAGGGATACCAAGCAAACCACTCAAATAAAAATGCAAGTCAAATTGTAGGCTAAAAACACCCTTACTTTTAGACCTGAATGGTGCGCTGTCCCCATGCACCAGGCTGCAAAGCCACTCACTCAGATTTGGACCAGCTGCCGTTATGCCAGCCGAGAAGGGGCTCTATCTTTATGCCACCCTGATCCAGTCAGGAGCCAAGGGGGGGCAGGGCTGGGCTTCTCTCCGTCCCCTTGTTGTGCCCCTGCTGAGTGCAGGTTTTCAAAAGTGGGAAGTCTGCACCCCTGCTTAAAAAGTGCGGGGAAGGGCCCCCATGTCTGGAGCCTATGGCTGTGCCCAGTGTTCCCTTGAATTTTTCCCACGCTTGTGCAGAATGAATTTTGTACGTGCACCAATATGGAGGTGATGTGTAACACATCACCTCCATATTGGCGCACACAGCAAAATTCACATGCTGGGGGTGGGGCCGCGGGGTGCATGGGGATGAGGACTCTGGCTGGGGGTGCAGGCTCTTGTGTGGGGCTGGGGATGAGGGGTTTGGAGTGCAGGCTGCCCTGAGGCTACAGCGGGGAGAGAGGACTCCCCCAAGCTCTCTCCCCACCACAGCAGCTCCAGGGCTCGGGCCGCGGGATAGGTGCCTCTCACCCAACTGTGGCAGGGCTGGACCATGCTGAGGTCAGGGCGCCTCTCCCTCAGCCGCGGCAGGTCCGTCTGCACTCCAGGCCACCGGTGACAGTCCGCGGCTTCAGGCTCCCCATCCGTAACCGGCGGCCCAGAGGAGTGGCAGCGACTGTGGGCTCCTTCCCACCACCACCCCCGTCACTGGCAGGCAGCTGCTGCCTGATGGTGACTGACAGCAGTAGCGGAGAGAAGTCCTGATCCTGCCACCATTATAAACCTGGTACTATGGGCTGGGGAAGGGGCGCCGCAGCCCTGAATGCCTGCACGGCGCTTAATAGGCGGCTGCACGGCTACGCAGCTGAGAGAGAACTTAGGCTGTGCCCCCTAGAAAGTCTGGCAGGCGCGCGCTCCCTCGTTGAGCACTTATGACTTATTAGATGTAGGGTGACCAGATGTCCTGTTTTTATAGGGACAGTCCCGGTTTGGGGGACGTTTTCTTATATAGGCACCTATTACTCCCCACCCCCGTCCCATTTTTTCACACTTGCTATCTGGTCACCCTAATTAGATCGTTTCATTAAATCTGTTCCCCTGCCCACGTGGGACTGTTTTCTTAGACTGTGTCCAGTCCCGGTTTATATATTTGTAAGTGATTCCCAGGCTACTGCACAGATGAATAAAACTCACACTTGGGAAAGGTTTGTGCAGCTGGGGGAGAAGACGAAACAAGAGACCCTGTCTTAGCTTCTGATTTTTATCTTAAATTCATCCCTTCAATTTCTCCCAGCTCGGCGTTGTATCTAATACTCACTGAATGGAGCAGCAGTGATGAACTGCAGGACTTACTGGGGAATACTAAGAGGGAGCACATGGGGAAGGCAAATGGGAAAGAGGAGAACAAGTGCTGGCAGAGAACTGTTCTGCTCCAGGAATTAGTGTAAATAAAGAACCAAGCTGAATCCACTGATGGCTTGCAGACCTTATTCCCAGTACAACACTATGTGGTCTTTGATTCCTCAGGATCTTATGGCTGTTTGCTGGCTCAGCTAAACGCGCGTGATCCTTGTGTGTCCTACATCCCGGTCGCCATCTTTTCGTTTCAAGTGTCCATTTTCACTGGACCTAATGAAAGGGAATATGGTTAAATATAGGAGAAGGACCCTTTTCAATATTACAACAGCTTTTCCAGCTTTGCCACTGGCTTGCTGTGTAGCCTTGGGCAAATCATTTAACATTTATAACATTATAACATGAAGACAGTCACAGAGGTGACTAAGAAAGGGTTCTGGCTATGTTTGATGCATACTTTATACCTCAGAGAAATGTAGTTTATGAAAGAGCATGTTTCCACCAGAGAATTCAAGATCCAGGAGAAAATGTTGGTTTAAAAAAAAAAAACCAACATGTGCACTGAATACAGGAGCTCTCTGCATACATTGGCTGAACACTGTGATTTCAGTGAAACAATGGTCACATAAACACCACCCTATACCGGAAACCTACTGACCGCTATTCCTACCTACATGCCTCCAGCTTTCACCCTGACCACACCACACGATCCATCGTCTACAGCCAAGCTCTGCGATACAACCACATTTGCTCCAACCCCTCAGACAGAGACAAACACCTACAAGATCTCTGTCAAGCATTCTTACAACTACAATACCCACCTGCGGAAGTGAAGAAACAGATTGATAGAGCCAGAAGAGTTCCCAGAAGTCACCTACTACAGGACAGGCCTAACAAAGAAAATAACAGAACGCCACCAGCCGTCACCTTCACCCCCAACTAAAACCCCTCCAACGCATTATTAAGGATCTACAACCTATCCTGAAGGATGACCCAACACTCTCACAAATCAGGGAGACAGGCCAGTCCTTGCCTACAGACAGCCCCCCAACCTGAAGCAAATACTCACCAGCAACCACATACCACACAACAGAACCACTAACCCAGGAACCTATCCTTGCAACAAAGCCCGTTGCCAACTGTACCCACATATCTATTCAGGGGACACCATCACAGGGCCTAATCACATCAGCCACACTATCAGAGGCTCGTTCACCTGCACATCCACCAATGTGATATATGCCATCATGTGCCAGCAATGCCCCTCTGCCATGTACATTGGTCAAACTGGACAGTCTCTACGTAAAAGAATAAATGGACACAAATCAGATGTCAAGAATTATAACATTCATAAACCAGTCGGAGAACACTTCAATCTCTCTGGTCATTCGATTACAGACATGAAGGTCGCTACAACAAAAAAACTTCAAATCCAGACTCCAGCGAGAAACTGATGAATTGGAATTCATTTGCAAATTGGATACTATTAATTCAGGCTTGAATAGAGACTGGGAGTGGCTAAGTCATTATGCAAGGTAGCCTATTTCCCCTTGTTTTTTCCTACCCCCCCCCCAGACGTTCTGGTTAAACTTGGATTTATGCTGGAAATGGCCCACCTTGATAATCATACACATTATAAGGAGAGTGGTCAGTTTGGATGAACTATTACCAGCAGGAGAGTGAGTTTGTGTGTGTATGGGGGTGGGGGGGTGAAAAAACCTGGATTTGTGCTGGAAATGGCCCACCTTGATTATCATGCACATTGTAGGGAGAGCATTGGTAGCGAGTAGAGTAGGGGCATTAGGGGACGAGAGTTGAGGAAGCGTTGTTCTAAATCAGCCATAAAAATGTTGGCATACTGTGGTCACTTTGGATAAGCTATTACCAGCAGGAGAGTGAATTTGTGTGTGGGGGGGCGGGTGAGAAAACCTGGATTTGTGCTGGAAATGACCCACCTTGATTTTCATACACATTGTAAGGAGAGTGGTCACTTTGGATAAGCTATTACCAGCAGGAGAGTGAGTTTGTGTGTGTGGTTTTTGGAGGGGGGGTGGGGGGTGAGAAAACCTGCATTTGTGCTGGAAATGGCCCACCTTGATTATCATACACATTGTAAAGAGAGTGGTCACTTTGGATGGGCTATTACCAGCAGGAGAGTGAGTTTGGGGGGGGGGGGGCGGAGGGTAAGAAAACCTGGATTTGTGCTGGAAATGGCCCAACTTGATTATCATACACATTGTAAGGAGAGTGATCACTTTAGATAAGCTATTACCAGCAGGAGAGTGGGGTGGGAGGAGGTATTGTTTCATGATCTCTGTGTATATAATGTCTTCTGCAGTTTCCACAGTATGCATCCGATGAAGTGAGCTGTAGCTCACAAAAGCTTATGCTCAAATAAATTGGTTAGTCTCTAAGGTGCCACAAGTACTCCTTTTCTTACTGTGATTTAGGGAATGCAAAACATCAGACAGAGGCTGGTTACTGGGTTAACAGACAAAACCTTTCACAGCAGGTACAAGTGAAAAGAGATTTAACCCTTGCAACAGCTATTCAAATAGCAAAGCAGTCCGAGCTGGTGAGACAGCAAAACCCAAGAGCAACTTGCCAAACTTGAAAAACAAGAAACTAACTTAGAAGCTGTTAACAGATGCAGCATGAGTGCTAAAAGCTATTCCCATAAGACCCCTGAGGCAAGGAGAGAGAACTCCCAGGCCGAAGCACAAATCCCAGACCCATTCCTTGCTCTTCTGAGTTACAGATCAACACCAAGCTACTGCATATAGTCCAGCACATCTACTGATGGGAAGACAACTCAGAACTCCTCTTCTAAGTTTGGAAAAGAAACTCTCTCTAAAGAAGCCAGAACTGAAGAGAGTTGCCAAACTGGATAAAAAGCCAGAAGGAGTCTACAGACATTTTTACAACAGATATCACTCTGTTAGAGAACTGCTGGGTGTCAGGGACCGGAACAGCTGCCAGCCTGCTAACTGTCCTGCTAGGCAATCAAAGAGCCCAGCTGAACTGCCTTCGAACTCAGTGGCCACAGCCCCGACTGGTTCTTGGTTGAGTAGTCCTGCTTATAAGCTTGACTCCACAGCAGATCAGTGTGTGCTGAGTGCATAGCATGCCCACAGCTACACTTGCCCTTGTTCCAGTCCTTGCTTCAGCCTGCTCCCAGCTCCTGTTTCTTCTTGTTCCAGCTCTGCACTAGCTTCTGGTCCCCGCTGGCTTTGACCCGCAGCTCTGCCTCTGGCTTACAACTCTGGTTGCCCCTCTGGCTCTGGCATTCAGCTTCTGTTTATCCAGTAATGATCCCTAGATTCACCTCTTGCTTACAACTCCTGTTTACCCCCCCTCCTCCTGGCTCTGGCATTTGGCTTCTGACCCCTCCAGTAGTGACCCTGGGCTTGTTTCCTGGACCCTGCCCACCCTGGACCCAGCTCCAACAGGTAGGCTGCCGAACTCTTGCTTTCACCACTAGGCATGACTGCCCACAGCCCAGTCAGCAACAGTTGAAGCAGCCCAGTGCAAAGGCTAGGGACCCATCTCACTGTCATGGACCTACACTTTCCTGACAGCTCTGGTAGGGGCCATACAGAGCTTGCAGTCACAGGTGTCCACCCTGCAGGGGCAGAATGTGGCCCTACAAGCCCAGGCGGCTTCACTGGCAACCCCAGCTCTTGCCCCCCAGGAGCCAAAGACCCTGCTTCCAGACAAATTTAGTGGTGATCATGGTCAATTCTGAGGTTTCCCAAACCAATGCCAGCTCCTCTTCTTGCTTCACCCCTAATTGGTTCCCATAAATAAGGGCTCATCATTAGTCTGCTCACTGGGGAGCCCATCGCCTGGGCCTCCACACTCATGGAACAGTCCAGGCCCCTCCTGGGCCAGTTGGAGCAGTTCATTTAGGCCATGTTGCCTATCTTCAGTGACCCCCACCACACCCAAACCACTGAAGCGAGGCTGCAAACGCTACAGCAAGATCGCACTCAGCTGCCCAAAACGCAGCTGAATTCCATTGCCTCTCCATGGACGCTGTGTGGAATGACACTGCGCAGCATCGTCAGTTTAGGCTAAATGATGCTATAATGGACAAACTGGCACAGGTCAAGCCCCCATCCCGTCTCAACAACCTGATCCACCTATGTGTCAGAACTGATGACCACCTTGCTGAGCGACACCATGAACATGGCACAGCCCCTTGAGCCCAGAAAATACCCCAGCTTCCCATCCCTCAGCTGCGCACCCCACTCTAGGATCCACCACCCATGCATGTCAACCAGGCCCAGCCACACCTATCTGAGCCTGAGAAGAACTGATGGCGAATTTTGGGCCTGCATCTGTATTGTGGGGGCAGAGGTCAGACCAGCTTTGGAGTTGGGAAATGTCGAGCCACAGCCTCAGTTAGAGGTTCCAGGCTGGGTCGATCCTTTTCCCCCTCCAGAGACTCTCTACCTCAATGCACCTTTTGGGATGGCAGCAACCACCAATCCTCCCTTGAGGCATCTCCAGCTGCCACTGCAGCTCCTACTCCCAACAAGCCCTGGAGGTTCTGTTTGACTCGGGAGCCTCCGGTAACTTTATGGACCAGGACATGGCAAAGGCCCAAGGGATCCCTGTCATGTGTAAGAATTCCCCAGATCTGGTTGAAATCACTGATGGGTCGCTCCTGGCCTCAGGGCTAGTGACCCACCAGACACCCCCTTAGGGGTCACCACCATACAGGGGCACCAGGACACTCTTCAGTTCAGGTTGATTCAGTCCACCTACTCATGGGTCGTCATGGGAATGCCCTGGATCACTGCCCAGGACCCCTGTATTGATTGGCAAAAAGGGACAGTATGCCCTTCATGTCTATCTGCAGGAGAATCTGCAAACAAGGTTTATCCAGCTATCCACCTCTCCAGCTGGACCCTGATCTTCATTAAAAAGAAGGATTGTTCCCTGAAGCCCTGCATTGACTATCGGGCCCTCAATAAGGTGACAGTTCACAACCATTGTGCACTTCCCTCATTCATGAATTCCTAGACCAATTACACTCTGCCTGAATTTTTACAAAGTTAGAATCTCGTGGGGCCTATAACCTGGTCCAAGTGTAAGAAGGAGATGAATGGCAAACCATTTCCACATCCCTTATGGACACTTTAAATACCTAGTTTGCCAGTCTGTGTAATGCTCCCACGATCTTCCAGCACTTTATCAACAATATTTTCCGGGACATGCTGGATGAGTTCATTGTTATTTATCTCAATTACAGCCTTTATTTTTCCCCGATGATGAAGCACAGCATGACCAGCACACATGGAGGGTCTTGGAAAGGCTTTGCCAACACCACCTGTATGCCACACCAGAGAAATGCCAGTTTGACCAGGATACAGTAGAATTTCTCGACTGTATCATGAGGCCATGGATCTACACAAGGTGACAGTCGTTGACTGGGCAGTACCTAGAGATGTCTAGGGGGTCCAATGCTTTTTGAGCTTTGCCAATTTCCATACATGGTTCAACAAGAGTTTCTAAGGATGGTTGCCCCAATCACAGCCCTCCTGCAAAAGGGAGCCCATTTTTCTTGGACTCCAGAGGTGCAAGTGGCTTTTGAGCACCCAAAGCAGAAATTCATCATAGCCCACATTTTAGTTCACCCTGACCTGGGCTGGCCACTTGTGGTAGAAGTGGGTGCCCCAAAGTTGGTTCTGGGAGCAGTCCTCTCCCAGATGGCAGCTTCCAATGGTCAGCTTCACTCTGGCACTTTTTACTCATGCAAGCTCATCCCGGTGGAGCAAAACTATGACATCTTCAATAAAGAGCTACTGGCCACCAAAGCAGCCTTTGAGCAATGGTGGCATCTGCTCGAAGGCAGCACATTCCCAATCCAAGTCCTCACCAACCACAAAAACCTGGAATTCATGAAGACAGTTTGGCACCTAAATCAGCGACAGGCCCAGTGGTCCCTCTTCTTCACACAATTCGACTTCCTGTTGACCTACTGCCAGAGGACCAGGAAGGGAAGGCAGATCATTATCCCAAAAGGTATTGAAAACCTAACCAAGAGACACCATCCACGATCTTCAAACCATCAAATATCGTCTTGGATACCACTACCTGCAACCTACTACCCTTCATATGTGTCCTGCTGCCCAATGATCCCTTTCTAGTTAAGATTCATCAAACTCTAGACAATGACAATGCCCAGACTGACTTGACCTTCACACTCCATGAAGAATTTCTGTATCAGAACATACCTGATGGCCAACCCAGGTTGAAAGTGCTACAAATCTGCCATGATGCTACTCTGGAGGGTCACTCCGATCAATTCAAGACCCAGGCCCTGGTGCTGAAGAGTTTCTGGTGGCTGGCCCTCTGCACTTTGGTAGCAACTCAAGTCCAGTCCCATGACCTTTGCACCTGGACCAAAACCACTCATTTTTCTTCAGCCCTTGCCCACTCCACCTCCACTTTTTGTCAGTGGACTTCATTGTGGAGCTACCCTCCCAAGGATACACCACAATTCTAGTGGTAATCAATCACCTGATAGAGATGGTGCATTTTATGCCATTTCACGGCCGGCCTAGCACCCAGGAAACAGCTCGTCTGTTCAAAGACAATTTCTTTTACTTTCCTGGATTGCCCACATTGCATAGTATCTGACTGGGGTTTTCAGTTCGTTTTCCACTTCTGGTGGGAATTTCTGTGCATCCTGGGCATCGAAACTTACACCTCAACTGTTTACCACCCTAGTACCAACAGTCAGGCAGTGACAATCAATCAGGTTCTGAAGCAGTATCCACACGATCTCCTAAATTACCACCAGATGATTGGCTGGTACTCATTCCCCATACAGAATTTGCCTACAACAACTCCACAAGTGCTGCGACCCAGCAGACCACTTTTTTGCAAATTATGGGTTCCACTCTCAGTATCACCCCGAAATCCCCCTTGACTTGCCAATGCCCAGCGTTGCTGACCTCACCACAAACATCCACCAAGTACATCAAGAACTCAAGCACTGGTTAGAAGAGATTAGGCCAGCATCCAAGTGCCACACCAACCAACACCATCAGCTGACCTCTAATCTCAAGGTAGGGGATAAGATTTGGCAAAACCTGAGATCCATCTGGGAAACTGGACCATAAATACTTGGGACCATTTGCAATCATTGAACAATTTAACTAGGTAGCCTTCTGATTGCAGCTGCCAGAACCCCTTGAGATCTACCCATGTTCCACATCTCCCTCCTGGAACTTTTCATCAAGAATCCCTTCCCATAATGCACTACTCCTTCCCCTCCACCGATAGCCATACAGGGTCAAGAGGAATATATGGTCCAGTAGATTCTGGACTCCCGCCAAGTCCAGGGAAGACTAATATCTGATGGGGAGGCCCAGGGGAGCTTTCATGGGAACCTGTGGAACACATCCAGGCCCTGGACCTCCTGTGCACCTTCCATTGGGCCTACCCCATGAAACCTGCCCCAGGGTCCCCTGGGAGGCGATCCTGAAGAGAAGAGAGTGCTGTTAGGGACCAGACAAGCTCAGAGCAGCTGCTGGCCTGCTCCCCGACTAACTGTGTTACGAGGCAACCAACGAGCCCAGCTGCATTGCCTTAGAACTCAGGGGCAATAGCCCCAGATTGGCTGTTGGTTGACCAGTCCTGCTTATAAACCTGGCCCCCACAGCAGAACAGCAGCTGCTCAACACATACCACACCCACAGCTATGCATTCCCTTGTTCCAGTCCTTGCTTCAACCTGTGATGGGTTCGGTCCCAGAGATCCCCTTGGGACTGCCACCTGACGTACTGGAGTTACCTCTGAGCCGGTTTTCCCTGCCAGCTTGGGACTCCAGAACCCTGCCTTGTTGAGCCAGACACACTAGCCTGCTGCAACACAGACTCAAGGTCTGAGCCCCCAAAGCTGCAGGCTTTAAGTGAAAACAGCTCTGCAGGTTACCAGACACCCAGCTCCCACTGGGATCCAAACCCCGAATCATAGAATCATAGAATATCAGGGTTGGAAGGGACCTCAGGAGGTCATCTAGTCCAATCCCCTGCTCAAAAGCAGGACCCATCCCCAATTAAATCATCCCAGCCAGGGCTTTGTCAAGCCTGACCTTAAAAACTTCTAAGGAAGGAGATTCCACCACCTCCCTAGGCAACGCATTCCAGTGTTTCACTACCCTCCTAGTGAAAAAGTTTTTCCTAATATCCAACCTAAACCTCCCCCACTGCAACTTGAGACCATTAATCCTTGTCCTGTCCTCTTCCACCACTGAGAATAGTCTAGAACCATCCTCTCTGGAACCACCTCTCA
The DNA here is from genome assembly GCF_965152235.1 of Eretmochelys imbricata. Classification (NCBI taxonomy): domain Eukaryota; kingdom Metazoa; phylum Chordata; order Testudines; family Cheloniidae; genus Eretmochelys; species Eretmochelys imbricata. Next base: position 257,121,659 of record NC_135573.1, read on the forward strand.
GGTAGTTGAAAGCAGCTATCAAATCCCCCCTCATTCTTCTCTTCCGCAGACTAAACAATCCCAGTGCCCTCAGCCTCTCCTCATAAGTCATGTGTTCCAGACCCCTAATCATTTTTGTTGCCCTTCGCTGGACTCTTTCCAATTTATCCACATCCTTCTTGTAGTGTGGGGCCCAAAACTGGACACAGTACTCCAGATGAGGCCTCACCAATGTCGAATAGAGGGGGACGATCACGTCCCTCGATCTGCTTGCTATGCCCCTACTTATACATCCCAAAATGCCATTGGCCTTCTTGGCAACAAGGGCACACTGCTGACTCATATCCAGCTTCTCGTCCACTGTCACCCCTAGGTCCTTTTCCGCAGAACTGCTGCCTAGCCATTCGGTCCCTAGTCTGTAGCTGTGCATTGGGTTCTTCCGTCCTAAGTGCAGGACCCTGCACTTATCCTTATTGAACCTCATCAGATTTCTTTTGGCCCAATCCTCCAATTTCTCTAGGTCCCTCTGTATCCTATCCCTGCCCTCCAGCGTATCTACCTCTCCTCCCAGTTTAGTATCATCCGCAAATTTGCTGAGAGTGCAATCCACACCATTCTCCAGATCATTTATGAAGATATTGAACAAAACCGGCCCCAGGACCGACCCCTGGGGCACTCCACTTGACACCGGCTGCCAACTAGACATGGAGCCATTGATCACTACTCGTTGAGCCCGACAATCTAGCCAACTTTCTACCCACCTTATAGTGCATTCATCCAGCCCATACTTCCTTAACTTGCTGACAAGAATACTGTGGGAGACAGTGTCAAAAGCTTTGCTAAAGTCAAGATACAATACATCCACTGCTTTCCCTTCATCCACAGAACCAGTAATCTCATCATAGATTAAATAAATCCATTTTACTCTGTATAAACTGTATACAGGATAAACTCAAATTGTCCGCCCTCTATAACACTAATAGAAAGGTATGCTGTTTGCTCCCCCAGGTATTAATCACTTACTCTGAGTTTACTAAAACAAAAGTGATTTTATTAAGTATAAAGAGTAGGATTTAAGTGGTTCCAAGTAATAACAGACAGAACAAAGTAAGTCACCCAGCAAAATAAAGGAAAAATACACAAGTCTAAGGGTATGTCTACACTACAAAATTAGGTTGAATTTATAGAAGCGATTTTATACAGTCAATTGTGTGTCCCCACTAAGCAGATTAAGTCAGTGGAGTGCATCCACAGTACCGTGGCTAGCGTCAACTTCCGGAGCGTGCACTGTAGGTAGCTATCCCACAGTTCCCGCAATTTCCGGCACCCATTGGAATTCTGGGTTAAGCTCCCAATACCTGATGGGGCAAAAACATTGTCGCGGGTGGTTTTGGGTACGTCGTCAGTCGCCCCTCCCTCCATGAAAGCAATGGCAGACAATCATTTCGCGCCTTTTTCCATGCGGATGCCATACTGCTTTCAGCAGACGGTGCAGTAGGACTGCAAACCAGCATCATCCACCACTTCCGCTGCAACTCTGCTCTCCTGCAGATGCCATACCACGGCAAGCATGAAGCCTGCTCAGATCACCACGGCAGTTATGAGCATTGAAAACACCTTGCACATTATCCTGCAGTATGTGCAGAAATAGAACCTGCAAAAGCAGGCGAGGAGACGACGGCAGCGCGGTGACAAGAGTGATGAGGACATGGACACAGACTTCTCTCAAAGTACGGGCCCTGGCAATTTGGACATCCTGGTGGCAATGGGGCAGGCTCATGCCGTGGAATGCCGATTCTGGGCCCAGGAAACAAGCATAGACTGGTGGGACCGCATAGTGTTGCAGGTCTGGGATGATTTCCAGTGGCTGCAAAACTTCCGCATCCGTAAGGGCACTTTCATGGAACTTTGTGACTTTATTTCCCCTGCCCTGAAGTGCAAGAATACCAAGATGAGAGCAGCCCTCAGTTCACAAGTGAGTGGCAATAGCCCTCTGGAAGCTTGCAATGCCAGACAGCTACTGGTCATTCGGGAATCAATTTGGAGTGGGCAAATCTACTGTGGGGGCTGCTGGGATCTAAGTAGCCAATGCAATCACTGAGTTGCTGCTATCAAGGGTAGTGACTCTGGGAAATGTGCAGGTCATAGTGGATGGCTTTGCTGCAATGGGATTCCCTAACTGTGGTGGGGCAATAGACGGAACCCATATCCTTATCTTGGGACCGGAGAACCAAGGCAGCCAGTACATAAACTGAAAGGGATACTTTTCAGTGGTTCTGCAAGCACTAGTGGATCACAACGGACGTTTCACCAACATCAATGTGGGATGGCCGGGAAAGGTACATGACGCTCGCATCGTCAGGAACTCTGGTCTGTTTGAACAGCTGCAGGAAAGGACTTACTCCCCAGACCAGAAAATAACCATTGGGGATGTTGAAATGCCTATAGTTATCCTTGGGGACCCAGCCTACCCCTTAATGCCCTGGCTCATGAAGCCTTACACAGGCATCCTTGACTGTAGTAAGGAGCAGTTCAACTACAGGCTGAGCAAGTGCAGAATGGTGGTAGAATGTGCATTTAGACGTTTAAAAGTGCGCTGGCGCAGTTTACTGACTCGGTTAGACCTCAGGGAAACCAATATTCCCATTGTGATTGCTGCTTGCTGTGTGCTCCACAATATCTGTGAGAGTAAGAGGGAGATGTTTATAGTGGGGTGGGAGGTTGAGGCAAATCGCCTGGCTGCTGATTACATGCAGCCAGACACTAGGGCAGTTAGAAGAGCACAGCAGGGTGAGCTGCGCATCAGAGAAGCTTTGAAAACCAGTTTCATAATTGGCCAGGCTATGGTGTGACAGTTCTATTTGTTTCTCCTTGATGAAAACCTGCCCCCTTGGTTCACTCTACTCTCCTGTAAGCCAACCGACCTCCACCCTTGGATCACCACTTGCAGAGGCAATAAAGTCATTGTTGTTTCAAAATCATGCATTCTTTATTAATTTGTCACACAAATAGGGGGATTACTGCCAAGGTAGCCCAGGAGGGGTGGGGGAGGAGGGAAGCACCGAGTGGGGTGGTGCAAGAGGGGAGGACAAGGCCACACTGCACTTCAAAACTTATTGAATGCCAGCCTTCTGTTGCTTGGGCAGTCCTCTGGGGTGGAGCGTTGGGTGCCCGGAGGTGTCTCTCACCACCACCCCCCCCCCCCGCATTCTTGGGCATCTGGGTGAGGAGGCTATGGAACTTGGGGAGGAGGGGAGTGGTTACACAGGGGCTGCAGTGGCGGTCTGTGCTCCTGTTGCCTTTCCTGCAGCTTAACCATACGCTGGAGCATATCAGTTTGATCCTCCAGTAACCTCAGCATTGCATCCTGCCTCCTGTCATCATGCTGCCGCCACCTCTCCTCCTGCTCGTCCCTCCTGTCCTTGCATTCATTTTCTGCTTTCCTGGACTCTTCCACTGTTTTCCTCCATGCATTCTGCTGAACTCTTTCAGTGCAGGAGGACTGCATGAGCTCAGAGAACATTTCATCGCGAGTGAGTTTTTTTCACCTTCTTATCTGCGCTAGCCTCTGGGATGGAGATGATAGGGGGAGCGTTGAAACATTTGCAGCTGTGGGAGGAAAAAAAGAGAGAGTAGTATTTAAAGAGACACATTTTAGAGAACAATGGGTAGACTCTTTCACAGTGAACCAAGCTGTTAACATTACATAGCACATGTGCTTTCAGTACAAGGTCGCATTTTGCCTCTTATATTGAGGGCCTGCCAGTTTGGTGTGAGAGATCACACATGCAGGGCTGGGCAACAGAATTCGGCTTGCAGGCAACCATGGTAAGCCAGAGTCTTTTGGCTTCTTCAACCTTCATAACATGTGGGAATGGTTTCAAACAGCAAAGCCCTCATTTCCCATACCAAGCACCCGTTGGGTTGGCCATTTAAAATGGGTTGACCATTTAAAAGGAGGGGGTGTGGTTTTTGGGTTAACGTGCAGCACAAACCCAACTAAATCCTCCCCCCCGCAACCCAATTCTCTGGAATGAGCGCTTCACCCCTCCCCCCACCATGCGGCTAAAAGCGGGGATGATTTCTTTTCAGCCACAGGCAAACAGCCCAGCAGGAACAGCCACCTCTGAATGTCCCCTTAATAAAATTCCCCTATTTCAACCAGGTGACCATGAATGTTATCACTCTCCTGAGGATAACACAGAGGGATAAAGAATGGATGTTGCTTGAATGCCAGCAAACACTGGGACCATATGCTGCCATGCTTTGTTATGCAATGATTCCAGATTATGTGCAACTGGCCTGGTGTGGTAAAGTGTCCTACCATGGAGGACGGAATAAGGCTGCCCTCCCTAGAAACCTTTTGCAAAGGCTTTGGGAGTGCCTCCAGAAGAGCTTCATGGAGATGTCCCTGGAGGATTTCCGCTCCATCGTCAGACACGTTAACAGACTTTTCCAGTAGCTGTACTAGCCATGAATGCATCCCAAGTCTTCAGGGCAAATTAATCATTAAACATGCTTGCTTTTAAACCATGTATTATATTACAAAGGTACACTCACCAGAGGAGCCTTCTCCGGCTTCATGGTCCAGGAGCTCGGGTTGGGAGGGTATTGGCTCCAGGGTGATCAACAGTTCCTGGCTATCAGGGAGAACAGTTTCATCCTCCACCTCCTCATCATCTTCCTTGTCCCCCAAATCCTCATCCCTGTTAAGTGAGACTCCCCCCTTGCAGGAGTTCACGTATGGGGTGGGGCAGTGGTAGGGGCATCCTCTAGAATTGCATGCAGCTCATCATAGAAGCAGCATGTCTCGGGGTCTGACCCAGAGCAGACGTTTGCCTCTTTGGTTTTTTGGTAGGCTTGCCTGAGCTCCTTAATTTTCAAGCAGCACTCCTGGGAGTCCCTGTGATAGCCTCTGTCCACCATGCCCTTGGGGATTTTTTCAAATATTTTGGCATTTCATCTTTTGGAACGGAGTTCTGATAGCACGGATTTGTCTCCCCATACAGCGATCAGATCCAGTGTCTCCCCTTCGGTCCATGCTGGAGCTCTTTTGCGATTCTGGGACTGCATGGTCACCTCTGCTGATGAGCTCACCATGCTGGCCAAACAGGAAATGAAATTCAAAAGTTCCTGATGCTTTTCCTGTGTACCTGGCTAGTGCATCTGAGTTGAAAGTGCTGTCCAGAGCGGTCACAATGGAGCACTCTGGTATAACTCCCGGAAGCCAATACCATTGAATTTCAGCCACACCACCCCAAATTCGACCTGGCGATGTCAATTTCAGCACTAATCCCCTCGTCCGGGAGGAGTACATAAATCGATTTTAAGAGCCCTTTAAGTCAACAAAAATGGCTTTGTTGTCTGGACAGGTGCAGGGTTAAATCGATCTAATGCTGCTAAATTCCACCTAAACTCAGTGTAGGCCAGGCCTAAGCCTAATACACAAAGAAACTGATTACAGGTAAAATCTCACCTCTCAGAGATGTTCCAATAAGCTTCTTTCATAGACTAGACTCCTTCCTAGTCTGGGCCCAATCCTTTCCCCTGGTACTGTCCTTGTTAGTTCCAGCAGACATCTTAGGTGGAAAGCAGGGGTGTTCTCATGATTGGCAGCCCCCTTTGTTCTGTTCCACCCCCTTTTATAGCTTTGGCACAACGTGGAAATCTTTTGTCTCTCTGGGTCCCCACCCCTCCTTCTAAATGGAAAAGCACCAGGTTTAAGATGGATTCCAGTATCAGGTGACATGTCCACATGTCACTGAGACCCCAGCCTCCATTCTTCCTGGGCTGGCCCACAGGTACCCCGGAAGGTTTGCAAGTAAACAGAGCCATTTACAGGTCATTGATTCTGAAGTACCCGTAATGGCTTCCACTTAATATATTTACATCAGTAATACAAGTTTATGTCTTATTCTCCTCACTCCAGACATGGAAATAATACATGCAAACAAATGGGATGAGCACACTCAGGAGATCAAAAACTTTGTAATGATACCTTATAAGAGACCTTTTGCATAAAGCATATTCCAGTTACATCATATTCATACTCATAAGCATATTTCCATAAAACATTATAGTGTGCAACATCATTCAGCCTGCTTCCAGTTCTTGCTCATTCCAGCCCTTGTTTCAGTCCTGCTCCAGCCCCTTCTTCCCCCTAGCTTCAGACATCTGGCTTTAACCCCTGGATCTGCCTCTGGCTCACAACTCTGGTTGATCCTGTGGTTCTGGCATTTGGCTTCTGTCCAGGAGTGGCAGAAGGTCCCTAAAAGTGGGGGAGCCCCACACTGGTGTCCAAGCTGAGGCCCCGGCCCCCCTTCACTGCCCCTTCCCAGAGAGGCCCCGCTTCTGCACCACCTCTTCCCCCCAAGACTCCACCCCCTGCTCACTCCTCTCTGCCCCTTTCCCCCCACACCTTTAAATCTGTTTGGTAGCCATCCTGCAGCAAAAAAAACTTCAGTACCAGATTTCAAAGAGAAACTGCTGAGCTTCAGTTCATTTGCAAATCTGACACCATCAGCTCAGGATTAAACAAAGACTGTGACTGGCTTGCCAACGACAAAAGCAGTTTCTCCTCCCTTGGTGTTCACACCTCAACTGCTAGAAGAAGGCCTCATTCTCCCTGATTGAACTAACCTTGTTATCCCTAGCCTGATTCTTGCTTGCATATATATACACCTGCCTCTGGAAATTTCCCCTACATGCATCTGATGAAGTGGGTACTCACCCACAAAAGCTTATGCTCCAATACGTCTGTTAGTCTATAAGGTGCCACAGGACGCTTTGCTACTTTTAAAGCTTTTACTGTATTTTGTAAATGATAGAAATCTAGAACTAAAAGGGGGAGCTGTAATGGAATACTGTTCAGCCACTGTGTGTGTAAAATACCTTATTCAAAGTTAACCTTAGCCATACCTGGCAGAGCATTAAGAGAACTTATGATAAACACTGTTAGGGGGTTTATTCCTTCACCCGCTTACTTCCCTGGTCCTTCTCGCATGAACAGAGAGCAACAATACCCGAAGTCCAAAGGTGCAAACAATTCAATGTTTATTGGGATGAACTTCCAGCAAGCATGATTCCAGTTTCCTTCCTTAGTGTCCCAGCTCCTTCCCAGCTCCGACACCACAGATCCTTACCTGTGTCCCTGTTCCCATTACACATCTGGTATGTATGAGCAAGCTCTGTGACCAGTCCATATCTGGTACAGAAGAACATGACAGCATGGCAGTAGATTTCTGATAGGGTAGATCAAGACCTGCTTCAAGCAAAAGTCCCAATCAGGTTCTGGCACTGGGGCCCCAGGGGTTCCTCCAAAACCTAGGAAGTTAAGCAGCTGGGGACTGGTATTTCCCTAGTGGCTAGTCCCCCCATTTTCCATAAACCTGACTCCCTTTCTCACCCACAGTCAGATTGTTTAGCCTCTTCCTTTCAGAATTAGATCCTGTCAAGCCACCTGCTTGATGAGTACTGACGATGCAGGTGGGAGGTGGGTGAGTTGTGCATTTCATTCACTGATGGGTCTGAAAGAGCTGGAAGCTCAGTTGGGGACCACTCTTTGTTTCACCTCAATGCTCAAAACACTTTGTGCATTGCAGAGTTTTTCATGAGCTACAAGTCAGGCCTCAGCTGTGCGTTGACGAGCATCAAAGAGGGAAGCAACAGATCCCACCAATGCCATTTAGCCACAGGTGAAAAGACGAGGGACATAGAAACATCGCAGACAAGTTCTGAGGACTCACCACTAGCTCTCCTTAGCTTCCTCCATGTGATCCTGAAGCTCTTTGTCATGCATCTCTGGAAGCAGAGGATTCCTGCAGTCACTAGAGTGCTTCCAAATATCGCCATAGGAATAGCAGGATGGTACTTGTCCAAGAGACTAATCAGAGGGGAGATGATGCCACCCACTCTGGCTGACATTGAACACAACCCCACACCAGTCAGCCTGGTAACAGAGCAAAACATGGAAGGTGTAAACTGCATGCATTAGAAGAAAGTCTTTGCTTATGGGGATGTCTCTAAGGGTTTAGATCCCTGTTCTATTCAATGGCTTGTGAAAATCCCAGTTCAAGCCTTGATCAGCAACCCATCTTCCACAATTGTAGGTAGTGCTAGAGGAGAACTTAGGATCTTTAGCCTTTATAATTTTGGGCGAAATCTCCCATCTTTGCATGATCATTAGAAGAAGTTATAGCATAGATGGGACTCCAACGTCTGGAGAAAGCTGCTTAAAAACAACAGGTCCTCATTCAGTGAATTCTTGATCACTAAGTGTAATTGATTATTGATCTTTCAGCTAAAAATTAGTGGCTTTAGGAATAGGGCATATTAGTGGCTAAAGGAAGGCATTTGCCAAAGAAAAAAGTAATTGATGAAAAACCACCAATGGGTGGAGGAGAGAAAAAAACAACAAGTGGCTTCTGATTTTAAGGAAAATAGCCAGCCCAGTCCCCATGCTACTAGGCCATGTTGTCTCTCAGGCAGTAAAGGATGCATGTGGTCACCCAGTCTGGTATCTTGTCTCAATCCAAAACCATAACTCCAGAGCCTTAACAAAGGCCACATCCCTGTCTGTTCTAGAGTTGGGAAGCAGGCAGGAATTGCTGTACAGGATTGTAAATGAGGACAGAGCTTCTGATCACAGCGATCTATTGAAGAAAATGTTATTCTTTGAGCAGAACTTTATCCAAATCCTCTGTTACCATATTAAAAGCTTGTATTAAACCCAGTTCCTGGGCTAAGGCAGCATGAAAAGTAAGGACACATCACCTGATGATGGTGGGGAACAGCTCTGCAGAATACACATAGGAGATAGACAAAGCAGCCGCAATGGCAAACTTCCCTATCACAGCCGGCGTCGTGACCACCACCGGCAAATCTAGTGGCAAAAGGAGATGCTGTTATACAAAGCCTATATGGGGGTGTCATAAATATAAAGGGAAGGGTAACCACTTTTCTGTATATAGTGCTATAAAATCCCTCCTGGCCAGAGGCAAAACCCTTTCACCTGTAAAGGGTTAAGAAGCTAAGGTAACCTTGCTGGCACCTGACCCAAAATGGCCAATGAGGGGACAAGATACTTTCAAATCTGGAGGCGGGGGAGAACAAAGGGTTCGTCTGTCTGTGTGATGCTTTTGCCGGGAACAGATCAGGAATGCAGCCTTACAGCCCCTGTTAAGTTAGTAAGTAATCTAACTAGAAAATGTGTTAGATTTTCTTTTGTTTAATGGCTGGTAAAATAAGCTGTGCTGGAGGGAATGTATATACCTGTTTTTTGTCTTTTTGTAACTTAAGGTTTTGCCTAGAGGGATTCACTATGTTTTGAATCGGATTACCCTGTAAGGTATTTACCATCCTGATTTTACAGAGGTGATTCTTTTACCTTTTCTTCAATTAAAATTCTTCTTTTAAGAACCTGATTGATTTTTCACTGTTCTTAAAAGCCAAGAGTTTGGGTCTGTGTTCACTTGTACCAATTGGTGAGGATTATTACCAAGCCTTCCCCAGGAAAGGGGGTGTGTAGCGCTTGGGGGAGTATTTTGGGGGAAGACATCTCTAAGTGGGCTCTTTCCCTGTTCTTTGTTTAAAATGCTTGGTAACAACATACAGTTCAAGGACAAGGCAAAGTTTGTACCTTGGGGAAGTTTTTAACCTAAACTGGTAAGAATAAGCTTAGGGGGTCTTTCATGCGGGTCCCCACATCTGTACCCTAGAGTTCAGAGTGGGGAAGAAACCTTGACGGGGGTTAGCTCAGTTTGCGCTGCTCCACATACATCTGCCAGGAAGAAACGGTGTTATACATGTACAAAATACGGTGAGAGCTTCGCTAAGGAGCCCACCTCCAATGGGCATCACCATAACCAGGGACAAAGGGTGGTTCTGCTCTGAAAAGTGACTCTGTACACATGGCATCTCCACGTTTATCATACCTCACTGATCAAATGCACTCAGTGTACCAAGTCCAAAGACCTTTGCCCTAACTGCCAGCCCTACAAACTTCACCCTGGATTCTGCAAGGTAAACTGAGTTTCCTTCTCATCACCATAAGCATTAATCGAAGGTGCCACAGATCAGATTACACCCTCAGTTACACTTGTGTAGCCCCATTACCTTCAGATTATATGTACTCATTTACTCTTCTGTAATCCCCACTGTCTTCACATTGCTGCCTCGATGGCACCTGTGCAGCTCCACTACCTTCAGATTCGGCCATTGGTGACATCTGTGAAGTGAACGGTAGAATTTGGCCCTGCAATTGAATTTTTGTAATTCCACGGATGATTTATGAGCCAGATTAGAATCCAGCTCCCACAGCCAAGCTGGATCTGCAGACCTAGCAGCTATGAAATTTTAGTTTGGGAATTGAAGTCAGTAAATACAACTTGAGATGCACACAGGGAGCCGATCCATGGGATAAAAAGAAAATCAGTTGTACACAGTCACTTGTCAGACCAGAGCCACATTTTACAGAATCCCCAAGGTTTCATAGAATCATAGAACTGGAAGGGACCTTGAAAGGTCATCTAGTCCAGTCCCCTGCACCCATAGCAGGGCTAAGTATTTCCAGTGCAACACCAGCCAACTGCCAATTAAAGACAAACCTTTATTAGATGATCAGTTGCAGCAGTTTCCTTGGACGGTTACTTAAGATAAGTTATGCTGTAGACTTTCTAGAAGCCAGATAGAGAGGTGCAGAGACTCACACTGGTACAATCAATCAAGTTCCGCCCGCAGCTGACTTCAACAGAGTTACACTAGGATTGAATTTATGAGGCTACTTGATACTTCAGAAGGCGATTTTCAAAAGGTACAAATGAGAATTAGACACTCCCAATTCCAATGGACTTTCAGAAGGCGCCGTGTGCCAAACTGCCATGGTGCCTTTGAAAATCTTTCCTTGAATGTCCTTTATTTGAAAAACCCTGACAGCTAACTCGCCCGGGAGAATTCAGATTTTCTAATCTATCCAGGCAACTCTGTCACTACTGAAATCTCTGGCTAGGCAATGAACCCCAAGAGTTGCTTAAGGATGAAGCAGGAACATAATGTTTTTCAATGATGCTTGCTTGCAAGAAAGGGGGAATTTTGAAGAGCCAGAAAGAGGAAAAAGTAACACGAAGAAAATTCAGTGTATCATTGGCCAGTCAAGTGCCATCTCCGGAAAAGGTGACTCAGGCATTGAAATCAAGTGTTAGGAGCCAACAGAGCGGGCCCCAGTCAGCTCAGCTATAGAAGGAAGGAAAATGGAGTACAAAGGAACGTGTCTGGGACTCGACTGCTCCAGGCACCAGGTAGGTTGGGCTGCACTCCAGGCACTTGCCGTGTACCTTTTGGGATGCTGGTGATGATAAGACACACGGCTCGGCCCAGGAGCAGAAAGAAGCCCTGGCATTTCTTCCTCCCAAACCACTGCAGCAGGAAGATACAGCCGAAGCGAGCTGGTATTTCAACAGCTCCGAACACAAGCTGCGTCCGCTAAATGTCCAAGCCAAAACTCCCCACGTTAAGGCTCAGGCCATAGTACACCAGGCTGTTCACAAACCTGAATGTAAAGCAGAGCAGAGTGTATACATCTCCAGGAGTGTGGTTAGCCGAGAGGATCCTCGTTTCCATAGGGATGAGAAATACCCACTGGCCACATCTGCTCTGGCACTTCCGACTGGTCATTGCTACAGCTGTATAGGTTTGGGCTGTGATCTTGGGAGATTCACAAGGTGAGCAGGGTCAGATGAAAGCTCATTAAGTGACTACAAAATTTCCATGCACCGAATCTGCACACACAAAAATCCCTTAGTTTTTTAAATTGCTGTTTGTGATGGGGTATACAAACCCCACACTGGGCAACAAGGGGTTAAAGGATTATTTGGGGCCCTGTCAGCCCCACCCTGCCACACTTTCAGCAAATGCTCCATCTGCTGGAGCAATTAAAAGACAGGGAAAAGGCTCATTTGGGCCACAGAGCAAGAAGAGCAGACCTGCAGCCCGCAGCTCCAGCAGGGCAGAGGAAAAAGAAACCTAAAGTCTCTGACACAGCTGCCCAAAGCTGACACCACAGAAACAATCAGAGGGAAGTACCCCTCTTGCCCTGCCTGTGGATTCTGTACATTGGTAATCCCCTCCCCACAACCGCCCAGCCAGTCATGGATTGCAGCCTTAACCACTAGGCCACGCTTCCCTACCATACCCCAAGTGAGGACCATTACACTGTTATAAAAATGGAGTAATGTTTGGACAACTTACCAGATATAATTCATAACTAAAGTCAATTTCCTCAGGTGCTTCTTGAGGAAGAGATCCAGAATATTTCCAGACTTAACCTTCTTCTCAGGTGTCAGCTTCAAAATTCACAAGGCAAAAGGGTCAAGACATGAAACAGAAACCAATGGTCTGATCCAATTCATACTGAAGACTTTCACCAATGTCAGTGGAAGGGGCCCCAAAAGTTTTCTGCTTCTTAAAGGTAGAGCACTGCAGTACGCAACATGCTGGATTTACATGACCAAAGCCTGTTTTTCCAACTGCAATGTTTTGGTCACGAAGAACATTTTCTGACAAGCAAAGTTTTGGGAAAATGTGGTAGAAATGTTGGGTTTGGTGTTTGGCTTTGTTTTTTGTTTGTTTTTTGCAATGCGATAAAGAGAAGAAGCACCGAAACATCCAACAAATTCCATGGTATTTGAGCAAACTCGTCTGAAGAAAAGCCATTGTATGGCTTGAGAGCCTATGTACAACCTGTTTGGACACCATAGATGGGCCACAGAATAGCGAGAGCCCAAGAACAGACTAAAATGTTGTCCTTTTCCCTGATCTGCTTTCTACAATATACAGCCTTGAACAGAGCCTGCTGGAAGCTGGAAGAATCCACCACATCCCTTGGTATGATTCCAGTCCTTTGAACTTCAAGATATACCTCAATAGCCACCTGTTTCATGAAGCATTTAAGCTCTAATGGCCACTTTGTGTAAGTTCTGTCTCATCTTGTGTATTGTCTTTCTTGCTCCTTTACTTTTGTTAGGCCGGAAGCCGTTTGTGTCAGGCACTAGCTTTGTGTCCCACTGCAGCATTGACCCACATAAGATTTATGTGCTATATCTGCATAATTCAAATTATTATTATTAATCATCTGTTGGAGTTGCAACAAACCCATGGACACAAATAGGCACTGCAGGCCCCAGCTGAACTGTGCACTTCCTGATTCAAGAAGAGAATCCGGGACTTTCAGAAACATAGGCCTCAATCATATGAGCTAAAGGTGAATTCTTTCCATTAGCTGTCACTTGCAATTGAGGATTTCATCCTTTGTCAGCCAACCACTAGAGAGCAAAAGTCCTGTGCACTTGACCAAGCTTAACGCTGTATCCAGCAAATGGCAAAGTCAAACACGGCTGCACACTAGTGGGACCATGTCAGTTCATACCCAAAATAAAATCAGGTGATATAAATACAATGACAGTTTTGAATTTGGGAGAAGTTAAAAATCCTTCTTACATTTAAGATTAAAATGTAAAAGTGCTAGGGCGGTTTTACAGAAAATTCATCGTTTGCGTGCATCTCCATACTATGTCCTGGCATAGAATGCCCTCCTTGGACTGGTCTGCAAAGGCCACTCCCTCTCCTTATTAAGACCCAGCCTCTGCCATGGCACCTTTCTGGAATGATCCAGTTCCTGATGGCCTGAAGGCCTGATGGGGATAGCTAGCATTTACTTTATTTACAATAATCAAAACAAAGTGCAAATGTAGGTATAAAGCCCCCATTTGGCCAACACAAGGAATTGAACTTGGGACCTCCAGAACTAAAAACACAAGCCACTACAGCTTGAACTAAAGATCCAGCTTTTCTACTTGCTCATGTGAGAGGGTCATATTCTCTGTGGATTGGTCACAGCATGCTGACACTAAGCAATGGGCTATGTATATATGCATATAAAACTTGTACATTTGTATCCCTATTCCCCTCATTTAATATGTGATTTGTTTTATTAGTCAGCTAGCTCTTTGGGGGCGGGACCACGTGTTTGGACAGCACCTAGCAGAACAGGGCCTGATCTTAATCTGGGCTTCTTGATGTTACTGAAACAGTAACATGACAGAAAATACAACATATAAGTTACATTCTCCAACGTACTAAAATCAATAAAGGAATAAAAATTGACACAGTTCTACCTCCAGCAAAATGGCATGAATCAGCCATTGCAATTTTATTAGATGTTCCTTTCTGTTGTTTCAATAGAAGGTCCTGGGTCCTTTGATATCACACATGCATGGTTTGGCTGGTGACCATGGTGTTCAACATGGCCAGCCATGAATTTTTTGCCAAGTGCAATGGAAAGTACTTGCAAGTTTCAATTACTTTACTCCTGGGGCAATTCTGCATCACTGTGCAATGCAGAATTTTGCACAGAATTAATGTTCTGCTCAGAATTTCATTTTCCCACCACAACTGATGCTGCAGAGCTGTTGGCTACCCAAGGGGCAGCTGGACCCAAAAGAGTCTGGCTCTCCAGCTCGCAAATACAGGGCACTGGGGGAGGGGAGGGGCGAGGGGAAGGAGTAACTGGATGGTTCCGGGAAGCTGCAGTTCCCAGCATGTCCTGAAGGAAGGAGGCAGCATGCAGGAAACTCTGTACTCTCTGGATCCCTGGCGGGAAGGGATGGGGGTGTCTGGGCTGGAGGGCGTTCTGCGGCTGGGCTCTGGAGTGTAGGGGGTGTGGGTGGCTGGGCTGTGGAAGGGTGTGCCTGGGCTCTGGGAGGTAGGGGGTGCAGTTGTCTGAGACCATAAGGGCAGAGTTTTCCCCCAAGATGTGCGCTTGACATACCCAGACTGACACACCCAATGAAAGAACAACAGACAAACAGGAACTGGGTTGTTGTAGGGGTTCCTTTAACTTTCTATTCCTGAGGGGAATCTTTTTTGTTGTCAGTATTGTTTCAGACATATTTGCTGACAGGTATTTTGAAGTAAATTACCAAACTAATTGAAAGTGGTGTGATTATATTGTGTTATTTTGACAAATAAAATAAGCAAAATTTTAAAATACTGTGCATAGAATTTTTAATTTTTTAGTGCAGAATTTTTAATTTTTTGGCCAAAATTCCCCCAGGAGAAATGACTTGCAGGACTTTTAAGGAACAGTGCAGTCATGGAGCATCAGCAAATGGCACATCATATGAACACAGCCTCTGAAGTTCTCTTTCCTCTTTCGGCAAACAGGAAAAAACATTAGGAGCTTCTCTGAGCACAACAACATGAATTCACAAGTGAGGATTGGTTTGCTCATATGAGATTTGAGAATATTAGGATAATTCTGTTTCTGGGGGAGATTTAAAAAAATTCTTAAGGAATTTAGACGCCGCAGTCCCACTGACTTGCAACATGTGCACCTAAATCCATTAGGTGCTTTTTAAAATCTCCCCCCTGTATTTTGGGGTGTTTGCTAGAAGACAGAAGGAGAAATTCCCCCAAGAGTTTCTTACCAAAAAAACCTTATTTTACGGTCTAAATAACACTGAAACAATAAGGCCTGAAACTGGATGTTCAGTCCTGGAACACAGTAAAGCGTTATTCACAGGCAGCACAAGAGTCATTAAAAACATTTTAAAGCTATTTATCCACTTATATAAATATTTATCTGTTTTACCCCCCCAAAAATTGGTCTCTGAATCTTACACTTATATATATTTTGTAAATACCCCCGTCTCAGGATTTATGACCTGATCAAGCAGTTCTGGAGAGATGGTCCGTTTAGTCACAGATGCTGCTTTGAATCAATTTTTTGGCTTCCTTTACCTTCTCTTTTGTGTCAGGAGCCACCGAGCAGATTCTGGAAGGACCCTACAAAGCATGTGAATTCCAAAGAGTTCTTTGCTATCAAAATCCCAGTTACTCACTTAACTTCATCCACTTGATGCATCTTCCATAGCAGTAAAATCTATCCGATGATGTGTTTACACTACGGGAGATGTAATTCTTCTGAGGTGCTATGGTTTGGGTGTGTGTATATGGGTTGTTTAGTTTCAATAGAAATAATGTTACTGTCATGCCAAGATTTTCAAATCTTGGTGCCTAAAGTTAGGCACCTACATAAAAGTGGCTGATAGCCAAAAATGCTGGGGGCCCAGCAGATCCCATTAACTATGTATAAACCTTTACAAGATATGGGCTATATTGGGAAAGAGCCAACCCTGCAATAAGTAGATGAATCCACCCTGTATAGCCCGTGTATAACCTGGATCACAAATAACACTGCAATGCTTGAGAAGAGCTCTCTGGCAAATGCATGCTTACCATATGTAAAAGAAAAGACAAAATACAGGGGCAGGTCCAGCAATCTGCAGCAACCTCCAGTTGCGAACGCCATAAGCTAAGCCAGCCAAAACCATCTGTCCAACGGAAAAGCAGAAGTGGGTAACAATTACTGCATGTGACCGGTAGGGGACTCCAACCCATTCAGTACCTAGAGACATTAACACAGATTGAACTGCTGAGAATCCTAATGATTCAGCACCTTTAAAGGATATTTTTTTTCTATTCTAAACTAGATCAGCTTTCATTTGGGGAGTGCTATCTAGTAGCTAGAGCAAAGGCTCCGAGGTCAGTACTCTGGGGTTTGGCACTAGGTGACCGTAGATAAATCACATACACCCAGGCTTTGAGAACTGACTAGTGACTTTCGGGGCTTCTATTTCTGACTGTCCAATCAGAGTCATCTTAAAGGGGTCTGATTTTAAGAAGCTGTGTGCTTGGCACTTTTTGAAACTCAGGCCTCTTTAAGTTGACTCTTATTGGGCACTCAAGATTCATTGGTCCCTTTTGAAAATTTCTGCCATAATTTCTGGACCTCAGTTTACACATCTGTAAAATGGGTATAAATAATAATTCGCTGCCTCTCAGTACTGCTGAGAGGTTTGACTAAAGAACTTTTGTGACTCTCCAGGGAAAAGTGCTCCATACATGTAAAGTACATTGATAAGAGAGGGGCTTTCCTGTCTGTGGTGTAGCCAGTGATCTTAGAGATACGATAGCTAATAGCCACTCATGGGAGATACTCAGGAGTGCAAGTACGGCTGTACCCTCTGGTGCCCCATACCTGCAAGAGATTTCTAGCCAGTACAGGCTACAAGAAAGACGTGGGGCCACCAGATGGCCCCACACTGGCAGCTCCGGCCCCAAATCCACAGAGCTGCATAGCCCCACCAGAGGACATGGCTGGAGGGGTAGGGCTGCGCTCTGCTCCTTTCCCCTCTGCTGCAGCCAGGAAAGGAGCAGAATGCGGCTAGGGCATTTGATGGGAAGGAAGTGGCTTCCCCAGCATCTGTGAATAAGCACATGAATGGGAGGAAAGAGGGTCTCCACCCATTCCCACAGGGGAGGTGTGAATCACACTGGGTCAAGTGTAACCTCCCTGAGGCCAAAGTCGGTGCCCAAAGAAGCCAGTTCACTGCCTGCTTTTATCAAGGAGATTCAGGCAGAGCTGAGCATTACTGTGGCTGAAACTGAGGCACAGCGGAGACGTGCTGTGTATCACCTTCCATCCAAGAGTGGGGAAACTGAGGCAGTTAATGAGTACTGCCAAATATAGAATACCCGTCCGACTGCCCAAGTTAGGAGTAAAGCAGATGCTTGGGAGAATGCTGAGAATGGCTGTAGGCCTGTCACTTGAAAGATGCTGCATATAGAGAGACTGGGGGAGACAGATAGGGCAAAGGGACAGTTCACCCCAGAGCCATAACAACACTAATTTAAAATGAGAGAGATGCATATTGTCAGTGAAGAAATACTGCATGACTCTGAGATTTCAAATTCTGAGTCAGAAATGTGGCTTCTCACAGTTTTTCTGTGTTGGCGGAACATACCGAATGCAAGTTCCCTGCCATTTCACAATCTGTGGGTCTGCAAAACACTCCAGTATAAAATAAATGCTACGCTAATTATATACAGGAGTAAATCACCAAGAAATTAAGTACCTTAAATATTAGAAGAAGAATTAACAATCGAAGTACTAGGTTTCAGAGTAGCAGCAGCGTTAGTCTGTATTCACAAAAAGAAAAGGAGTACTTGTGGTACCTTAGAGACTAACTAATTTATGCTTAAATAAATTGGTTAGTCTCTAAGGTGCCACAAGTAATCAAAGTACTAGTCATCATCCTGGTAATTTATGGGTACACACTAGGGACCCTATCCACGGATGCCAATCCTGGCAGAAGGCTCCCAACAGCGGACAATCCAGCTGGGGAGGAGGCGGTTGTAAGCAGTCTGTTGCAGGGGGTGGGAGGGCTGGAGCAGGGGAGCAGTGCCTCAGTAGCTGGCAGGGCTTAGCAGAGAAGGAGAATGACCAGCCTGACTAGGAAATTTTCACTAAATCCTATTCATTCTTAACAGCACAATACGTATGCTAACAAAGGCTTTGTTTAAGCTTGTTGGCATATGTATTGCTGTTTTACATTGATCAGGACCAAGTTAAAGACGCAGTTGTAAAATTTTAAGATGGGTAAGGAGGGTGTCAGAGGGGACGGGGGGAGTGTGGGGGCCCCGGGCTGGGGAGGAGTCACATGGAGGGTCACGTGCCCCCCTTTGTGTCCCTCCCATGAGTGCAGTACCAGCAAGAAATGATTTCTACTTGCACCGCTGGAGATACTAATGACAAACCGAGCACAAATAAACCAATATTTCACATTCTCCAACTCACTGAACCTGCTCCTATGCTTTCTGCCTACCTCCCACCAAATATGTAAATACCCAGGCCGGATTCTCCTCTTTCCTTCACTGGTGTCACTCACCTGACTTTAATGTGATTACTCCTGATTTACCCCAGCGTGAGAGGAAGATCAGGCCCACTGTATTTTAAGCTACATTAATTTGGTAGTCAATTTTTAACGCCATGTAACATGTAATTGCACCGAGCGTTTGTCCCTGGAGTCTTTTCATTGCCTTTTGTCAGACCAAATATCCTGTGTAGCTAAAAGATCGAGCAGTGAGAGAGTCTTACCTAAAGCCAGGACTCCTGTGAAGATTCCAGATGCAGCAACACCCACAAGACATCTCAAGACGATGTAGACATAGAAATTTGGCACAAAAGCTGCTCCAACACCAAATGCCCCCTTATAAGCATGGGGAGCAAAATGATGGGATGCTGCCCAATCCTAGGGGAGGAAACATTTTCGTAAATCTCTGAGGCTACTGTCAGCTTTCACTCCTAATACAGCAGGTAAGGCACCTGGAAAATGTAGTGATAGTCATCAGTGTCAGAACTTGGCTGGACACGCTAGTTGGTTGATATAGGGCTTAAATAATGTTAAGATTGGAATCCTGTCACATCCGAGTTCTGGCCAAGATGATCAGAAGAGACAAGTGACTTTGGGTGCCCAAAGTGGTACACCTTTAAATGGCCCCTTTAAGGTGTGTCAAGCTGGTCACCCAAAACTTGAGGCACTGGAGGAAGTGGGGCCTGGGGGACAGAGCATTGGACTGGCAATCAGGAGCTCTACGTTCTATTCCTGGTTTCAGAGTAACAGCCGTGTTAGTCTGTATTCGCAAAAAGAAAAGGAGTACTTGTGGCACCTTAGAGACTAACCAATTTATTTGAGCATAAGCTTTCATGAGCTACTGCTCACTTCATCCTGAACTCTGTGACAGGCAGGATGACCTTGGGCAAGTCACTTTCCCAGTCTGTGTCTCAGTTTCTCCATCTATAAAATGGGGAAAATGATCCATAGTTTATATTTACAACACCATCCTCTCCATCAGAAACACATTCACTTCATCCCACTTCTGAGTTCCCCTCTGTGTCGCCCTGTCTTAGAGAAGCTAAACTCTTTAGGGCAGGGGCTGATTTTTATTTTTATGGCAAAGTACCCCTTCACCAGTAAATAATAATAAAACTTATGGTAGGTTCTGAACCCCATTCTAAACATAACAAAGGGCCAGATCAGTGAGCACTTTGCCTGCTTTGGGTAGGACAGGAACACAAGTAGAAGAATGGGGATGAGGAAGAATGAGCAGCAGGGAATTGTGAGGAGACAAGGGAGACTGAGGCGTCGCGGGCTGGGGTAGGAAGAAATTCAGAGAATGCCCTCCCCCAGCAGTGGCTAAACAAGGCCGCAAGGGCCCTGGTGCAAGAATAGGTTGGGGGCTCCATTTCCATTTCTAAAATCCATCCCAGTCCAGCTTCCCGCACTCTTGGAGATCTCTCCACAGCCCCAATCCAGCCCTCCGGTCCCCCACCACCTGCCTAGCTCCCCCACGGCCCCAATCCAGCCCTCCCGTCCCCCACCTCCTCCCTACCTCTCCCACAGCCCCAGTCCAGCCCTCCCATCCCCCACCTCCTCCCTAGCTCCCACACAGCCCCAATCCAGCCCTCCCATCCCCCACCTCCTCCCTAGTTCTCCCACAGCCCCAATCCAGCCCTCCCATTGCCCCAATCCTTCCTAGCTCCCCCACAGCCCCAATCCATCCTTCCCGTCCCCTCTATCCTGCCTAGCTCCCCCATGGCCCCATTCTAGCCCTCCTGTCCCCACCTCCTGCTTATCTCCCCCACTGCCCTAATGCAGCCCTCCCATCCCCCCAATCCTACCTAGCTCCCCCACACCCAATCCAGCCCTCCGGTCCCTCAACTCCTGTCTACCTCCCCTACAGCCCCAATCCATCTCTCCCATCCCCCCAATCCTGCCTAGCTCCCCAGAGCCCCAGTCCATCCCTCCCATCCTCATGTTCCTGCCTAGCTCCCCCACAGCCCCAGTTCATCCCTCCCATCCCCCTCGGCCATAATCCAGCCCTCCCATCCCCCACCTCCAGCCTAACTCCCCTACGGTCCCAATCCATCTCTCCCATCCCCGCAATCCTGCCTAGTTCCCCATGAGCCCTAATCCATTCCTCCTGTCCCCCACCTCCTTCCTAGCTCCCGCACAGTGCCAATCCAGCCCTCCCATCTCCCATAGCCCCAATCCAGCCCTCCCATCCCATGCCTCATGCCGAGCTTCTCTCTAGATCCTTCATGCCCCCCTCAGCCACACTCTCCAGCCTCCTTCAGTCTAGCTGTCAGCTCCCCCCCCAATCCACTCAGCCTCCCAGGCCCTTTTAGCTGCCTTTCTGCCCCCCATTTCCCTGATCTTCCCTCCCCCCAGCCCCATTTCAGACCCCCACAAGCCTTCCCCAAGATCCCCCCACTTGGCCTCCTTCAGCTTCATTCCATTACCCTCCACACACCCACAGCCTCCCATGCTCTGATCCAGAACCCCTGAGTCCCACTCCAACCCCACTTCCTCAATCCAGCCCTGCAGCTCCACCCCGTTCGGTTTCAACCCTCCTTTCCCACTCCCCACACACCCCACCTCCCCACGCACAGTGGCTGATGCTTAGACCTTTCACTCCATCTCTGGAGAAGCCACATCTAGCCTACAGGGCACATCAGTGTCAGGGCCTAGAGGTCTGGGCTCCAGTGCTCTAACCTCATCAGCCTTCACCCCAGCCCTGTGGCGGCGAAGCCCCATGCAGTACCCCCCCAAGCGAGGTTATGTTGCTGACTTTGCACAGGTAACTGCAAGTGGATTTTCTCTCTGTTTACCTGTCACTTAAGAAACCAAAGACCACGGCTCCAAGGAGAAGTCCCACCATGTAAATGGATTGGGAGATGTCATGTAGCTCTTTTTGGTCACATACCAGGTCAAACTGAAAGAAGGAAACAAAGTAGGTTTCGTTTTAGAGGGGTTTTATTTTGATGGCTGGATTCATGACTTGCTAGCAGCACAAATGTTCCCAGAGAGAACTGGAGATTAAGGTACACTGCCTATAAATCCAAACCACCATTCATTCACCTACTATAGCTGAACCACGGGTAGCTGTGCCCATGAGAGCTTTAATCTAGCTAACATGGGTAACAATAGCAGTGAAGATGGGGCAGCATGGACCCTCAGCAACACAAGTACATATCCAGGTTCCCCCAGGGTCTTGTACTGCAGCTCCTAGTCCATGCCACCACTTCTGCTACGCGCACTAGTCAGAGTAAAGCCAGTGCAGGCATGCTTACCCACGCTACAATTACACCCTCATTTGCAGTGTAGACGCACCCTAAGTGCCTTGCACTGGGTCAAACCAGATATTTGCAGTAGAGGAGGAACTGTAGCTAGATCCCCTATGGGCCAGAAGTGCTCTAACCACTGGACAATGCTTCCTCTCTCCTTTCTGCCTGGCTGCTCGCAAGCTGCAAACACTAATGGCTGGTCCACACCTAATAGCTGCACCTGTTTAACAAAAAATTGGCATTTAAAATGACCAGACTAAGCTAAATCAATATAAGTCAACTGTAAAGCAATCTATGTGCATCCACACGGTTGGGCTGGTTTAAACTGATTTAAAATCCAGCATATCCATTATGTGTAGACAATCCCCAGTGTGCGTGTACACTTTCAGATCAGCATGATCCTTAGCAATAAATATAGACTCAAAATGCAGTTACAAACCTGAGTCACCAAACCCAAAACATTGGGTTTTGTCCTGAAGAAGAGACCCACCCCTCTTGGCACTTCTGAGTGACATTAAGGCCGTATTCTCCGATGGAGTCAATATCCCAATTCACAGGAGTTTACATGAGGCATTCTTCATAAGATTCCTGTGTGTTCCTAGGGATAGTTAGCTTCAGCAGCTGTTCCTCAGTCAGGTTTGGGCTAATGGCATAGATCCAGCTTGTCTTAGAGTGATGAGGCACATCCGGAACCAGGAACACTTGGCCAAACATGGGAAAAGCCGTTAGAAAGTTTGCAAGGCTGAGCACCAGCACCAGCCATTTTTGAAATGATCCCAAATCTCCTATTGTGTTGATAATATCTTCAAAGTCTGTCGTTGTTTGCTTGTCCAGTGGTGCAGTGTATCATGGAAGCTTTTTTTATATGGGCTGAAGTTAATGTTTAAACCCAATGTGACTCCAAAAAATAATCAGCTAAGACAACATGAAATGTTGTTGCATGCTCCATGCTTATGTCAGCCTAATGAATTATGTTTTTAATCTTCAAGCATGTACTTCGAAACCCACTAATTACTTTCCACACTCCAGACTTCATGTGCAATAGTAAAGGATCTGTTAGCATTTGCACAGCAAATAAAACCAAGACACACAGAAGTTTCACTTGTCATGACTTTAACTGGCTTCTGAAGGCAGAAGCCTCAGCAAAATGGATGCAACCGGAAAGCATTGGTTGGGATTTTCAAAGCAGAGCAGGGGATTTAGCCACACATGTGGGGGAGCTTGGATCTAGGCCTTTTTGGGGTCTAACACTGATGTAATTCTAAAGGTTTAAGAAGAGAAAGGAAGGGAAGTCTAGACATTAGGCACTAGCCTAGGACGTCTGAAACCTGGGTTCAAGTCCCTGCTCCGCCACAGAATTCCTGTGTCTCAGGGCAAGTCTACAGTACCAATGCAGCTGTGCCACTGTAGGGTGTCGGGGAAGACACGTTATGCCAACGGGAGAGGCGGAAGCTATGTTTGTGGAAGAGTATCTCCCGCCAACATAGCACGGTGTGGACACTGCTCCGTGTCTAGTTGGCAGCCGGTGTCAAGTGGAGTGCCCCAGTGGTCAGTCCTGGGGCCGGTTTTGTTCAATATCTTCATTAATGATCTGGAGGATGGTGTGGATTGCACCCTCAGCAAGTTTGCAGATGACACTAAACTGGGAGGAGTGGTAGATACGCTGGAGGGCAGGGATAGGATACACAGGGACCTAGACAAATTAGAGGATTGGGCCAAAAGAAATCTGATGAGGTTCGACAAGGACAAGTGCAGAGTCCTGCACTTAGGACAGAAGAATCCCATGCACCGCTACAGACTAGGGACCAAATGGCTAGGCAGCAGTTCTGCAGAAAAGAACCCAGGGGTTACGGTGGACTAGAAGCTGGATATGAGTCAGCAGTGTGCCCTCGTTGCCAAGACGACTAAACGGCATTTTGGGCTGAATAAGTAGGGGCATTGCCAGCAGATAGAGGGAAGTGATCATTCCCCTCTGTTCAACATTGGTGAGGCCTCATCTGGAGTACCGTGTCCAGTTTTGGACCCCACACTACAAGGAGGATGTGGAAAAATTGGAGAGAGTCCAGCGGAGGGCAACAAAAATTATTAGGGGACTGGAACACAAGACTTATGAGGAGAGCCTAAGGGAACTGGGATTGTTTAGTCTGCAGAAGAGAAGAATGAGGGGGGATTTGATAGCTGCTTTCAACTACCTGAAGGGGGGTTCCAAAGAGGATGGATCTAGACTGTTCTCAGTGGTAGCAGATGACAGAATGAGGAGTAATGGTCTCAAATTGCAGTGGGGGAGGTTTAGGTTGGATGTTAGGAAATACTTTTTCCCTAGGAGGGTGGTGAAGCACTAGAATGGGTTATCTAGGGAGGTGGTGGAATCTCCTTCCTTAGAGGTTTTCAAGGTCAGGCTTGACAAAGCCCTGGCTGGGATGATTTAGTTGGGGATTGGTCCTGCTTTGAGCAGGGGGTTGGATTAGATGACCTCCTGAGGTCCCTTCTAACCCTGGTATTCTATAAGTCTATGATTTATTAGCCCAATTAGAATCCGGTTCCCCCATAGATGTCCTGGATCTGCAGAATGAACAGGAGGAAAAACTTATTTTTGGCATTGAAGTCAGCAAATACAACTTGAGACATACACAGGGAGTCAATCCATGGGGTAAGAAGGCATCAGTTGTACACAGTCACTTGTCAGACTAGAACCACACTTTACAGAATCCCCAAGGTTTCCAGTGCAACTTCAGCCAACGGCCAAGATCAACATTTATAAGGTGATCAACTGCAGCCACTCCCTGGGATGAGAGCTTGAGATAAGTTACACTGTAATACACTCTAGGAGCCAGATAGAGAGGTGCAGTGAATCATCCACGGGAAGTCAGCAGAGTTCTGTCAGCCACTGACTTCACGGATTTACACTAGCATCAAATTTAGCTCATGATCCTTTAGAGGGAGATTTTCAAAGGTACAAATAAGAATTATCCCTCAATTCCAATGAACTTTCAGTGGGAGCTGGGTGCAAAACTGTCCTGTGTGTCTTTGAAAATCTTTCCTATTATGTTCTTTTTTCTTATTTTTATGATTATTTATTATTTGTTATTATAGTAGCACCTAGGAGCCCTAGTCATGGACTAGGTGCTGTACAAACACAGAACAAAGTGACAGTCCCTGCCCTACAGACCATACAATCTAAGTACAAGACAAGAGAAAACAAACAGTGGAGCACAAGGAAACAGTGAGACAATGCTTTGTAAACAGACCAGACGGAAACAGGGTGGGGAACAGGGTAGAATATACAAGCAGAGTGATCAATGTGCTGGTGGCTAATTGCACATTAGTGTCACAATTTTGGAGTGGGGGTGGGGGAGGGTTACTTAGGAGGGGATTTGCTCCATGAAAAGAAAAGGGAAGGGAAGGGGGAGATGGGACCATGCAGGAGTAGAGAGGCATAAGAACGGCCAAAATGGGTCAAGACCAAATGGTCGATCTAGCCCAGTATCCTGTCTTCCGACAGTGGCCAATGCCAGGTGCCCGAGGGAATGAACAGACCAGGCACTCATCAAGTGATCCATCCCCTGTCGTCCACTCCCAGCTTCTGGCAAACAGAGGCAGATGTGGAGTAAAGGTGAGGTGAAGAGACTGAGGAGGGATGGGGAGAGTCGAAGCAAACAGCCAGTCAGCACAGAGCAGCGTCAGTCAGAGAACAGTCGTACCGTTTTGGCTAGAATATCCAGAAGTCAGAAGTCCCCTGCTTGGGTCCTAGGGCACCTGGAGCGAGGGGGTCTGCAGAGTTCTGGGTCCAGAGAGCTGCTGTGGAAGGTGGTAGCCCCTTTTAGTTTAGTTAACTAGCACGGGGTATTCAGATTTTCTAATCTACCTACCCAGATGCCAGCAGGCTATTGTCGCTACTCAAATCTCGGGCTCTGCCACAAACCCCAAGCATTGGCGAAGGCTGAAGGAAGCATGAATCGCACCAGCCTGTTTCAGTCCCTTTGAAAAGAACTAGAACGGAACTATGGCATCAGCAAGTTCAAAAGAAATTTGTAACCAGTTTCCTTGCATTTTGTACAGTGCTGAGCACACTGCCGGCACTTCCAGAACAACAACAAGGGAAGGCAGTGAGATCACAGGCAACAGGAGAGAAAAGAAGAGGAAAAAACAAGGACGGTGGGAGGAAAAAAAAAACACTGCCAGCCCTCTATAACTCCTCCTCGGCCTGCAAGAGGAAAACGTCTCCTTGACAGGCACACCATGTTGTTCCATGGAGCTTGCCTGCAAGACAGGGGGAATTTTAAAGAACCAGGAATGTAAAAAGAGAAGAAAGTAACACTAAGAAAATCCAGAAATTGGTCAGGAATGGAGCCATGTGGGCGGCATCTCCGGAGAAGGTGGCTCAGGCATTGAAATCAAGTGTTAGGAGCCAACAGAGCGGGCCCTAGTCAGCTGAGCTATAGAAGGAAGGAAAATGGAGTACAAAGGAACGTGTCTGGGACTTGACTGCTCCAGGCACCAGGTAGGTTGGGCTGCACTCCAGGGACTTGCTGTGTACCTTTTGGGATGCTGGTGATGATAAGACACACGGCTCGGCCCAGGAGCAGAAAGAAGCCCTGGCATTTCTTCCTCCCAAACCACTGCAGCAGGAAGATACAGCCGAAGCGAGCTGGTATTTCAACAGCTCCGAACACAAGCTGCGTCCGGTAAACGTCCAAGCCAAAACTCCCCACATTAAGGCTCAGGCCATAGTACACCAGGCTGTTCACAAACCTGAATGCAAAGCAGAGCAGAGTGTATACATCTCCAGGAGTGTGGTTAGCTTTAGGTGACCCCTGTTTCCATGGGGCGGAGAAACATCCACTACTTATGCTACAGAGTAAGTACTCCATGAAAGCCAAGCCATGGAGTGCTGGAAGACCCAGTCAGAGAGGTAACATCAAAATGGCTGCTACTGAGCCTGTATCACTGTAAGCAAATCCTCCAGCAGCTGTGAGAATAAGCCTGGGAAAGGTTCAAACAGCAATTTGTGCTGTATATGAAAGCCACAAGGGCAAATAAACTGGAGAATGAGCAAAAGGTTGCCCTGCTCTTAACAGTAGCAGGCACAGAAGCCCTAGGCGTATACAATGCATTCCAGGTGGGAAAAGAGAGGAAAGCTTTGCAGAAATAAAGCAAATGTTGGAGCATCATTGTGTCATTAGAAAAAAATGTTACTTGTGAAAGATACGTGTTCAGGATGAGAACATAGAATGAAGGGAAACAATAGAGAAGTTTGTTACAGACTTACAATGAAACAGGTCTGCCAATATGAAATATTAAAAGATTCTCTCATTAAAGGCCAGAGTGTCCTGGGGTGTACCAATAAACAAGTCCACTAAGGAAGATGAATCTGACACGAGAAAGGGCAATATGTGTATGGCAAAGAGCAGAACAAATACAAATTAAAACCCTAGAGAAAGTCACAAAGCATATGACCCAGTAGCAGAGCTAAGCCAGCAAGGGAGAGGTTCACAGAAATTAAAATGGAAAACAGGAAACAATGCCAACGATGTGGCAACCAGCATGACCATTAGAAATACCCAGCATTTGGGCAAATGTGTGGAAACTGTAAAAAAAACAACCATTACGCTAAAGTGTGCAGAGAAGCAGGAAAGTGCATGTATTGAATGCAGAATGGGACACCTCATATGAAGAGGAAGATCTGCCCTTATGCACAGTAATGGAGGAGGCTGCAGACTCAAAAGGGTGACTACTTAAAATGTACGCAAATGGCACACGTGACATACAAGACAGGCACTGGGGCAAAAGTGAATGTAACAGAAACTGAACAGTGAGATGTAAGGAGAACATAAAAGTGGAAAATTCATAAGTGTTGTGGAAAGACTATAATGGAGGAACTATTCCAGTGTCGGGACAGTGCACACTGACACTCAAATACAAAGGGAAAACAATAAAATAAGAGTTGTGTGGTGGTACACAGAGAAGCAACCAGTCTTGGGTCTATATACATGTGAGGTGCTTGGTCTCATCAAAGGAATATATACCACAGAGAGCCAAAGACAACACAGAACCAGGTATGAAAGTTTTAAGAGCATCATATAAAGATGTATTTACAGGAAATGGATCCCTCCCAGTAATATACAAGATGGGGTTAAGAGAAGATGTAGAAGCTGTTGAACATGCTACAAGAAAAGTTCCACAAGCTTTAAGAAAGAGGCTAGAAGAAGAGCTGGGAAACTGGAAAGTACATGGTATAATCTGGAGAATGGAAGAACCAATAAACTGGGTTCTCTCCTTTATAATCATAGGAAAAAATGGAGGGGCACAGTGGCTATGCATGTGGAGGGGCACAGTGGCTATGCATGGCTATGCAAGGAGCTGAACAAAAAAAATAAAGAGACCACCTTTCCTTTTGCCCAAAAGAAGTGAAATATCATCTCAGGTGGCCAGAGCCAAAGTCTTCAGCAAAGATGCACCAGCAGGATTTTGGCTGATCCGCTTGGACACAGACAGCTCCAAGATCAGCACTTTCAACACACCAGTTGGCAGACACTGCTTCCTAAAACTGTCTTTTGGAATATGTTCAGCTGCAGAAGTACTTCACTGT
Organism: Eretmochelys imbricata; assembly: GCF_965152235.1. NCBI lineage: Eukaryota > Metazoa > Chordata > Testudines > Cheloniidae > Eretmochelys > Eretmochelys imbricata. The sequence continues at coordinate 257,150,248 of NC_135573.1, forward strand.
ACAATGAGCTGGATGGTCTAGAGATGTCCATGTGTACGTAGAGGACATCATCATTTGGGGAAGCACTGCCATTGAACATCAGGAACCACTGAGAAGAGTACTGGAAATTGCAAGAGCTAATAATCTTAAACCAAATAAAGCCAAATGTCAATGTTAAACAATGGACATAGTGTACTTGGTAGAGAGACTAATCTTGTCTGATGAATCATCGAGTTAGGCAATGCTGAACATGCCAAGACCTCAAGATAAAAAAGGGAATGCAAAAACTGCTGGATACGTTGAATTATGTCAGCAAGTTCATACCTAATTATGGAGCTCACCTAAGACATCTCCTCTACAATGTCACTGAATGGTCATAGATGCCTGAGAATGAAAGAGCATCCAATGATGTAAAGCACATCCTGATACCAACTAAAATGCTGCCATTTTTTGACATATTGAAAAACATCAAACTCTCCATAGAAGCTGAGAAAGGAGGGCTGGGTCCAGGACAATTACAGGGTCACAGAACTGGTTAGTTGCTAGTCTGCTATGCATCAAGGGCTATGACAACTGCAGAGAAGTAGTACGCACAAACTGAAGAAGACACCAGCTCTGGAGTGCGGAGGTACAAGATTTCATGACTTTCTTTTTGGGCGTAGCTTCAAAGCAGACACTGATGACAAACTACTGATTGCAGTACACAAAAAGGGACTTGGAGAAGTACCATCAAGGATACAGCGAAAGTACAGAAGGAAGTATGGTGTGATCCTTGAGTTCCAACCTGGATGCCACTTAGCAATGGCAGACACATCCTCAAGAGAGCATGCTCCATCTGTCAGTACACAGCCTGATGATCTAGAACAAACAGTAAACATACCTGTGAACGTGATGAAAGTATCACATCTGTATCCCCAGGCATTTGAGATGACTGGGAGACAGACACAGCTAAAGATGAAACAATCTAAGCAGTGATACTAGCTATAAGCATAGTCTCACTATAAAATGAGCTTTCAGTGATCTCAGGAGTGCTCTTGAAGGGTACACAAATGGTGGTTCCCTCAGTAATGAGAAGGAAAATGTTTGCATGAATGCACGAAGGACACCTTGGGAAGACCAAATCAAAAAGGAGAGCTAGAGAGATTGGTGTCGCTATTTTTCTCTGGCCAGAATACAAAGAAATAGTGAGCAAATGTGGAATATGTCAGACATACAGATATTCCCAGCAGCAAGAATCAATGATATTGCATAAACAACTCACAGTGCCATGGGACAAAGTCAGAATTCACATGTTCAGCCTGAGAAGACAGGATCACTTGCAAATCATGGAAAGTGATCAATTTCCCAGAAGCAGTCGCACTCAAAGATACCACACAGCTGCAACAATTGTCAGGAATATTAAACCTGTATTTGCACATCATGGAATTCCAACAATAGTAAACAGAATACAGCCCTGTATTTACAGCCTATACAATACTGTAATCATCTTTCTACCAAGTATGTCTTAAAAGGTATCATTTGAAAACTCATAATTTGCTGGTCAGTATTGTCCTGATAAAATATGTGTGGTAATATTGTATGTGAAGTTATAAGATTTCCCTGTATGACATTAAGGGTGCATGTTCAAAACTCACATAACAACGAACTGGTCAAACAGTTCTGTCTTGAACAAAGGAGTGTATGTTTGCCTTAATTTGTATTTAAGTATTGAACAGAGTCATCAAGCAGGAAGGGAAAACAAAGGAAGCTCAAACAGGTGGAAAAAAAACAGCAGAGAACATCCTTCCACACAGATGTTGTCTCCTAGTTCCCAGCTGGAAATGTTTTTCGAAAGGGGGACAAACTATAAAAAGCAGGGGCAAACACCCCAAGAGAAACTTCTCTCTCTGACCCTGCCCATCACATTCGCTGCACCTGAGAAGATAAAAGGAAACAGCCATTGTACTCTGGGGAAAGGGTTCTGACCTGAAGAGTTTGGTCAGTAATCTCGCTGGAAGCATGTGGTGAGGAATTTTGCTTTAATCTAATATAGTTTGTTAAGTTAGGCACTAGTAAGCATTTTGTCTTTATTTTACTTGTAACTATTTCTGACTTTTATGTCTCATTACTTGCACTCACTTAAAAGCCACCTCTCTCTTTGTATTTAATAAACTTGTTTTATTGTTCCATATAATCCAGTGTGTTTAAATTAAAGTGTCTGGGTAACGTCACTTATGATAAGCTGTTGCATATTATTTCCTTAAAGGAATAACTAACTTAATATTTCTGGACTGTCTGGGAGAGGGCTGGACAATGCAGGACATACATTTATGGGGTGATAGTCGAGGACAGGGAGTGTGATGGGGTCTGGTATGGTAAAAGTCAGGGTGTGACTGGAAGGCAACAGGTACACAAACACATCTGGGAGTGGCCTGAATGCTGGTGGCTGATTGTGAGCAGTCCAGACTGGAGGCTAGAACAGCAAGGCATTGCAAGGCACCCCAGGTTACAGAGCAGGGGTAACAGCCCTGCACTGGTCTGGATTGTATCCCAGCATGTCACAATTTGCACATCATGGAATTCCAAGAACTCTGGATTTCCTGGACTTTGCTAAAATGTACACTTTTCATCGTGAGACACCAAGTCCCAGATATCCTCCTTGCCAAATGATTAGCTGAATATGGAGTATGTATAGTGAAGAACTTGCTAAAAAATAAAATAATGGATGCAAGAGATGATCCAGATTTAGCACAATTTGGCTATAGAGCTACAATCTGGAAAGTCACCTGCTGAACTTCTCTACAACAGACGTATAAATACTCAATTACTAAATATGGGACAAAACCAAAGGATGACAAAGGTGTCAGTGATAGCAAGGAACAGACTGGGAAAAAGTTTAAGTACACAAAATATTATAACAATGGAAAAAGATATCTTCCACAGTTCCAAAATAAAGACATAGGGAATTTTGCAAAAGACGGTTACTTACCTTCTCGTAAGTGGTGTTCTTCGAGATGTGTTGTTCACGTCCATCACACATCAGGTGTGCGCGTGCTGCGTGCACGAGCATCGGAAACTTTTTCCCTTAGCGGCTCCCGTTGGGCCGGCAGGGCCCCCCGACTAGCACCACTGCACCGTGCATATATACCCCTGCCGCCCGGCCCCCTCCAGTTCTTTCTTGCAGGCGACTCTGACAGAGGGGTAGGAGGGTAGGTGGTGAAAAGGACGTGAACAACACATCTCGAAGAACAACACTTACGAGAAGGTAAGTAACCTTTTTTTCTTCGAGTGCTTGTTCACGTCCATTCCACATTAGGTGAATCACAAGCTTACCTCTGGAAGAGGGTAGGAGTCACGGAACAACTGACTGGAGGACCGCTCTGCCAACCGCCGCATCCTCTCTGGCCTGCTGGTTGACCGCGTAGTGGGTCATGAAGGTGTGCACCAAGGACCAGGTGGCTGCTCTGCAGATCTCCTGGATCAGGACCTGTGCCAGGAAAGCAGTGGAAGTCGCTTGCACCCTAGTCGAGTGGGCCGTGACCGCCGGGGCCGCAACACCTGCTAGCTCATAGCACACCTGGACGCAGCTTGTTATCCAAGACAAGATCCGCTGCGCCGACACCGGGAGGCCTTTCATCCTCTCGGCTACGGCCACAAACAGCTGCGTTGATTTACGAAAGAGTTTGGTGTGCTCCAAATAGAATGCCAGCGCTCGACACGCATCCAGGGTGTGTAGGCTGTGGTGACTCGGGTCCATATGGGGTTTTGGAAAAAACACCAGCAGACAAACGTCCTGGCCCAAATGGAATTAAGAGACCACCTTAGAGAGGAACTTGGGGTGTGGTCGGAGCTGCACCTTATCCCTGTGAAACACTGTATACAGTGGCTCAGAGGAGAGAGCCCTCAGCTCGGACATCCTTCTGGCCGAAGTAATGGCCACCAGAAATGCCACCTTCCAGGAAAGGTGGAGAAGGGAGCAGGTAGCAAGGGGCTCAAACCGGGGGTCCTATGAGTTTAGAGAGGACCAAGTTAAGGTTCCAAGGAGGGAGTGGGGGGTGTGAGTATGGAAACATCCTCTCCAATCCTTTAGGGAACCATCCCACCATTGGGTGGGAAAACACCGAGCCCCCCAAAAACCCCGGATGGAATGGGGAGATGGCTGCCAGGTGCACTCTAAGTGAGGACGGGGCCAGCCCCTGCTGCTTGAAGTGCAGGAGGTACTCGAGGATGGCTTGCACCAGGGCCTGGCCCAGCTGCACCTGTCGAGGCTCACACCAACAGGAGAACCTTTTCCACTTGGCCATATAGGCCGCCCTGGTAGAGGGTTTCCTACTGCCAAGTAGAACCTGCTGCACAGGAAGGGAGCACTGGCTCTCCAAGGCGTTTAGCCAGAGAGCTTCCACGCCGTCAGGTGCAGTGATTGCAGGTCAGGGTGGAGAAGCCGCCCACCATCCTGCGTGATGAGGTCCCGGTGTAGGGGCAGGACTACCGGGGCCTCCCCCGACATCTCTAGGAGTGTTGCGTATCAGTGCCGGGGGGGGGGGGGGGCCACGCCGGGGCGATGAGGACCACCGCCACCCTGTCCCTGCGTACCTTGAGCAGGACCTTGTGTACCAAGGGGAGCGGGGGAAACGCATCCATCAAGCCCCCTCTCCACGGGATCGCAAATGCATCCGCAAGTGAGCCCGGGCTGCGGCCCTGGAACGAGCAGAACCGTGGGCACTGGGTGTTGTCCCTGGTGGCAAACAGGTCTACCCGGGGAAACCCCACCTACAGAAGAGCAAAAGCAAGACATCCGCTCTGAGCGTCCACTCGTGCGTGTGATACGACCTGCGGAGGTAGTCCACCAGCTCATTTCGCACCCCCAGGAGATATGATGCCTCGAGAAGAATGGCGTGGGCTATGCAAAGGTCCCAGAGGAGGAGAGCCTCGTGACAGAGTGGCAAGGAACAGGCTCCCCCCTGCTTGTTTATATAAAACATGGCAGTAGTGTTGTCTGTCAGAACTTTCACGCTGTGACCACTCAGTGGCATGAAAGGTCTGGCAGGCGAGACGAACCGCCCTGAGCTCCTTCACATCGATATGGAGCGACCGCTCTGCTCCGGACCACAAGCCCTGAGTCCCCCCAGGTGGGCCCCCCAACCGAGATCTGACGCGTCCATCACCAGCGTCAGGTCTGGTGGTGGGGCAACAAAGGGGGTGCCTTCGCAAACCACAGCTTGGGACTGCCACCACCACAGGGAGTCCAGCACGTCCCTTGGGGCTGTTACTACCAAGTCCAGGGGGTCCCTGCCTGGGCGGTACACCCAAGTGAGCCACACCTGCACTGTCCTGAGTCTCAGTCAGGCCTGCCTGACCACGAGCGTGCATGCTGCCATCTGGCCCAGCAGCCGCAGGCAGCACCTGGCCGTTGTCGTTGGAAACTGGCACAGGGAGGTCACCGCTTGCTGGATAGCCAGGAATCGGGATATTGGAAGGCTTGCCCTGGCCTGCACCGCGTCCAGGACCTCCCCTATGAATTCTACTCTCTGCGTGGGCACGAGCATGGACTCGGGGACGTTGACCAGGAGCCCCAGCTCACAGAACTATCTCAGGGCCACCTCCACGTGGCCCCGCACTTCCGTTTTGGATCGACCTGCCAGGAGCCAGTCGTCGAGATATGGGTAAACCTGGACCCTCTGCCTCCGTAAGAAGGCTGCCGCCACCGCCATGCACTTTGTGAACACCCTTGGGGCCACGGCTAGACCGAAACGGAGAAGCGCAAACTGGTAATGTTCTTGGTGAAGCGTAGGAACCGCCGACGTGCTGGGTGGATGGTGATATGAAAGTATGCGTCCTTCATGTCGAGGGCAGCATAGCCGCCTCCCAGATCCAGGGAAGGGATGATGGTGCCCAGAGAGACCATGTGGAACCAGGCCTTGACCAGGAACTTGTTGAGCCCACGCAGGTCTAAAATGGGACAAAGGCCCCCTTTGGCCTTGGGGATGAGGAAGTACCGGGAGTAGAAACCTTTCCCTATTAAAAAACCACCTCCATGAAGGGAATAGCTTCCAGCGCTGGGAGCGCGGCTCCCTGTTGTGCACGGTCTACCCTGGCACTTTACAGCGCTGAAACTTGCGGAGCTCCGGGTGGTGTTTTTTCTCACCCATGAGCGAGAAAGTTGCAGCACTGGAAAGTGCCAGTGTAGACAAGCCCTTACTCAAGATTTGTAAAGCACCTCGGGATCCCAGGATGAAAGCTGCTTCAGGGTAAAATAGTCAAGAGCATGGACTTCCATGTCCCAGAGGAACTCTTGAAAAGTTTATCCACAGTGTAGAAGCACAACAGTTTATTAGTATTAGAACAGTGTTTGTATTTCCATTAAAAAACATTCATTTTCCAAGAGTTTACAACATGGCCAGAGGGGCTGAATCTCTGGCACGGAGGACATTAGCTAGGGAGAAAGTTACTTTAAGTTTACAAATTAACAAAGGGAAAAAATTGTTTTGGTCATTGAGTCACTGGAAACTATTTTTACAGAAGCATAGTGGAAACAGCTGTTTTGAAACAAACTGGTTTAAACAGGAGGTTACTATAGCGGGGTAATTGGTTCCCAGAAATAACATTTGTCGTGAAAATGCTCTGTGCACACATGGCGTCTGCACTGACCCAATAAGAACAGAGTTGCTGTCCTATACGCGTGCTTCCTAACGCAACAGTGTAGTGAGCTTCCTAACGCAACAACCTGAGCAGTGAGACCGGTTTCAATAGCGAGCACAGAGAGGACATTAGAAGACCAAGTGCAGTGTCACAGGGCCTGCTAAATAACTGATCAACTATTTTTTGCATTTATCCAACAGCTGGATGGGTTCTTAATTCTCATATAAATTAACAGATGCCTTCATGGCCTGCAGCATTAGGCCATTCAGTGACAGTCTTTGCTCTAAACAACTAAGCTACTTGAATTTGGTTTCTCTGCAAACTTTTGACTGGCAAGGGACTGCACAGTTAATACTTGTCTGGTCTAAAGAGAACATTGTTTGGAAGCCTCCTCTGTCCACATTCACCTCTCCTCGCTCCTGCTACTGGGGTCTTTGCTTTTTATACAAGAAAAAAAACGTGGAGAAACCACCAGGGCAGGTAAGTCCCCAATAACCATGTTGATTAAATATACCCAAATGTGAGGCCTAGCTTCGTGCACCCTGCTGCTCTGGTGGCTTCTAAAACAGAAGAGATTGCGCATTACTAGAGGGCTCAAACATTATTCAAAGGGTACTCCTCTGTTCCTTTGTAATACAGCCCCATGTCCTTTATCCATTCAATGAATCTGATACTTCCTTCATCGGGGAATGCTTCTTTCTGAAGAAACCACTTCAGAATAGCCCTAAGGTTTCAAGTAAAGCTTGGACTATCTGGTCAAAGACCAACCTCTATTAAACAACTAATTTTTGCTGGCATCACTTGTGACTGCATTTCACGCCCTCTCCTTCAGGGGGAGAGACCCTGCTTATTCAATGCCTGTATAAATCACAGGTTTCAGAGTAGCAGCCGTGTTCGTCTGTATTCGCAAAAAGAAAAGGAGGACTTGTGGCACCTTAGAGACTAACCAATTTAGTAGAGCATAGGCTTTCGTGAGCTACAGCTCACTTCATTGGATGCGTAGAATGGAACATATAGTAAGAAGAGAGATTGTGTGTGTGTATATACACAGACACACACACACAAGTTGGAAGCTTCCATACAAACTGTAAGAGGCTAATTAGTTAAGATGAGCTATTACCAGCAGAAGAAAAAAAACGTTTGTAGTGATAATCAAGATGGCCCATTTAGACAGTTGACAAGAAGGTGTGAGGAGGATACTTAACATGGGGAAATAGATTCAATATGTGTAATGACCCAACTTCAGCCCCCAACTAAAACCTCTCCAGCGTATCATCAAAGATTTACAACCTATCCTGAAAAATGATCCCTCACTCTCACAGCTCTTGGGAGACAGACCAGTCCTCGCTTACAGACAGCCCCCCCAACCTGAAGCAAATACTCACCAGCAACCACACACCACACAACAGAACCACTAACCCAGGAACCAATCCCTGCAACAAAGCCCGATGCCAACTCTGTCCACATATTTATTCAAGTGACGCCATCACAGGACCTAATCATATTAGCCACCCCATCAGGGGCTCGTTCACCTGCACATCTACCAGTGTGATACATGCCATCATGTGTCAGCAATGCCCCTCTGCCATGTACATTGGCCAAACCGGACAGTCTCTACGCAAAAGAATAAATGGAAACAAATCTGACATCAGAAATCATAACAGTCAAAAACCGGTATAACACTTCAACCTCTCTGGCCACTCAGTAAGATTTAAGGGTGGCAATTCTGCAACAGAAAAGCTTCAAAAACAGACTCCAACGAGAAACTGCTGAGCTTGAATTAATTTGCAAACTAGATACCATTAAAGTGGGTTTGAATAGAGACTGGGAGTGGCTGGGTCATTACACATATTGAATCTATTTCCCCATGTTAAGTATCCTCCTCACACCTTCTTGTCAACTGTCTAAATGGGCCGTCATGATGATCACTACAAACGTTTTTTTCTCCTGCTGATAATAGCGCATCTTAACTAATTAGCCTCTTACAGTTTGTATGGAAACTTCCAACTTCTCTGCATGTCTATATATCTATATCTTCTTACTATATGTTCCATTCTATGCATCTGATGAAGTAAGCTGTAGCCCACGAAAGCTTACGCTCAAATAAATTTGTTCGTCTCTAAGGTGCCACAAGTCCTCCTGTTCTTTTTGTATAAATCACCACACCGTTAGTCTAAATTAATGTATCTTAACGGCTGTGAGATTCAGGAACGTAGACCCAGCTCTGTGGATAGCTTTTGCTCTTGGGCTCTTTCAGTACCTTATGATAGTTACATATTTGGTTCAGACCAGGACAGGAAGTCAATGAAAGTTATTGTAAGCAAACAGTAGAGATATGGTAAACTTATGACAAATGGTTAGTGTCTAGCAGGATACGGCCATTTTAAGGGAACTAGCTACCTGGAGCTCCATGGATGGTGTAATCAGGCCATTTGCCAAGACCCAGCAGGGGAAGAGAGGAAGGAGAAAGCATGGTCTGCCCTGAAGGCGTACACAGGTTGCAGTTAGGCTCGGCCTGTGTGGAAAGCTGCAGTCCCACACCTTTCGATATCCCCGGGCGTTTGGAATGTCCGGAAGCCAGAACCACTGCAATCTCCAGGCAGGCTGAGCTGAGTGGGAGGATTGCTGTTAAACCTGTATGGCTACAGGGCCCTTTTCCTAGCTCACTTGTGCCACAAGTTACCCACCAAGCAGAATTCTACTCCTGGGGGAATTCTGCACCAAAAAATAAAAATTCTGTGCACAATGTTTTAAAATTTCTGCAAATTTTGTCAATAAATGTGGAGGCTCCAGCATGGCAGTGGGGAACACAGGCCACTGGCTGCATGGTGGTGAGAGATCACCCTGCACCACTTCCGCCTGGAACGTGGAGTCAGTAGGGAGGCTGCACCCATCTCTGACACAGCGCAAGGACTGGACCTGCCCCAGAAACACCCTGAGGCCCTGCCCCTCTGCGCCAAGCGCACCAGGTGTAAGCAGGCAGGCTCAGCCCAGCAGGATCCAAGTGTATAGGGGCTTAGCGTGGGGGGATCCAGGTGTGGGGCAATCTGGGTGTGAGTGGCTCAGTGGGGATCCGGATCCACAGGGTCTCATTGGGGAGTTCCAGGTGAAAGTGGTTGGGGCTCAGCGGAGGGGACCGGGTGCAGGGGAGGCGGGGCTCATCAGGGTGGGGGTCCTGGTGCAGCTGGTTGGGGCTCAATAGGGTTGAGGTCTGGGGGGCTCATCAGGGTGGTCCAGGGGCAGGGGAGGTGGGACTCATTGGGGTGGGGTGGGGTCGATGGACCTGCTTAACAGGGGAGCCCCAGCTGCAGCCGAGGGAATGCGACATGCCAGGCTCCCACTCCCCCCACCCCACCCCTGATTCCACTATCCCCTTTTCTTCCCCATCCCATGCCCCTTCCCCACGGCACCTTACCCCATCCCACCACCCTTCCTTCCCCACTGCTTCTTTCCCCCAGCCCCACTCGCCCTCCCCCACCATGGGCACTCACTGTTGTAGAGAAAACAGGATGGCTCCCAGGACACAGAAGGGGAACAAAACTGGCTCTAGGACCAAGGAGGTGGTGTCCAGCTGCAAAGTCAGTGGAGCGGAGCGGCACTCTTTCAGCCAGGCAGCTCTGCGCTCGCAGAAATGCAGGGGGGTGGGAGCAGTGGCACTTGACCCCATGTGCCCCTCACCTCCATTTGGGGGCAATGCCCCCCCCAAAAACTATGCCCACAGGCATCCCCACCCCCCACCTCAGGCACCTTTGCTTCCCCATCACTTTCTGCAGAGAAGCAAAGCAATCTGCGGGGGAAAACGTTTTCTGAACGTGCAGTGGTGCGGAATTCCCCTAAGAATAAGACTCCCCAGGAGTTCTAACTGTAACCCTTCTGCCCGTCAGAGTTGGCAGCAACAAGGACCGGGTTCAATATCTAGAGGATCCATTCCAATAACACAATGCAAACCAGCTCGAGCCCCCACCCAGTGACCTGGGACAAATATATACTACCCCCGCTGGGCGCCTCCAAGAGGCAATACTTCCTTGCAAGCACATAGTTGAGTGTAGCAAAAAGCCTTTTAATAACAGAGAGAAACAATGTGGCATTATGTTGGGGAAACACCACCAACAGGATTCATAACACAACCCATGAGCTAAAAACCCACCCCAAGCAAATTGGGGCATGCCCTTTCCCTTTGGGTCTTGAGTCCAGCAACCCCAAATCACCCAAAGTGCCAAAAGTCCAATGACCCAAAAGTCTCTGTCCCTGGTCAGGGCAGCCCCAGAGTTCGAAAGTTTATCTGCAGAGCTTTACCTCCCAACCTGGGTGGAGATGGGGGCCGGGGGTAAGAGGCACCTTACATGATCTGAAGCTGACCGCCCCACAGCTCCATAGGGCTCCATTCCGCTCCACTCCACCAGCCGCCCCACGAACTGCTTCGCTCAGCTCCACTCCGCTCTGCAGCCCACAAGCAGCTCCCGCTGTCCCAAGAACTGCTCCACCAGCCGGTACACAAACCGCTCCGCGTCCCACCAGCGGCTCCCACTGTCCTATGAACTGCTCCACCAGCCTGTCCACAAGGCACTCCAGCCGTCCTGCAAACTGCTCCACAATATATCTCCAGGCTCCCCCACTACTTAACACAACGCTCAGTGATTTCAGCTTTTAGTCAGTTCGGCACTTTGGTGAATTCAGCTTATAGTAGGGGAGCATCAGTGCACTATTAGCCCAAAGTGAGCTCGGCAGCCTGTAACTAGACTTCTAATGAAATCAAAATTAGCTCTGATATTCCACAGTGGAGAGAGGAGGAAGTGCAATTAGCATGTAAGGCCCTCACCAAGGGGCCCATGCCACCAAGTATTAATACTTGTCCCCAGCCTCTCTCCATTCACAGAGTTTTGGAACCCATGACCCTTGCCTAGTGAGTGCTACTTAGTTGATGGCGAGTCCCTCCATCATAACAAAAGGCCAAGTACAGTTCCAAGCACAGTTCCCATAATCAGGGTAATAACAATTTATTCTTCCTGCCCCAATAACAGAGACACTGGGGATCCCACAGCAGCCAAAGTGACCATTTGGGCAGCTATGGCCTCATTCTAGGCGGGGTGGGTGTGCCTATGCAAATGAGATTGGCCCCTGAAGTTCTTTTCCACAACTTGCCACACCTCACCACCAGATGTCAGGGTGGAGCACATCCTGACTCTGTGTACATAACCAACAGCTTTATCAGCCACCAGGACCCAGAGAGAAATAAGAAAAGCATGTCAACCAAAGACAAACAGCAGCTTAGGAATTAACACATATTGAAACAGAGGACGATCCAAGCAGGACAGCACACAGGATAACACAGCTACCAGCCCTGCAAAATTCCATTCACCACGTTAATGTTTTTTTTTTTACAGAGTAAAAATTAGTTTATTCATTACCCTGAAAGGTTTAGAAAACCTGACCTGAGGAAAGGTTAAAAAAACTGGGTATGTTTTGTCTGGAGAAATGAAGACTGAGGGGGACCTGAGAACAGTCTCTTCAGATGTGTAAAGGGCTGTTATAAAGAGGGCAGGGATCAGTCACAAGAGGTAATGGGCCTAATCGGCAGCAAGGAAGTGTTAGAAAGTTTCCCTAATATCTAACCTAACTCTAAGGGTAGTTAAGCTCTGCAACAGGCTTCCAAGGGAAACTATGGAATCCCCACCATTGGAAGTTTTTAAAAACAAGGTTGGACAAACACTTGTCAGGGATGGTCCGGATTTATTTGGTCCTGCCTCAGCACAGGGGACTGGGTCTCAATGACCTCTCGAGGTCCCTTCTAGCCCTACATTGATTCTCATGGAGAGCGGGAGAGGGGATTTTTCTTGACAGTGATTGCCTACACTGAAGGATTATAATGTTGCAGGTATCACAAGAAAGCAATGTGCTTCAGTGGGCCTGGACTTGGGAGTCAGGAGGCCAGGGTCCTATTCCTAGCTCTGCTACTGGGCTGCTGGGTGACCCTGGGCATTTCCCCTCCCTCCACTGGTCCGACTTACCTATTGAGACTGCAAGCCTTGCGGAGGCAGGGATTGTCTAACGCACCTGGACAATGCCTAGCACAATGGGGCCTCAACACAAAATAATACAAGTACCACGCAACACTGCAGAAGCCAGATGTACAGCGATATTGAGTGAGAAAGCGGCTGGTAAGATGCCATCTTACAAGGCAGTATGGGAACTAGTTTGTTCTAGCCAGCTTCCACGGCACAGGGTTATGGTCTGATGAGACAAACATTAACATGTTCCTCAAAGAGGCCGAGATGGATATGCGCAGCCTCTTTATATCACTGCTGTATAAGGTTCTAGTTAACCCTTTCTCTTCCCAACATATTGTGACATTTACACCCCTATCATAGAATATCTTAGTGGGGACATTACAAGGGCCCCTCAAAAAACACGAAGGCATATCTCAGCAAGGCCAACACATTTGCAGCGTACAGGCCACGTCACTTCAACACGAGGAGCCAAACAAAGCCAGGCAGTTTGGAAAGGTTTCAAAAAAGCAATCACCGGAATCTTCGTTAAGTTTTACTTTTTTAACATAACAATTCTATTCATTTTCGAACTCCCTTGTCTTCCCTGCTTACAGTTTTTTTCAAGGAAGATATGAAATTTCAGAGGGACTGGTTTCTTTTTGGGACTATGGGGTTGAATGTTTGAAAAATTAGGTTTATACCATAGGAAGCCAACTGCTATCTCTGTTTCATAATAGGGAGCAATAATGAAATAGGGCAACAATTTTGTGTTTTCAGCCCAGTAGCTATATGATGCAAGATGCTGACTGAATACAATTTATCTACCAACAGACCGCTGGGGTGGGATGCTGTTAAAGACTGATCACTTATAGAACTATCCAGTCATTCACTTGACACACTGACTGGTCACTAGTTAATCTTTGGCACAGTGATACGAGTTACATAGGATGTCTGTAGTTCAGCACCAGGTTACAGTAAGAGTGTCAAGTACTTACTTTGGAAACCTATTGGTAGCTTGCCACGACTGGTGGCCTCCTTGCATCCTCACATTCCAACAAGGTCTTTAACATGGGGCACATTCCTGTTACAACAGTCAAACAGAAGCAACTGCTAACAAAGAGGGGCTTGGAAGAACCCACACTATTAGGGTTTAAGAGGATGAGCTGCACAATCAGAGTTAGCTGGAGACATGATACTGCAAGATAAAGAGACTTGTAGCATCTCACTTCTGTCTGGTTTCTGTAAAAAGATTTCAGTGCACTCCTGACTTCTCCTAAAATTTGAAGCAAAGTTCTCACAAATTCCTGAATCAGATCCTCTACGGTGGAGGGTTCCTGATAATATTTTAAGACACAAGAAGAAAAAAATTTGGCTCTTTAAAGTGCTATGCAAGCTTCTAACAGTGCTTGGATAATGGACTTTAAATTTGCAACACTCTTGGCTATTTCAGGACAGGAAACTGATTTTGCCCAGTCACACAGCACTTGTATAACACAGACCAGTTTTTTATTAAGCATGAGTTCAGACATTTTGGTGCAACCCACTACAAAATGCTAAATCCCAGCTCTGCAGAGGTGAAACCCCAATGCATCCTCCCAATTCTTCACAACCCATCCCCACTACGGTATGTCTACCTGCGGCACAGCTGTGGCTGACCCCAGTCCACTGACTCAGGCTCACAGGGCTTGGTCTAGGAGGCTTTAAAATTGCAGTGTAGACATTCAGGCTCAGGCAGGAGCCTGGGCTCTAAGCCCCCAGAACGGAGAAGGTCTCAGTACCCGAGCTGCAGCCCGAGACCAAACTTCTATGCTGCAATTTTTAGCCCTGCAACCCAAGTCAGCTGACGAGGGCTCTGAGACTCAGTGCTGCAGGTTTTTTATTCCAGTGTAGAGATACCATAATACTTTTTCACTCAGACTCAGGTATGGAGCTTCTAAAGTTCAGTTATGTACATGAATTCTGGTATTTGTGACAGCCCCCTATACCAGCTTTCCAATATCAGACCCCAACTCTTAAAACAAAAGGCACCTAAATGCATGGCCATGGACAATTTATTCTTTATTGATTAAAAATTAGAGATACATGCAATAAAATACAAAGTCAAAAGAAAAAAGGCGGAATATTTTACATCTGTCATTATAATCTACAACACAACAAAGTTGTGGAGAGGATCCTGTTTCATTAATGTAGCATTATCCTTAAGGGTATCAACTAAATTAAAAAATACCACCTGGTCCTAGGTTCAGACCAGAATTTACCAAAAACCAAATCCATTAATGACATATTAAAAAAAATATTTTTTATGAACAGCATTGGCACTTAGAAACAAAATTATCTAGCACTGTAGTATCCCAAGCAAAATTTTGAATGACTACCAAAAATGTCTAGAGATCTAATCTCAAATACACTCTAGCTGCTTTTTTTAATTTAAAAAACACAGAAGCCTCAATGTCAGTGCAAACACACTGTCTCCGCTAGTTCTGAATTAGGGAGGGCCAGGGATTATTTAATAAATAGGATACTACATTGTTTCATTTGAGCAGTTTGAGTCTGACATTTCTCAGCAGCAGTGCGCAAATGAACAGTGAGGTATTCATGGCATGCAGGCAGAAGAGAATTAATACTGTACCAAAACTATTTGGTCTCCATATTCTGTCTAAAATTTAAAAACTAGAGTAGGATCACCCACTGGCCTTCATGAATGTACAGATCACAACCAGCTCTTCCAAAGCCCATAAGAACTTTAGAGGATAAGCCATGAGCGTATTTTGCATCACACAACACGAAAAGGTGCCAAAACTTTTCATACATGTTTTAAATGAGAACTAACCACCCTGTTATATTAAAAATTGTCATGTGCTTTATATTCCTTTATTCGCTCTCATACTCAGCACTTTAACGCTGCTCGGACTCTCTCTCATCCTCTTCTCCCATTCCCTCCCTTCGCACTCATTTAGTGATGGGATTGTGCATAACTGGCAGTCCCAGTAGGAAGATATTAAACTACAGGCTAAAGAAACAAGTGCAGTATAAAACCATGCAAAATTTAGGAAGCTTCCATAGCCGCTCATAGAGAAAAATATATAAATATATATTGTTCATTACAAGACTTAGAAATAAAAAAGTCCTAATTGAACCCAGTTGTCCCATTTTAACACTCCTTTCTGAATGGTATGCAACTGATGGAAACACAATGTATTTCCATATTTCTGTGTTAAATTACAGGCTTACAATTTAATTGTATAAAACACTTCAAAGCCAATAGAAGATACAAAGGCGAACTGTAAAACAGTAGGAAAAAAATCAACACCATTTATTATTCACATATTGCATTACAAGTGTCTTTTTAAACTAAAAGTATAATTTATATTATTTATGTAGAAATTCAAATTAAACACCACATACTAACGAAACCTAAATGTGAGTTACATGGTTTCAGTGACCTCCTGGATCAAATTTCGACACTTGGGTCGAGAAGACATCTGAAAACCCAAGCAGTTAGTGCAGGATGGACACAAGGTCCAGAGCTTACTTGCCTAGTATACATCTACTGGCAATCCTTTTATTGCTGTAAAACAGAACAGGGACAATTCCACATGTACCTGTTTGCAAAGCACATGAGGAATGACTCTCTTTCAGCAGGCCAGAGGAATTTGTTTTAAAGAATAATTCAATATGCAGGCTTTCTAAGTGCCAAGCAGCATGGATTTCCTCTCCTTTGTAAAAATGACTATTACTAATCTACCTGAAAGGTCAGTTTCTGGAAAGCCTCCCAGTTCTACTTTAAGAATGGACTACATCGGAGGATGTAGAATCAAAGACCTACTTTAAACAATAACCTGATCAGGGTAAATTAAGAGGTTCTGTCCCAATGCCACACTTCGCACTAATGTGGAATAAAGGGGGGAAATGGGGGAAGGCTATTAGCAGTTTACTAAAGGGGCAGGTGATATCAGTTTAAAGGAATCTCTCAGAAATGTGATGAAAGAGAACATTTTGGGCTGTCCTACTGTTAAGACTTGGCTCGCTGTTTGAGGTGCCATCATTCAAATCCATTGAGTTTTAAAAGCACAGCCAAAGATAAGCCAGATTCCCCAGCATGTCAGCTGACCAATCACCATTTCCATTGCTATTTCAGATGCAAGGTGAAAAAGCAGATTCAAGAGCAAAAGAAACAAAAAAGGCCTTTTAAACTTGTGCAAAAACAGCAAGTGAAAGAAATGAAACCCCATGTAAGCAAACATCTAGGCTGGATGATTAGAGTAGTGGAACCCCTGTTTCGTACTCAGTAGTATTTTTTTATTTTTTTTTAAAGTAAGGCAATAATAAAATGACCATGCAGGCAATGAACTGTTGGATCTGCACATGTGAGATGAAGGAAATATAAAAACTTACGAGAGTTGTTTACAAAAGCAGTAAACGGAATCAGTAATTTCAGGAAGTTGAATAGGTTTGTGATCCTATTTAGGAAAAAACTTTAAAGCTCCTAGAAAGGGGGCTGTAGTTCAATTCTTTGGCAGTAGTGGTTTTTGTTTTGTTTGTTTTTCAGGCCAACAGAAGCATGAGGAATATGCACATATAGGTTTTCAGTAAGGAAACCTCTCCTGGGATTGCAGTTTAGCTGATGCTGAGCTGTGCAAATCCTATAAGTTTGCCATCATCAGGAATATCTGAGCCTTCCACACCAGATGCCTGGGAACATAATGGGAAAGAAAAATTCAATAGCACTACATTATACATTATTTATAGCTTGACCTGCAGGAGTCTAGTTCAGGGAAGGGGCAGGTACAGGACAATTCTGCATTATGCTCAGCAGGTGGCAGTGTCTGAAGTTTACCTATGAGCATTTTTCAGCTATGAAGAGCTGCGCTCAAAAAGTTTCATTAAGAACTATTCACTTTATGGCCAGGGTGAACAATACAGTACTCCCTGTCCCAAGATAGGTCTAAATTTATAATGGGACACCTTCAACCCCCTACTGGAAAAAAAAATTCTGGGTTTTGCTACTTCTTTGCAGGGCTCCTCTGCCACTGCCACCATGCTTCTTGAGCTCAAGGACACCCTCAGCCTCCCAACTTGTCTTCATTTGGTCTGTCTTCTGCTCCCTCCCCTCTCAAAAAAACCTCCTGTCATCTGGAGCCTCCCTTTCCTCCTCCAGAAAGGAGCCCACGGCACCTCTAAGTCCCCTTACCTGGCCAAAACTCTTCTACTCTTGTTGGGTACATGGGGTTTTCAAATCCGGATAACACCACCACACTATTTCAATACTCTTATTGAAAAGTTCAGGAAAGTAAGGAAGGGGTTCAGGAAGCTTGTCACTACATATGCAGTGTTTTATATACAAAAATGGCAACTTGCTTAACAAGGGAACAGGAATAAATACCAGTTTGAAAGTGACGGATCTGTTTGCCTGGGGTTCTTCCACAATTTTCTGCAAATTAGCTGCAACTGAAATCACACACACACAGGTTACATTAGGACACACTCAATACAGTTAATTCTAAATCCATTAGGCACTTACTTTTTTAAACATTACTCAGAGTACAAGCTTAGAACACTTTACAAATACAGGTTAATGTATGAAATCTTCAGGCGCATAACTAGGCAAAATAAAAAGTTATGTTTCATCTACACCTTTAAACTGTGCAAATATTATAGCTTGATTCTGAAAAGCAACCTCTGTTTATGCAGGTGTAGTCTTAAATGCCTGACTGTATTGGAAAATCAGGTTAGCTGCTAGCTGGCACCATTTCTACCTTCTAAGAGGGAGGCTGGGGTGAGCCCCTTTTCAAAACCAGTCTCTATGGAATGCAATTCGACATACTATAGCTGACAAGAAGCGCTCATGCAATGTAGATTGTTGTTAGTTTTAGACCGTTTAAGAGGATGTATTCTTTTAGGGAATGATTGTGGGAGGTGGGGATCTAAGGCTTGGCTATACAAACACTTAGTTCGCAGCAAGCTGGGCTGCAGATGTACCCTGCACTAGCCTGCTGAGCGCTGTCTGCGTGGATCCTGCTACAACCTACTAAGCGTTCTGTAGTGCACTTCGATCTACTCCTGTTTCAAAATGGGACACCAGCCAATGGTCTCCAGAAGTGAAAGGAGGTGAAAGGCAAGTGTATCCACTGCACCCCCTAGATGCTGTTTATTTTAGTTTGTACTACAATTACAGTCAACAGAACCTTTTCCTCACAATTCTTATAAATAGTTCAAGTTCTCTGTGAACTCTGGGGCTCAAATCCTCACACTCAGGCAAAACTCCCAGTGGAATTAATGACAGTTTTGCCCAAGTATGATGTACAGAATCAGGGCCTAAGTGAGCTTTCCCAGAATAACTCAGTACCTAAGGATCTGGCAATTCTCCACATGCTATACAACTAAAGGTGTTTATTGTAAAGCATACATATTCATACAGAGAAATACTATAGCATCACTTGTAATTACCTATTACTAAATCTCTGCCATCAACAAGCCCAGCTGAGATGAGTTCTTGAGACACACCATCAGCAGTATCTGTAGGGGACAAAGATAAGTACTATTAGTTTACATTACAACTAGTCTGGGACAATTTACACTATGGTCACTCAAACAACAAAGTCATAGGTACAACACTGGACCATCAAGTTTCTCATTAACCCAAATGATTTGGGAATCAGAAATTTGGCAAGGGTAGTTCTTAAAAACAAACAACTAAAACCTGCACAAATTGCATGGATTATAATTTATGATACAATAAAAGTTTGCTGAGCTGGCTGAGCTAGAAAAAATGTCTAAATGGTCACATTAGGATGCAATTATAATATATTTACCAATTACAGTTTTGCTGCTTTTCTACCCTGAGCCTGTATTGACAGGTGGCCAGACAAATTTAAGGCCATTAGAAACTTCTGTAAATATCCTCATCTGCCTCCACCCCCACAAAAATCTAAGAGGTGGACACTATTTAAAATTAGCTACATTGTACCACCTCAGTTATCCAAAGGTCTTGTAGGGACACCCAGAACTTTCGGATTGAAGGAGCTGGTCCAGCAGCCTGCCAATCCTGCATTCATGGATTCATAAATTCCAAGGCCAAAAGGGACCATTGCGATCATCTAGTCTAACCTCCTGTATAACACAGGCCAGAGAACTTCTCCAAAATAATTCCTTTTGAACTAGTGTATATCTTCAAAAAAGAAAGCATCCAATATTGAACATCAAGAGACCTTGATGCCATCATATTGAGTATGGAGGCAAGAACCATATAAAATGCAGATCCCAGCATACGTTGTTCCACCTTGAGCCAAGCTGCCTGTCACTTGGAGCATTACATGTTGTGACTTGTATTCTGGAGGCTGTAGACCACACTGTAGAACGCTGAGCTGGACATGGCCTGAGGGCTGCATCTTAGTCCCTCCATTGCTGGTGCTCAGAGCGATATACTTTAAAAGCATGCCCCACTGCCTCAACACCAAACTTCCAAGAAGGTCTGATGCAGGCAGTTTGCTCTGGATCTCAAACATTTAACGAGTGGAACAAGTACACTCCAGTCGAGCACAGGCCTCAATCTGAACCTTTGCTTGGATCGCCACACATTCATTTCAATTTTTTGCCAAGAAAAAAAGAAACAAGAAACCCACCACAAAGATAGCCACCCCCCCCCCCAATTCAATACATTTAATTTCCACAACTACTCACCTCTCCCTGGGGTAAATTCAAAACGAATATCATTTAGCTCTTTCTTTGAATTCCTGTGGTAAGAATACATAGTTTTAATAAATTAAAATGAAAAAGCAGATGTTGTACAGAGTTTATTTCAGATTGTTTGGGGATTCCAGTGTTCTGGTTGAAGGGGAGTCATTTAAAAATCAGTTTTAAAAAGATAACTGGATCTTAATTTTTAAATACCAGCTACTCTATCCAACAGGGATGCACAGACAGTTCCTGGATTTGCATCTGGGAGGAAAGCTCTCAGTGCAGGGCCACCTTCTTAGGAATTTGCTTCCCCCCATTGGTTTGACAGAGCCAGTGCTTGTTGATACTCAGGATACATGAGGCCCATCTATCCAGGAACTTATGAGCGCCTCCCTACCACACACACACACACTCCAGTATCTGAGCACCATGCAAACATGAATGGATTTATCCTTGAAGCATCCTTGTGGGGTAGGAAAAGTATCCCCATTTTGCAAATGGGGAACTGAGGCACAGAGATTAACTAACTTGCTTAGGAAGTCTGTGGCAGACCTGTGGAGACACTTGAGAGTTGAATATTCTTTAATGGTACTGCTGATGTTGCCAATTTAGATTGTATGTATAATTGGTTTCTCTTTCTTGTACCTAACTACAGAAGAGCACTATACACAGTGGTAAACTGTTCTAAATAAGCTGATCTCCTTATACAATGAACATTAGGAAGGGCCCCCCTCCCCCATGAAGTTAGCTAAACACAGTCATGCTTAAGAAAGCACAAGAGAAGGCCACTCAGTACGACGATGTCAGGTCACTTGTGCAGACCGCTGGCTGCTACTCCATGAGACACTCCCAGCATGCCCACACAGAATCCCATTACAGCTGAGCAAGCCCACAAGAGATCAGGTACCGTAAGTGCTTTTTTGTTGTTTTAAACAACTTAATATCCCTGAACACCCCTGGGAAAAATGGATAATTCATTCTTACCTAGTACACAGAGTTTGGCAAGCTTTACACAAAGATTGATACCTTTCAGGATACAGAATTTGCAAAGCTGCAAGGAGGAGTATGAATAAAAGAATTTGGGCCCCCTGGATTTTCCCATGCCCTCCAGTCCCATGGCCAAACATTGCTGGGTTTGGGTCCCAGTTAGGGAGCATAGGATGGAACCTAAACTGGAGTACATGTATGGTCACCATCCCTTCAATACAACAAGGGAGAAGACATGATGATCTATGAAAATAACGACACTTCTAGAACACTCTACAGTCATCCTCACAGCAACCCTCTGAGGTAGGGATAACGTCACCTACTTATCTTACAGATGGGGAAAACTGGTTATATAATTTACTCAAGGAAACAATATTTCAGTGACAAATCCAGGATTACAATTCCAGAGCTCCCTAGTTTAACAGCACAGGCCCTACCCACTCGTTCACACTGCCTTCCTTTCCAACAGCTGCACAGTAGCACACTTACCTTAACCTTAGCACAAGACTGATGGGGACTTTTATATCCTCCTGAACTGGTGCTGCGGCAGGGGGTGCCTAAAATGGGATTGGATTATTTTAAAATCAACTACCACTAACCCCTCTGCCCCCAGTCTTAACAACACAAAACACAGATTACAACAATTGAGTATAAATACAGAATACCATACAACTATCAAATACTATGTAATGTGTGGGCATATAACCACGCATTGGAATTTTGAGAGCACAATGAGAACCCAAATGAGAGGAATATTCATGTCCAGTTGAACTATACTACACAGTAATATTTAGAAAGACAATCCTGTCTGGAATTGTCTCCAGAGAAAATAAATGGTGGAATAGGTATTTGCCTTTTAGAGACACTGGAAACTGGCCAGAGGCTTCAGAAGAGGTTTTCAGTGCATTTATCAAATAATTTTTCAGGCAAATTTGATTTGTTTGGAATCTAAGATATTTGATAGAGAAGATATTTGATAAATCAGGATGGATTTTCTATCCCATGCCTCAAGATATCCTACACAGCTTTCTGAAGATACAGGAAAAAATTTTCAAAAGCATCTAAGTTTTTTAGGAGCCTTAAGCCCCACTGACTTTCAATGGGACTTAGGCGATTTAGAACATTTTAGCCACAATCCATAAAACCATAAATCGGGGGATTTATAGATTAGTAGGGAATTTACCTTTACCTAGACGTACATTCCTGAATGTATGGTTGTTTCAAAGATCCCTAACGCAATGGATTTTAAAAAGTTCTAAAAGGGGTTTATCTACCCATTTTCACTTCTGAATTATGGCTGATTATTTCTGCTTGTAGTTAGGTATTTGTTTCATGTTCTTCAGTAGTACATTTCCAGATCTTTATACGGCTGACGATAGATTTTAGGAAAGGGATATATTGTTTCATCAAAATCTGGCGGGGGATGGAATAGATTGCTCTTTCATTGTCTAAATCTTGGTCTGTATTTCACATGCTGCACAAGAGATTTTAACTTGAAGCAATAGGACAGACCGTGTACGAGGCTGACAAAGCATGGAAACTCTACCCAAGACCTTTTTTCATCTGAATCAATCTCTTTTGAGCAACTTAAAAATTAACAGCTTGACTGAGAAATGAGGTATTTCACTCCATTCGATATCAATTTCACTACCTTTTCTGAAAAATCCGGGTCTAAATGCTGACCCTATTTAAAAAAGCATCAAAGATTCTGAGCTATGATTTAATGCAGCTAAGTGAATGTCTACTCCAAACTGTACCATTTCTCTTTAAGACTAGTATGTTGTCAGTAATGGTTATCTTTAAAATGGAAATACGAATTAAGTGCAATGAGATTATATATAGTTCTACTAAAAAGAGTTTCTAGGAAAAAATGAAGACCAGTGTGTTACTTTTACTAGTAGCATTGCCAAAACTCTTCCCTATGTGGCTATTAGAAAGAACAAAGCTAACATTGTCTTGTTAATATTAAATGCTTCTCCCCAACTGCAAATATGAACTTTAGTTTATTTTATTTAGAAGTACCATCATTCAGTAGTCTGGCAAATTTAGCAGCACTGTAAGCCAGCCGACTGCAAGACATATTCCAAATATCTCTGGAATGGTTTATTCTGGCAAATTCCGCCCCCACCCCCGCCCTTCAGCATTCACTTCTTTCCCTCCTGGGTAGGCTCTCCTAGCTGGGCTTTCCACTAAAAACAATACAGAACAGAATTAAGTTCTGTACTACTTAGCAAGGTTTTAGGTTTCCTCACACACATCAATTCTCTTCTGCACCAAATGGGAGCCTGTCAAAAAACAGCCTCAAACTCAAAACCACAGGGAAATCTGATTTCTCTATTAGCCTTTGTTAATACGAAGGCTTTTTCAATGCACGTGTCATACATCCCTTTCAGAGACTGGGGGACCTCCTCCTTCCACCTCCCAGTTTCCTCCTACTTCTCCTTATAGACATACCGTTGAGGCTCTGAAGCTGCTGAGAGGTCTGGCCAGAACCTGCTTGACTGCCCTGTCAATGTTACTCCTTAATCACCTTAAACAAGAAGCTGCTGATCCAACCAAGGCATTCCCCTCTTTCCTTCACCCTTCCCCAGACTCAAGAATGCGCTCCCCGCACAGCACTAAAAGCCACTACTAGTTCGGAGAAAAGAAAACCCAGGAGCAGCAGATCCCTGCAGGACTGTGCAAAGCTAAGCACCCCAAAGCCATTAGGGCCTGCCTACTCCTCTTACTTAATTGGACAATTCACCACGGTAATACAAATCATAAGCAGCTTTCCTGGCTTAAGTAAATTCTAGTGTGACTGATACTTTAAGGAGGATCTCCCACAAAACTGGAGATGTGTATAAAGGGTTTCTAGCCTTACCTGCCCTGCTGCTGGAGCTGCTGCAGGAGCCGGAGTGGGTGGAGGGACAGCAATTTGAGAAGGTTGCGCAGGTGCCTGTCCTGCTGGCTGAGGTAGTTGAGCCGGAGTCTGTGCTGGAACATGGAGTAAATGACCTGTGGGTTCAGCTGGTGGGAACAGCTACAAAAAACAAGATATTTTAATGAGAAAAGGAATGTCATTGAAAGCAGGTGGCTGGGCATGAAGTGCATGGTGACCCCGCTTGCCAAAGCACAACTGATAAGTTTACTGCCAGCTACATTTCCATCCCCTCAAACCACAAAGTCAGATCAATGTGGGTGTCAAGAGGCTTCAATTTCTCCTTGTTCTGGAAGATGATTCCTCCTCTCCCTCATTATCTCCTGAAATGCTCATCCTCCCTATTACTATGGACAAGAAACTTGTATGGCAGAAGGACTGAATGCTACAAAGTAATACAAACCGAGCTCTTCCCTGGAAGATACAATCACATGCTGTAGTCTCCATTTTCTTGGAACATGAGCATTACTGACGTCTCATTTGCCAAGTCATCGGGTCAACCTCTCACATTGCTTTATTAAAACTGGCTTGTGATTCCTTTCAGAGGGGAAAGGGACACAACACAGGGAAGAATTAAATCTTTGTAGATAATTATCTGCTTCAAAAGAAATATGATTCCAGGTATTAAGATGTCATTCTTAATGACCCGCAGTCCCGCATTCAATTTTGAGGTAATGCAAACAGAGTGCAAGCTCTTCAAAGCATGTAAGAGCAGCATGATTGGGACTGGATGTATAGATTTAATGCTCTAGTCTCTGGCTGACCAAAAATATGGAAAAGAAAGAACCTAATCAGTTCTCCAGGGGAGAAGGATGGGTGAAATGTGAGTTATTGCAATTATAAATTTTCTGACCTCAATTCTGAGATGGCTCCAGGGAATCTCTCTATAGTTGATCAATTTCTCAGTTGCAAGCTGACGTTAGAACAGGATAGGCTAAGCCTGGTCAGAATTCTACAGGACATGCCGGTTTAACATCCCACGTGTGTCAGGAAGGAAATAAGTAATATCTACACACCAAATCAGAAAGCAACCATATGCTAATATCTAAGGTGCACTAATAACATTCTTGTGCAAGATTTGCAGATTGCAAAGAGTTCTGAAGCAAGATTTTAACTGTCATTAAATTCTTGCTCCACTACCAACTATGAAGGACTGCTGAAGGCCTAGCTCAGAGGCTTAGCTGTAGGCTGAGAATAAGTCAGACCAGGTCCTGTAAAATGGGCACTTTGGGTATGTCTACACTGCAATTAAAAACATGTGGCTGGCCTGTGCCAGATGGCTTAGGCTCGCAGGGCTCGGGCTAAGGGGCTGTTTAACTGCAGGGTAGACTTTCGGGCCCCCCTTGTAGGGTCCTAGAGCCCAGGCTCCAGGCCGAGCCCAAATGTCTACACGGCAGTTAAACAGCCTCTTAGCCCGAGCCCACATCAATTGGCACGGGCCAGCTCCGGGTTTTGAATTAGACTAGACAAAGCTGTAGCTCACGAAAGCTTATGCTCAAATAAATTTGTTAGTCTCTAAGGTGCCACAAGTACTCCTTTTCTTTTAGAGTAGACAAACCCTTTGATTGACTTGTTTGGGGGGAAGGGATGTGAAGAACTTGACAGACTCTGAAATAGTGGATTCAACCTCAAAGCTGAAGAGCAGTAACAATCTTCAGGATTTTATCTGACAAGGAAATCATCAGAGAAGATCCCCACAAGGGATATTCCTGGTATATTATTTTTAGAGCAACTAATTTTAGCAACTAATTCACTACACAGATGAGCCTCTGTCACGATAAGCTAAATTGAAAACAACATTCCCTATAAAGCAGCGGTTCTCAAACTGTGGGTCAGGACCCCAAAGTGGGTCACAAACCATTTTAATGGGGTCACCAGAGTCCAAGCCCAACTGTCCGGGATCGAAGCCTGAGGGCTTCAGCCCTGGGTGGTGTGGCTCAGGTTACAGGCCCCCTGACTGGCGTTGAAGCCCTTGGGCCTGGGCCCCTCACACTCAGGGCTGTAGGGTTTGAGCTTTGGCCCCGCCCGTGGTCATGAGGTTCAGGCAGGCTCAGTCTTTGGTCCCCGCTCCTGGGGTCATGTAGTAATTTTTGTTGTCAGAAGGGGGTTGCAGTGCAACGAAGTTTGAGAACCCCTGCTATAAAGGTTTGTTAAAGTTAGTGCTAAGAGGCTCTCTCTAGGTAGTCAATGATTCACCTTCTAGAGAAGGAACTAGCTTCCAAGTCCTGGGATATTATTTTTAGAGGCCAATAAGAACACATTCCTTGCAATATTGGCAATGATTGGGAGTTGTCAAATTCAAAGAGCAACAACTTCCAAAAGGCCCAACTTACCTCAGAATTCTGTAAAGATTCTTTCACTCTGGGAGACTAAAAAACGAAAAAAAGATCAGTTGTTACTATAAGCTGTTTAACAAAACTGAACCTTCTGACTAGCCACGGACTACCTCAATCATGTTAATATTCACTAAATGCACATACACGGGTCTGGTTTGACTGTTATCTACATATTAAAATGCACAATAGCAATCAAACCAGATAATTTCTCAGCAGCCTAGCCATGCTCTATCCCCCGAAAATGCATTGTCATGGCTTGGCTTGGCTTATTACTTACAGTTTCGATTTATACACAGTAGCATATAATAAGAAATGCTGGAGTTGTTTACTGGCAAAGAAATAGAATATTAATGAGGACTACATTGATCTGATTTGGATTTCATTAACAAGCCGAGACAATAAAATCTGTTTTAAAGCCACTCCAACACAGAATCACAGAATATCAGGGTTGGAAGGGACCTCAGGAGGTCATCTAGTCCAACCCCCTGCTCAAAGCAGGACCAATCCCCAACTAACATAACAGTCTGCAAAACAATTAGAATATTAAAGGTGTCATAGGCATTCGATACATTAGAAAGTTGAAGTCATAAGCAATATACACGACAATGAAAAACAATTCCTAAGAACGATAAGGTATTTTTTCCTATCTACAGTTGAAACAATGAACAAATAGTCTTTTATTTTATATTTGGGAAACAATACTACCTTTTCCTATTAGTTACAAATTTCTGTTATGGTTATGCCTAGGACCCTCAAAGGTGTCAGAAAAGAAGTGGAAGAGACAGAGTAAAAGGGAATTATTATTCAAATTAACTAGATTTGGGACACTCTGTGTTAGGTGCTATACAAACATGAGACAATCCCTGCCCCGAAGAATTCATAGCCTAAAACAGTGTTTCTCAACCTTTTTGTGCTGGCGACCCACTTTGGACTTACCCAGATTTGAAAAGGTAGGTAGAGCCCTGCGCGGATACAAAATTTATATCCGTGGATACAGGTATCTACGGTTATAAAGCAGATATCCACGGAGTTGCAGGGCTCTAGCGACAACGAGAGAGACCAGCAGGGCCATGGACCGCAGCGGTGAAAGCAGCAGTATGTTGGGCAGTCGCTTGCAGGAGCCAGTGCCCAGCCTGGGCAGCTCCTCCAGCATGGCTGTTCCACCCCCAGCCCTACACACTAGAGGGGCACCAGGCTCACCAGCAGCTGTCCCTGGTCATGCTTGTGTGCAATCAGCTCCCACGCTCCCAGATAGGAGTCTTGGTCGTCACTAAAGCTCTGAAACTCCGCAAATATCTGCTTTATATCCACGTGGGGCTCTAACACTGAGGGGCTGAAGCCCCCGGGGCTGACAGACGAATCCTCAGCCCCGCCACCAGAGGCTGACAGATGGAGCCCGTAACCCCCCCCAAACTTGTCCCACAATCCCCCTGGAGGTCATGACCCCCGCGTTGAGAAACAAGAGTCTAAAAAATGGGGCTGAGGTTGGGATAATAACGTAATACATGTGGTATTACTGGAAGCAGAGGGTAACAAGGCGACTCTCAGTCCTGGGCCCTCCGTGAACTATCACACTGCCATTTGGATGAGACCCAAAACTGAGATCCTAATCCCTTTTTGGTTGTCAGAGACGCCACCACGTTTTTGGAAGAGTAGATGTTAACCCCCTTATTTTGGCCAAATTGCCACTTCGGGTGATTTAAATTTGGCTTCCTTATATTCCTCATGCAATTTTAACTCGATAAGGTATCTTTACTCCCTGGACTAAGTTGTTCAACAGAATTGCTTCTTTTAAATAGCTGTCGCATTTCATTCTGGATATGACTGCCTTTTAATGTTAACATTTTTTAAATAAAGTGACAGCTTGCAAAGTAAAGCAACAGATATGCAGTTTGGGACCCTGTTGGATGAAAGCTCCTACATAAATGAAATTAATCTTGGATATTTTTCTACTTCCATCTTTAAAGAAAACTAAGCTCATTTAATATTTATAGATGTTTTCTACAAATCTGCTTTCTTATTCACCAGCATTACTTATGCTCACACTTCAACAGCAGACAAACTAATGGCATTTCTATTCATTATTAGAAACGAAAACTAATGAAAATTCCAACTACTATCCCATTGAGCAAACTGGCTCAACTTTTACTTTCTGACAGAGATGCTAATTGAGCGGCTTGATTCCTCTGGAGTTTGAAAATTCAAATTAAAGATAAATCACAATGCACATGCTCTTAAAATGATTTACCTTCCACTATAAAATGAATGCATCAGTGTACAATGGCACCCTGCATGTTCACGCTCACTAGTTAATCACAACACTTCAGTAATTACTTTTGCATTCTTTAAGTGAGCTAATACACTTTAAAAACAAACCCAGAGTTGTGTATAATATGATGATATCCTTAACGTATAATCCTATTTTTTTAATCCTTGTCCTGCCTCTTCCCTTCTTTGTCTTGTTTGTATTCTTATTGCCCTCACCTGCCTTGTGTTTAGATTGTAAGCTTTGGAGAAGGGACCAGGTCTCCATGCAGTGTCTAGCGTACTTTTGAGCTCTCAGACAAACAGTGCTTCTAAGCTACACTGACTCATTTCTTGGGGTATTCAGACTCTTGGAAATGTGCATTTTAGCACAAATGAAGGGCTACAGTAAAGCTGTGTGCTACAGAGAAAAAGGGTCTGTGGGAATAATGCCAAACAATTTTTCTACATCTTGCTCGGGAACATGTCAAGTGAGACTTAATGGTGCGATGGATTTCAGATTTTACCTTTCCACCTGGATTACTCTCTTCTCCTGGCGCCGTCAGCATTTGATCACAGTGGAGGAGTTCCTCCTACACAGTATTCTCTGCAACCGACTGGTCTGCAAATAAGACCTTTGTACTTTCTTTGGAGGAGAGGCTCTGGTAGTACGTTACAAATTGGCCAAAGTCAGTCTCGGATATTTGAAAGTGGTATCTCCAGACACTGTTGCTACCTTCTGGCATTAGTTAGGCTAGTGGCAAGATGAGCATTTTGCTCTTATGTTGTACTGTTAATTTTATTATTAGGTGCCCCTCTGAAATCTCCCACCCAAATATTGACCCAGCCTGACCCTGATTCACTTGTGAGATCTGAATGGACCAGAGTACAAGGAATAACGTGTTCCGTTTTCAAAGAATCTTTAGCTAGTCCAAACATTTGGAATGGAGATTATAAATGAAGGGCTCAATTTTCTCTCACTCAAAATCAAAACAAATAAGCCATGTTTAAAACACAATAGGGGCCAGTGTTAAATCAGGGTATCGTGATTTCAGAGACAAGATATATCGGAACAAAATTTTAATTTTCTCTGAAACAAGGTTTGAAATATCAGCCTCCTTTAAAATTAACCTTATAATTTAAAATATAGGGAGAGAGTATTTTATAGCTGAGAGTGTTCTAGATTAAGATTTTCAGAATTATCTATCTGATATGGTAAAATCATCCGTGGATGAGTAATAACAGTCTGACCACAAAGAGGAAGCTAGTCAAATTTGTAACTGGAAAGCTAACATAAAAACAGAGTTACTGTAACCACCAAGCATATTAGAACAGTGTGTAAAGGTAATATTAACAGGCACCGTTTTTAAAAAATTCCAAGGTTGCGAAAAACATAATTTTGCAGAGACTTAAGGAAATTTCTACACAGATCATAAATAGAAGGGATGTAATGAACCAGAAGATGGAAATGAGAAAGATGAAAGGTTTAAAGGGGCAAATGTTCAAATAACACCCCGAGAGAAAATAACTTTAGGACAAGAGTATTTGAAGAAGTCTCCAAAAGCTCATTCTTTGGCTCTCCTTTGTTAAATCTGACAACCGTTAAAATCCACGTGTTGCTATGAAAGGGAAGAATTACATTCAGAAAACATCTTTGAAGTGGTAGTGTTTGGAATGATGAGCATACATATCATTGAAGATTTAAGATCTACAAAGGATTTAACACTTCAAGTTTTACACCTGTTTTTTTAAACATAAAATATAATATTGTAAAATCCGTAGCTACTCAGGACTTCACGGATGCCACTTGATTGCCCACTGGGGCCATGCAAGTCCATGGCAACTGCTGGGATAGAACTGTTCCACCTGTCCAATCACAAGTCCCAATTACTTGAGCTAAGGGAGAAGGTTGGCTGTGCAAGACCGATGATGCTGTTGAGCAGTGCTGATTCTATCATGTAGGAGGCAGTGATATCAATATCAATCAGTTCAATACAGTACTTAAGACAATGTTACGAAAACAATCTCAGGTAGTTTATACTACTGGAGTTTTAAATTAGCCACAAGAATATCCTGATTCTCTGTTAATCCACTCGCTGGAACCCAAAGGATCTGGATTCATATCCCCAGCTCTACTACAGACTTGTGACTTTTCCAAAGTTGCACACAAGCCCTGTGCCTCAGGACTGCATCGTAAAATAGGGATACCACTACTTCTCCCATCCTGTCTCTCTCAAGTCTGGTTAGACTGTAAACTCTCCGGGACAAGGACTTGTTAGGATATAGATATTCAGGCCTGTCTGTAAAGGCCAAACTCTAAGAATTTAGGTGTATTCTTATCAGTTAGCTAGTTCTAGAGGTATAAAAGAGAGAATCAAAATCACTGACTGTATAAGGCCTTTTCTTACTATGACAATCTGAAGCCCTGTTCTTAGGCAAAGATCTTTGGCTACGCAGCAGAGGCAGCCATAAGCTGCGAAGCAAATTTTGGTCACATCTTTACATTCCAAACTAGTCTCACTGAAATAAGGTGCTATTGGGCTCTTAGGAATACAATCCTGTCCTGATAGTGCCTATCACCTCCAGAGAAAGGGAAGTGCCTAGAAAATGTAAGAGAAACTTAGTTTGATAGCATCCTGCCTGGCAAGAACTCACTGATCAATAGCTGGGATGTGAAATCCTCATTTCTGTGTTGTTCTATCATTGTAGCCCCCCCCATCTCCCTATTGTTTGTCTGTATAATCTCGGTCTGGTTCTGTGATTGTTCCTGTCTGCCGTATAATTAATTTTGCTGGGTGTAAACTAATTAAGGTGGTGGGATATAATTGGTTACATAATCATGTTACAATATGTTAGGATTGGTTAGTTAAATTTCAGTAAAATGATTGCTTAAGGTATAGCTAAACAGAACTCAAGTTTTACTATACAGTCTGCAGTCAATCAGGAAGTTTGGCGGGGGGGGGAGGCAATGGAAACAGGAAATGGGAGTGGGGAATTTGGAATCATGTTTTGCTAAGGGGGGGAATGGGAACAGGGACACAGGTAAGGCTCTGTGGTGCCAGAGCTGGGAAGGGGGACACTAAGGAAGGAAACTGGAATCATGCTTGCTGGAAGTTCACCCCAATAAACATTGAATTGTTTGCACCTTTGGCCTTTGGGTATTGTTGCTCTCTGTTCATGCGAGAAGGACCAGGGAAGTAAGCAGGTGAAGGAATAAGCCCCTAACAGGACTGTCTTACTGTGTATGTGTAACATTTCACACAATGGGGTTCTGAAGACTGCTGGAGCATCTAGGCACTACTGCAATACAAATAATACAACTGTTGCAGAACCCAGAGGCTCACCCTGAGCTGTGAAATTGCTGCTCTGCCTTCCTCACTTTCTTCATCTAGTTCATCATCACTCCACTCCCAGCCACCGTCTTCAGTCTTATGAAGACGCCCACTGGAACCTGGGACCCTCCGGACCTGTTCAGCAGAGAGACAAACCAATGCTGTATGAAGCAGATAATTCTAATGGTCTTTTTTAGGAAAAATGTGTTCAAACATCATCTAAGCTGTCATCCTGGCGTCTAACAGGAACTGATAAGAGATCAGTTAGTTTATATCTAGAGGGCATTAGAATATCACAATGCTAACTAAGAATTAGTCCAAAAAATTTTGAGCACAGTTTTAAGCATAAAAAACTAGCAGAACTGTGACATCCATTGTTAAACAAAGGTGGTCACTGTCCATTTGCATCTTGGTACCTTTTTAGCTCTTTCAGTGATTGTTGGTGCTCTCTGCAACATCTTTTCTTGTAGAAATTCTTTATTCTGGAAAAGAAAAAGATTTTAAGTGTCTAATTCACTCTTCTACTGTTGAAAGTCATTTTATGGCTAAAGCATTTTTTGGCCATAAAAACCACTTTCAATCTAATTTTAATAAAACCAGGAAGACATATGCTGTTTGGGAGCCAACATCGTTCTTTCTAAGAACATCTGCGAGATGTAACAAGAAGCAATCCACCATTCATTCCCTGGGACTGCAGTCAGAATTTCTCTAATATGCATGCTAATCCTATATAACTTTTCATCTGTGATAGATTTCCCACTGCAAAATGATATAGGATTAGCAAGCAAGAAGTGGTATAAAAGAAACTTTGATTTTCCTTAAAATTCAACTGAATCACTGCAAAATCACCCCCCCCCCCCCCCCCAAAAAAAAGGGTACCTTGACTTAAGGCCTAGAACAAGAGAGAAAGAAATACTCTGCCCTGATCCAGTGACAGATTTAAGGTCTGGTATCTTGCAACCCACCCTTTGGGTCTAGAAATGGGAGTTTATACCATTTGGTATGGGAGACGCCCAGCTTTCAAAAGCATACAGCACTTGCTACTAGTTTTGGAGAGCCCTGAAACACTTGACCTTATTTATGGCATAATACAGTAGAACCTCAGATTTACAAACACCTCAGGTATGGCGGTTGTTCGTAACTCTGAACAAAACGTTATGGTTGTTCTTTCAAAAGTTTACAACTGAACATTGACTTAATACAGCTTTGAAACTTTACTATGAAGAAGAAAAATGCTGCTTTTAACCATCTTAATTTAAATGAAATAAGCACAAAAAGTT
The DNA here is from genome assembly GCF_965152235.1 of Eretmochelys imbricata. Taxonomy (NCBI): domain Eukaryota; kingdom Metazoa; phylum Chordata; order Testudines; family Cheloniidae; genus Eretmochelys; species Eretmochelys imbricata. The sequence goes on from NC_135573.1 coordinate 257,183,608, forward strand.
TCCTTATGTCAATTTTGTTTTAAACTTTCCCTTTATGTTTTTAGTAGTTTATGTTTAACACAGTACTGTACTTGCTTTTTTTTTGGGTCTCTGCTGCTACCTGATTGTGTACTTCCAGTTCCAAATGAGATGTGTGGTTGACCAGTCAGTTCATAACTCTGGTGTTCATAACCCTGAGGGTTCTACTGTACACAGAAAGTCTCCCAGATTGTTTTCAGAGGTTTCTAAGATCTTAGTTAGATTTACTCCCTCTGAGACCTCATCTACACTTTTGCCAGCGTGTAGGGTACATGGAGCTACGTGAGATAGTGAAAGGCAGGCTGCATCTACACTCACTGTGGAGTATAGCTACGCTTGGCAGTGAAAGGCTCTGGCAGAGGGGAGGCAGTGGGAAAAGTCTCCAGCTGACCTGCTGGAGCCTTTCACCACTGCCTCCCTCTGCCAGAGCTCTTCTACTTTACTTGCCTAAGCAGTGCCTCACTGTCTACACAGCTACTTTATATCCGTGCTAGCTGGGCATGGAGTAGCTAACTCTTCACATCACTGCAAAAGTGTAGACATACTTTTAGTTGGCTTTAGAGGTGGAGGGGGAAAAAAAATAAACCCAATGGAAGATGTTAAAAACGCTCCAAGATTTTTAAATAGTCTCTATGAAACACATTTCTGAAACAGAATACATGATTTGATAGCATACAAAGGTTTTATTTCATTAATTTGCAACAAGCAGCTTAACTCAGAGTAGCACTGATTGTAAACAAAACAGCCATTCCAGCTCATACCAGTAAAGCCTTATACCACCCCACATATTTCATGATACATCATATTTCCCTTCCATACAAGTTTTATCATACCTTTGCTTTTGTGAAAAATTTGTGTCTTAATAGCTCTGCTGCTGTTGGTCTATTAACAGAAGAGGGAGAAAAATAGTTATAATTGTTACTTTGAAATGTCAGGTTTCAGAGTAGCAGCCATGTTAGTCTGTATCCGCAAAAAGAAAAGGAGGACTTGGGGCACCTTAGAGACTAACAAATTTATTAGAGCATAAGCTTTCGTGAGCTACAGCTCCCTTCACTGGATGCATACAGCGGAAAATATAGTGGGGAGACTTTATATACACAGAGAACATGAAACAATCTGTATGGTAACACCCATTGTTTCATGTTCTCTGTGTATATAAAATCTCCCCACTATATTTTCCACTGTATGCATCCGGTGAAGTGAGCTGTAGCTCACGAAAGCTTATGCTCTAATAAATATGTTAGTCTCTAAGGTGCCACAAGTACTCCTTTTCTTTTTGAAATATAACTTATCCTTCCAAGCTGCTTGTCTCATTCACCGCAACCTGCCTACAACATGAAACTTTGCCACCTGACTGTTTACCCACAACCCGAGACCCCGAGTCAGCTGGCACGGGCCAGCCGTGGGTGTCTAGTTGCTGTGTAGACATATCCAATAAGGACAGCAAAAGCAATGGCTCTTTTCCAGATGTGATGCACTGCAGTTCACACCTCTGCTTTCAGGCAGATGGTTACTAAATACTAATTGTGCATTAGGTTAGTTATCTTCAGAAAGTGACATATATAGACATTACACATTTAGGAGGTGCACTGATATACCTTTGGTTATCTGCTGGCTCCATTTAGCTGAAACTGGTTTGCGAGCTCTTGTAGATTGTTACTACCTTTGTTTTACTCATCTGCACATTTTCTAGCACAATGGGACCCTGACTGGGGCTTCACGCCCGTACCGTAGAATAAAGACAGAAATAATAATAAATTGGGAACTGCAACGCCATTTGCTTTCTTCCTCCCCCCGCCCCCCGCCCATCACACCCTTAACACTGAACAGATGATCACCTACTTGTAGTGAGAGGATGATTTAAAACTGCTGTATCAGGATATTTTAAAAGGATTTGCATGGATGAGAGAACATGTTATGGGACGTTTACCAATGTTTTATATAGCTGTCCTTAATAAATAGTCCTTATAACCAAATGAGTCAAGATTGCACTAAGAGCCTTCTTATATTTGCAAATTTAAAAACAATGTATATTTTAAAAGCTCCACAGGTAAATACACAGTTCACAACCTATAATTTCTGATGGGCAAAAAACACAGTGCAGCTTGAACCAGAAGCGAGACAAAAATTGCAATTAAGTCTCTGGGAGTACAATACTGAGCTAGTCAGAACCGGTTAATCAGAATGAAAGTTGTGTGTCTTGCCAGTCGTACACAGTATTGAACATTTATCCCTATTTATAAAAAATGACGATGGGCAGGAGAACTTATTGTCAGACACCAGGTCCTCTGCAATCATCTTGGCTCAAAGATTGCAGAGCTAACTAAGACAACTTTTATTTTTAAATTTTGGTGGTAGTTTTACCTTTTTTCAGGGTCTTTCTGTAGGCATGAGGAAATCATCTTTCTAAATGATTTCCCATACTTCTTCAGCATTTCTTTATCTTGGACGCCAGTCTCTAAAGAAGGTGGATCATTCTGTAGTGTCAGCATTAAAACCTGAAAGAATTAAATCCATTGGAAACATCTAGGAAGATCAAAAATTCTTAGAAGTCAGGTCTAGGGAACCCCACACATACAGCAGCCTGATGCATTCTGGGGACACACATCTTTAACATGTTAGGAGTTGAGATACAGGCTTCAAATTGCAAGTAAGGTCAGATCAAGTTTTCAGGTCAGTCACGCCAGCATAATGCAGCCCCAAAGGGAAGAAAAGGGGCACAGCATTTCTGCCAATCATGTTCATTCTATAGACACTGGTCATATGAGACTTTAGATTCAAATGCTCAGTTCAGATTTCTTTGCAGATATCTTAGACTTGTGGGAAAGAGGGAGTTAGAAAGAAATATGGCTAATTATGAATGTAAAAAAGCCCAAGGATAATTCTCTCTCTCACACACACACTCTCTCTCTCGCACTAAGTGGAGGATTTTTTCTATTCCACTCAACAAAACATTCTGAAGGGGAAAAAAAAAAAGATTATTCTTGCCACCATCTTACTCTGTCGCTTCGATACAGGTTTCACCAATTTTAGAAGAGGAACCAGCCTGCAGCATAATTTAAAGGTGTCCACTCTTTTAAAAATGCAGTGGTCCATCAATTCATACAGAATTATACAATCCAATGTAAATGGAGGTTAATATTCCCAAGTCACAAATATGAAAACATAATTACAACTTAAGTGACCTTTATAGTCCAGGATCTGAACTTGGAGTTTGAATATAGTAATCGTAGAACTGAGTGCAGACCACAAAACCTACTGTAAAATGCTTTTAAAATTTCATTATCACATAAGAAAGTATTATTGAAAACAACATCTACTAAATCAGTGAATATTTGTCTCTTGCTTTGCAGACCAGGGGCATTGTTAACATGATCACTGACTGCATTTGGAACAACTCGGTTGTTCAAGGCCTTGTCTGCAAAGGAAAGTTGCACCAGTTTAACTTATTTCAGTTAAACTCGTGCAAACCTCTGGCTAGACTCTTATTTCAATTTAAGACAAGCTTAATTCAGGTTAGCGTCAGTCAATAAGAAATGTGCTTAAATTAAACCAAAATTTGATACTCAAACTGAAATTATAGGCCACAAAAGGCTTTGCACATGTTTAACTGAACAAGTTTAAAAACTGATTTAAATGAAACTGGTGCAACTTCTGTGCACAGACAAGGCATAAGGCAGGTCTCTTTTCAGACTATTTGTCAAACCCATTAAATGTTTCAGTTTTGAATAAAATATAATTGTTTTCTAGAAAACATGCTTGTTCCATTGATGCTAGCTGGTGAAAACCTACCTTTAATTCCTTAGCAATAATCAGGGTAAGTGGTTGCAATTTTTTGCAAGAATTTGAACAATATGCAACAGCAACACAAATCTAAAACACCCTATTTAAAAATCTGGAGTACATGAAACAAGTATTTGAAGAGAAAGGATAGGTCTTCTGCACAGCAAATATCTGACAAAACAATTACCATATTAGTCTGGAGTATGTCTGCATAGCAGTGAAGTCTCCAGGTCCCTTAACCCATAACGCTGTGTAGCAAGGGACAGCTAGTACAGTCACAACACAGCAGACCCGCAATGAAGGGAATTTCCACCCCCTCCCGAGTCCATGTGCTCATTACCTCATTTACTAGAAACAGGTATGTCTGAATATAAGGGCATCTCAACATGTAGAAATAGGTCCTTATTTTCTGAATGTTGAAGTCTTAAAATCCATTGCATCCTATCAACTGAACCACTACGACAGGAGCTGGTTTTCCTTTTTTTAAAATAAAGGTTTTAATACTTAAATTTAAGCGAGGGGTAGAAAGATTTGATGTCTATTATAACAGGAGTTAAAGTATTTTATGTGGTTTAAGCAAGGTTTGTTTTATTCTTTTAATGGTAAAAACTGTGCCTGAATTCCGGATGGATGGATGGATAGATAGATAAGGCTACGAGTCAGTCATGGAGCTCACAGATTCTGTGATTTTAAGAAACCTCTAACTTCCTCAAAATTCCACTAATTCAGCCCCAGGCAGCGGGGCTCAGACTTCAGAGTGAGCCTGAGCCCCGTAGCCAAGCCCCACTGCCCGTAACTTATCTTTGCGGGGCCTCCTGTGGAGTAGGGCCCCAGCCAATTGCCCTGCTTGCTACCCCCTAACACTGGCCCTTTGTACATTTCTGCAATTTTATTGTTTATTGCCTGTGTCCCATCTGTGACTTAATAAAAATACACATGCCAAAATTTTAGCCATATTTTTATTTATTTATATATTATAAATAAATAAAAAAATATAGACACAGATTTTTTTTTTTTTTTTTTTTTTTTTTTTTTTTAAGTAGCACCATGGGGAAATCTGTCTCTCTTGCAGAATCTAAGGTTTTTGCAGGTGGCAGCAGGATAAAAATGGGATTCAAAAAATATCCTGCCCAGGGCTCTAGTTTAGAGCAACAACCCTCCCCAGGCTTCAGTGATGTGCCTTTAAAATGGAAACCTCTGAACTAAACCAACAAAAATACGGTATTACACACAAATCCCAGCTCAGTCCCCATAGTTAAAACTCCCCCAAATAGATATCAGGCAGTTAGAGCTGACAAAAACATACGGTGAAACCTACTACCTCTCTGACAGAATGAACCCAATTACATTTCAGGAATACCCAAGGCTGATGCCCTCAATTCATTTTACACAGGCTACTGACCAGCCACCAGATAGCAACTTCCAGTCTCCAGCTGAGCTAATATTCAAACCAGGAGAAGAATGTAGAGCCTCTTACCTCTATTACTAATCCAATGAGGTATCCAAGCCCCCAGTTAAAAACTCACCTGGAACAACTGGTTCCAGATTTTATGAGTAGGTGAATAGAAGGTAGGAGAGGACTGATTATCTCCTTATACAGGGGTCACTGGATGCCCTATAACCTTTGAACTGCTCGTTTTTCTACAGCTCTAAGAGAAAAGACTGCTATGCGGCTTTTAAAGGATCCAGGTGAGATATCGAGTACTACTCATGAGTATCTGCGCATGGAAGGGTATAGATTTGAACAGTACTATTCTCTATTTTAAGCACAAACACAAAAAAGGAATGTAACGTTTAAAAGGACTTCCCCATAGAGATTATAAAATGTAATTCTGTGAGTCTGATGGTATTTTACAAATATAATCACAAAGGACAGGCAGCTCCTCGACAAGAGGAAAATTGGACTGACCACATTCTTTCAAATAACCTCAGGAAACACTGTTTAATACTGTTTTTTGTCACCACAAGTATTTGAAGATTACCGCTCACCTTCATCGGTGGGTACTTGTGATAAGGAGCTGCCCCAGTAGCCAGCTCTATAGCAGTGATTCCAAAACTCCAGATGTCTGCCTTGAAGTCATAACCTCTGACCTGAAAAGTAACAAGATATTACTCTACATATTTTTCATTATCCCAACTACACCTCTGCCAGCAGGCTTTGAATGGAGCTTGTTAAATGTTTGCATCATTTCTTTACCCTCAAGGACTCTGAAAGACATCTTCCATTAACCTTCGCTGGCATTGCAATTATACCCAGGAAGGAACATGCCTTTCTTTACCTTTCAGTTCCTTCCTGGCTGCAAATCAGAAACCTTAGGTAGAGCAGTCATATCTGAGGAAGACCATATTTGTAGTTTGTACAAGAGTTTTCATATGCCACATTACCAATACAAAGGTTACATCAAGATGGCTACCAGGTATTGGATTCAACCAGGCTTTGGCTTCCATACCAATATGGAAAGTCGGACTGCTTTGGTATGATTGAAATAGTCATAGTAAGGGGATTAATAGACATATGACTGTTTCTGGAGCTGTGCCTAACCAGCTACTTTGTTAAACTAACTGCAAACACGTCCAGTCCTGAAACAGGTTAGCACTCTGCTCTTTGCACTTGGAAGTCCGTGCCAGCCTGGAGTTGAGCCAGGCCACTGACAAACTCCTCATTCCTGCTTATAGAGGCCATTGCTGACATTTAATATTTTGCTTTCCATTAGATTGTCTTTTGGTTTAATGGGTATTAGTTTCCACATTAGATGGGCAGATTTGTTCACTAAAGCCATATAGCACTTAAACCTCCACTATGCAAAGAAAAAAAATTTCATATGCCAATAAGCCTTTTTCCTCATTAATATTACCTAGTGTTTTGGCATCTGAAATGGAAAATTTACTTTATCCACTGAAGGGAAGAGACACTGTGTACTAACTTTAATGAGAACTACAAACCACAAGTGTTTTGCCAAAATGAAATTTTTCACGTTTCCTGCTCTCAAAACAAATGGGAGAAGACTGCTAGAGCTGAGTCAGTGCAAATTTAATACCACTATTGCACTAGGTAAGTTAACAGTTAGTTTAGGAGAAGACACTAATTCTGCTGAAGCTAAAAGTTTTGCACAAACTACCTGTGAGGAACAAGACTATTGTTGCATTTTGAAGAACACTTCCAGATTTCAATTTATGGTTCATCTTGTTCTATATTCATATGGTTAAATTAAATTTGATAAGTTTACTATCCTTCGTTTACCTTGTACTAGTTCCTTAAGTTCTGAAGGTAATTTTCTTTTTGTCCATCTCTAGACACTCCATATCTAGCCTACCTGGGATACTCCAGTTTGATGGGATTTAAGTGAGAGAAACCGTTAGTAGTGATCTCCTTTTACTATGTAAACTTGGCTTTCTTGTATTTATATGATTATATTAGTAGAGAAAAAAAATCTGTAAAGTTTAATAAAATTAAGTTGCATCACACTGTATGTAGCTCATCAATGCTGGAGAATAAATTTAAACTATAATCAAAGACAAAAAACAACATTGAAGCACAGTGTTAGTCTTGTAGTAGGTGCATAAATACATCAATAATTTTCTACCGCCTAATCTATAGCTTCCAATTACAGTACAAAATCCTGCTTGTAAATTGAAGTCATCAGGGAAGTTTTCAAATTCCTATAAATTAGTTTAATATAGCTAATGGCTACCCAAAGGGAAAACAGCTCTTCACCTGAATTTTGATCCAGAATATACCAATAACCTTAATTTGTTTATACTTTATGGATTTAGATCAATGACATTTACCTCTTCAATTTGTGCCAAAAGTTGTTTTCCAGTCAAAATGTGCATAGCATTTAGAGAGATAATGGTGGGATAGGGAAGTTTATCCCAAAATTAAGAAATGGACTTGGGTCAAAAATTCTTTGATATCTACCTTTTCTATTTATTTATAACTCAACATATAATTGGCTCACAGCAACACCTGCTGGAAGAAAATGGGATGGTATAAACAGCCTTTCAAAATAATTTCTTGTAATAATTCCACACTCACAGTCCTTACGAACTCTTGTATCCCCAGAACATCTGTCTCAATAGAAAATACTAGATATATTTATAATTAAGTCTTTTCATTTTAGTTACATTTCCCTCCTGGTTAAAGATCTTTATAACAACTTTATCCTTTCCGCTTTCCCCTTTCTTTGATCAGTTGGTTTTTCATTGATCTAATCCCCTCTCCTCTTTAGTCACAGACATTCTGGACACAATCAGCCTGGAGAAGTCCAATATGGCCCAGCTCAGTAGGGCAACATCATAGAATCACAGGACAGGAAGGGACTTTGAGAGGTCACCTAGTCCAGTTCCCTGCACTCATGGAAGGATTAAGAATTATCTAGACCAGAGGTGGGCAAACTACGGCCCGTGGGCCACATCCGGCCCAAAGGATCACCCTGCCCAGCCCCAGAGCTCCTTGCCCAGGAGACTAGCCCCCAGACCCTCTCCCGCAGCCTTACCTCACTGCGCCGCCGGCGAAATGCTCTGGGCAGCGTGGCTGCAGAGCCCGGCCTGATCTGGTACTCTGTGCTGCGCGGCGCGGCTGCCTGTCCCGGGGGGTGGGGTGGGGGGCGGGTCAGGACGGAGAGGAGGGGTTGGATGGGGTGGAGGGGGCAGTCGGGGCAGGGGTTCCAGGGGTAGTCAGGGGACTGGGTGTCGTCGGGGGGGTGGATGAGGCAGGGGTCCGGGGGGGCAGTCAGGAAGGAGGGGGGGGTTGGATGGGGCAGTTAGGGGCGGGGGGTTCCGGGGCAGTCACAGGACCAAGAACGGGGGGGGGGGGGGTGGACGGGGCAGGAGTCCCGGGGGGGGGCATCAGGGGGTGAGAAGCAGGTGGTGGGGGGGTTGGATAGGCCCGGACCATGCCTGGCTGTTGGGGGAGGCACAGCCTCCCCTAACCAGCCCTCCATACAATTTCCGAAATCCAATGCAGCCCTCAGGCCAAAAAGTTTGCCCGCCCCGATCTAGACCATCTCTGACAGGTGTTTGTCTACCCTGCTGCTCTATCCCTTGTGCCTCCATTTACATAAGGCAACAAGAGCAGACACCACTTCCATTCCCAGCTGATTAGCAGGTCAAGGAAGGAAAGAGAACCCAACATCCTAGAGGCAGCCATTCCTTTCCAAGGGATACAAATGCTAACTAAGACTTCAGTAGGGGTGAAAAATTCGGCAGGGTAATGAATCGTTCCTCCGATCCCATCTCCCGACCCCCAGTTCTCCTCCACACCAGTTACTGACATTTACATTTGTTTTGCCTTGTTGGGAGTAATCTGCACTGCATGTTTAAGGAGAAAACATTCTCTTATCCCTCCCATCATTCCCAATATCCTCCATTTTAATGGAGCAAGTAGCTCCACTGAAACAAACTCTGACAACGGTTGCTGCTTAAGAACAATCTTGGATCTCGAGTAGCCTTTTTTCAGAGGCTAGTTGGGATGACAAAGGGTGCTAGAGAAAAACCTAACACATAGAAGGGCCTGAAATTGTGAGTGCTCAAAGCGCTCTGAAATTTTAGAGAAAGGAGCCTGTACTATACTGAGCAGTATGACTATTAAGCTGTCCTCTGGGACCCTCAGAAAGCCACAGTGGGTGGTATGAGGGCTGAGCCACCACAGTGACCAAAGTTTTCATAAACAAACATCAATGACTTAGCTCACTTGCCATGTACAATTTTCTAATAAGACACTACCAATTAAACAGTTACCTGTTCCATGACTTCTGGTGCCATCCAGCAAGGGGTGCCCACAAAGGTTTTCCTCACTTTATTTCTGGTAATATCACCACCAGTGGCTAAAAATGCACTAACACCGAAGTCTGAAATAGCAAAAAAAGCCTACAGTGAAGAAAACATCCTGAACATGAAGAAAAAAAAAAAAAAAACACAAGAAATCTCAGCTATGCAGCTGATGGTCATGTTTCAGATGGGGAAGTTTCTGAAGGATTAAGAATGATCGACTAAGGCAAAGTAGTCCTTTGACAATGTCCATAACCATGGATACTATTCAATTATATCAAAGAGGTGTGAAGTGCAGTCCACAGAAAGAACAGAATCCTAATTTTTAACAATGGTTTTTGGGCCAGGGTACGAAGGAAGGACTACATACACACTCAACGCACAGCAGATCTCCCACTGACATCAGCGGGAAGTTCGCACAGAGACCAAGGAGAAAATGGTCATTATGTAGTAAGAAACAATAAGAGTTCAGTTAAGTGAGTTATCGTCTCCTTTAGCAACATCCTGGACTTTTATGATCAAAGGCTGGTCTTTCCTCTTCCTCCGCCCCAACTCTTTTTTAGTTTCTCTTTTCTTTCAGTATCTGCATCAGTCTTTTCTTCTCTCTGCAGTAACTCCCCACCCACACAGGTTTTACTCACCTCCTTCCCTATCCCATCAGCTAAAATGATTAGCAATAAATGTTGATGTTAATCCCAAAGCCTAACAACAAGCCTAACAACAACGTAAATATCCCAATCAGAAGAGCAGAGGGCAGGCAGGGAGCTCACATCTATCTACCGTCTCACTGACCGATGTAACTCACTTTAGTCCCAAAGTCACCTGCACTCTAACATGGAGAACGTGTCCCATCACTTTTATTTTGGATATAGATAGTTTTCCAACAATAAACAGTTGAAGCTGAAATTATGGAAAGTTGTTTATACTCAAGGGATGAATCCCACAGGATTTTAGGCTTCCTGAAATAATTTGCATCCCTCATTTAGGTCAGCCAAGTTAAGAGATACCACTCAGCCATTATTTCATTCTGTTTGCAGCCTCAGGAAGACAACATTGCACTGATTAGCGCTCTACTCATTAGGAAGACTCTACACCAGAATTAGGGCGGGAGAGTTAGGTGTTTAAATAAAGGATTAGAACTGGTAAAATGTGAGAAGTGTCACGTGGACCACAACTGTTTCATGCAGGTGGGATGGGAAACACCTTAGTGTTCAATACTGTGCTATCAAGTGAAGTATATTCGGTCAATGACCCATGACTAGGTCACACAACACTTTAATTGGGTACCTGAAGTTCACAAGCTATTACCAATCAATGACAAAAAAGTGCTAAAGTTACTGGAATCAAGAATTGTAACTGTTTCCCACTGAAGTAGGAGGCTATGCAGAGGCAATTTGGGACTGGATGTTGATATCTCTATTGTATTAGTGCTTTAAATAAGTCCTCCCCCGCCACTGTGGTCCAACCTGAACTAGAATTCCTTTGTCAAGCTGAAACATGAGGAATACCTTATTCAAGAAGTACCTCACAATACTACTGTTCTAGTTATTAATTAAATCATGCTTTTAAAGGAAGTTTAAGCAGAGCTTGCAATCACAAAGGTGACATTTTGTGCAACAGATACTGGTGCGGTACAGTGAGTTCATGAAAAGTGACGCTGCCATGCAGGAACAAAGTGTGATACAAGCTCTCTGCTCAGAGTGAGAGGAGCACTTTATAAACAGACATGGTAACACGACAGTCACTGGTCCAAGAGGGAGCCAGGGAGAATTTTTTCATGGGAGGCTTTGGGTGTATGGGCAGAGTAAAGGAAGAGAAAATAACCACAGAAGATGGGAAAGAAATCCTGGCAAGACTGTCCTGATTTGTGCCTCATATCAATGGAAAGATCAAATCAAAATTACCAAAAAATTCAACTGATAATTCTTTAAGGTTGCATTTTTTTTTTTAAAGTCTTCTCCAAGTCCTCACCCCTACTCACTTCCATTTATTCCATAATGCCCCAAAATGCCAATATTCTACTCAGACTGCAGTGCTGGATTGCTGAAGGGGACAGGTCTTGCTGAAGAATTTTGGCTGATGGCTCCAGATGTAACCTCTCTAGCTGATAGCTGGTCGTCCCAGATACAATCTGCACTATTTTTATAATTTTTGTATATAGGCACATTTACACATACAGAGACAGACTTCCTCCAAGCCCTACATACACTTTGGATATCTGGTACCACACCTGCATTAAGCTCCCTTTAGCCCAAAGAATCCCAAATTATTTGACAAACTGGTGTACAAATGATGGGCCTGACCTGCAAGCTCCGACTAGGCGAGATTCCAAGTAACTTCAGTGCGAGTGCATGTAGGGCTTGGAGGATCAGAACCTAAACACAGAATTATTTCACCCACCAGCGAAGGGCAACCAATCATTTCAGACCTGAACAAACAGCACATGGAAGCAATCGCTGATAGTATAATAGAGGAATTGAAAGAGACCATACCCAATTGTAACTACAGGAAGATTTTTTTCCAGGCAAAACAGTTACCACATAACACCAAGGTTAAAAACCATACTCCTATAAAAAGTGACATCTGTTTCATATTCACAAGTTGTCAGGATATGGAGTTCAAGTCTCATTCCGAAGACTGCCCCTCCAGCAGCAGTGCCCTCTAGCGTACAGGTTCAGCAAAGACTCTCAGGAAAGAGCACCACCTTCTCCAGGAGCCTTATTCTAGTCAATCGTAGAATAAGACGACACCCAGTTAAATTAAAGGCACGAACATTAGACTGAAAAGTAAATACTTAACACAATACAAAATTAACCTAACTCACTACAATTAGAAGTGAGAGAACAAGAGCTTTGCAGGATTCAGAAAAGGACTGGCCATTTATATGAGCAACAACATCCATGTGTCTATTCATTAGGATAAGTTTTTCTAAAAAAGGACAAACTCACGCTTCAGGCCCTAAAGCCACGACTACCTGTTGAGGATTCTGCCTCTATTTATGGCTATTTGATACTTGTTTGTCATTTTTTGCACCGTCCTCTGAAGAATCTGGTACTGAATAAAGGTCTAGATGGACCATTACCCTGATCCTGTAAAACAGTCCCTGTGTTTCTACAGAATCACCAAAGGTGCAGTGTCTAAGTTTTCCTTTGAGGCCTCCCATCCAAGTATTGACTAGTTTCATTCCTGATTAACCTGTAAGATCTAATGAGGTTCCAAAACAAGGTTTTCTAAAATTAGGTGTGTTTAGCTGAAGCCTCAGAATTTGTTTAGATAGAAATCATCCTAGTCATTTCAGGTAAAAATGTTCCAGCATCAAAAATAAAAGTCGTTTAATAGCACACACACCACATTTCAGAAAAAGTAAGAATTTTATAAATTCTATCTTGGAATTCTGACAATAAATCCCTTGAGCTCTGCATTTGTCTTGAGGTCACCAGAAAGCCTTGGTGGAATTAAATTGTATTCCATTACATGGCTGATTTAGTCAATGGTTTTCCAATCCATTTACTGATTTCCAATTTTCTGAAATAGCCCACTGTAACAGTGTGCACTAATGCTTTTAAAAAAGAGCGCCTGTTATGTCAATATTTGTAAAAAGCTAAATAAAATGCTGCCCACAAGTTTAAACTTTATTCTTATTGCTGAGGTAGAAGCAGGGAAGCAGCAGTATCATTACACCAGGGTTGGTTCCCCTAACACAGGCTTATGACTGGATTTGTCTGCCGGTATCAAACATGTTGAGAAGGGATGAAATGGAACTTAAGAAATGTTTTCATCAGATAAAATTTTCTAAACTCTGGGAACGTGCATAAAATGTCACAGAATCAGAGGTGCCCTGATAGACAGATACAAAGGACAGATGTAAGGGACGAGATGCATAGTTCTGTGAGTTTGTGCTTTTTTAGAAGAAGGGCAAGTCTAGGCTGCTCATTTCTCCTTTGATTTTAAGTAGTGCTGCTTTTGTGATGAAGAAGTGAACCTGTACAGCTGGAAGTTGCATTCCCAGTTTATTTATTTACAAACCTGGATAAATAAGGTCTTCTCCATGCACAGGCCCCCCGTGCCATCCATAAATAACCTACTAAGACTCCATAGTCAAGAAAATGCTTAACCAAAGACATGGATCTTCCACTATGAAGGTCAGAAAAGTTGAGCTTCAGAAAGCTCTCTGGCAACCCCCAAAAGCTCAACTTTTCTGACCTTCATAGCTGAAGATCCATCTTTTGGTCAAGCATTTTCATGACTACGGAGCTGTAGCAAATGCAAGAGTTCACTGCCATTCATTGAAAAACAAAAACTGGATGGGGAGGCACAAGAACTCCCATACAGTAAATGTCAGCAAAAGACACTAATATTCAGTCCTGGAAGAAGGTGTCCCTAAGGAAGCTTGTTCCCAAACCATGTAGAGTATTGGAAGTTAAGCCAACGTGAACTGTTCTGGCAATGAATGGTAAGTGAATATATTATTTATTGCTGGCACTACCTCACTCTACCAGATCCTGCTGAACCTACACAGTCTTAAAGGTCTTTAGTAGATTTCACTCAGGTGGTCTAATGGCTGTAAGAGACCTGGGTTGCTGTAGACAGGTCTATATTAAGGAGAAGTCAAAATCTGTCCACTAATTGCTGTCTAATCAATGGTACGGGCTACCACTGCTCTTGAGGAATCCAGATGTGATTTAGTGGTCCGAGAGTGCTCCAAAGATTCCAAAATTCTGGCAATGACCCCTCTTGCAAGTCATAATCCAAATCTCAAGTACTTCTGGGATCTGTGGATAAAACTAACTGTGAAGACCATTTCTCTCCATCTGTTCAGGTGCTTCTGTGGAAGCAGTATTGGAATTAGCCCAGTCAGACAGATCTAATCAATAATATTGCAGCAAGATATGTTGAACGTGTTATGCAGAAGTGGGTGAAGTAATATCTATTATTGGACCAACTTCTGTGGGTCAGAAATACAAGCTTATATGGAGCTCACTGCTAAATACAAGGTGGAATAGATTGTTTAGCAAAAGTAGTTAACACATTTCAAGGGACCATTCAAGGCGAAGTGACTAGTCAGAAAGAGGAAGGGGGAGAGTAGAGTAGCTGGAAGGGGTTGTTAGTGGGTTACAGACTGTTGCAATAAACCATAAATCCAGTGTCTCCATTCAATCCATGATTTTTAGTGTCTAGCAAATTTACGAACTTAAGTTCCCAGGCTCATCTATTGGAAAAGTTGTGGAGATTTCCTTTGAGGAGGAGGACTGAGCGGTCAGATACAGAGTGACCACTTTGTGTAAAGTGTTCACCCACAGGTGATATAGTGTTTTTGTCTTTTATCTTTGTCCTGTGTGAATTCATTCAAGAGCATAGTGATTGTCTGGTTATTGGGGCATTTAGTGCACTGGATGTGGTACACCACATACTGTGATAGGGGGCAGGGAGGGAGCATTGGAATCATAGAATATCAGGGTTGGAAGGGACCTCAGGAGGTCATCTAGTCCAACCCCCTGCTCAAAGCAGGACCAATCTCCAACTAAATCAATCATTACCCAGATCCATTCCCACGCCTGGCCCTATCTGCCAGCCCCTCTCCCAGCTGTGGCCTCAGACCCCTTCCCCTTTCTGCACCACCACCACCCTCCGGAGCCACAGCCCTGTTCCCAGCCCCGCAGGGAGAGCAGGGCAGGGGTAAGGCGGGGGGCACGAGGTAAAAAGTTTGCAGACCACTGCCTTACAGCAGTTACATCTAGACCACATCTCCCTAACTGGCTTATGAGAATATCATGTAGGATTGTGTCAAAAGCCTTACTAAAATATAGATATATCACGCCTACTGCTCCCCATCCTCTATCCACTAGGCAAGAACCCCTGCGGGGGGAGAAATAATGTGGATTTGGCATAATTTGTTCTTGGCAAATCCATGCTGACTATTTCTTATAATGCTATTATCCTGTAGCTTCTTACAGACTGTTTAATAATTTGTTCCAATATCTTTCTAGCTATTGAAGTTAGGCTGACTAGTCTATAATTCACCAACTCCTCTTTCCCCCATTTTTTAAAGATAAGTACTACTTTTCCCCTTCCCCAGTGCTCTGGGACCTCACTCTTCCTCCATAAATTCTCAAAGATAATCACGAATGCTTCCATGATTGCTTCAGCTCATTCCTTAAGTTCCCTAGGATGAACTTCATCAGGCTCTGCCAACTTGAAAATATCTAATTTATCTAAACATTCTTTAACCTGTTCTTTCCCCATTTGGGCTTGCGTTCCTTCCCCCTTGCTGTTAATATTAATTGTTTAAGTATCTAGATACAATTAACCTTTTTAATGAAGAATAAATCAAAACAGGCATTAAACACCTCAGCCTTCTTGATGTCATCTGTTAGCTTTCCTGCCCCACTAAGTAGTAGACCTACACTTTCCTTTGTATTTCTCTTTCTCCTATTGTATTTATAAACCACCCCTCCATGCCTTTTATGTCCCTTGCGTGGTGCAACTTACTTTGTGCCTTAGCTTTTCTCGTTTTGTCTCCATATGCTTGCCCTATTTTGTATTCATCCTTCGCACTTGTTTCACTTTTGGCGGGATTCCTCTTTTTATTTTCAGGTCATTAAAGAGTTCCTAATGAAACCATATTGGCCTCTTACTATTCTTCCTATCTTTCCTTTGCATCAGGATTCTTTCCTGTTGAGCCTTTACTACGGTCTCTGAGAAACTACCAACTCTCTTCTACTCCTTTTTCCTTTAGATTCCCTTGGGACCTCACCTATAAGTTCTTGGAGACTGTTAAGGCTGCTTTGTGGAAGTCCATTATCCTTATTCCGCTGCTCTCAATCCTTCCCTTCCTTAGAAAAATTAAATCCATCATTTCATGATCACTTTCACTCAAATTGCCTTCTGTTAGTCAGAATCAAGTCTAAAAAGCCTGTCCCTCTGGTTAATTCCTCCACCTTCTGAAACAAAGTGTTGTCCTGAACACATGTAATATGGCAAAACACAAAATCTCCAGTAAGTTATTGACTTTTCCAACTGAGGTCTAGGTAGCTGAAGTCTTCCATTATTACCAGGTCTTGTGTTTGGGTGTGTGTTTTTTGTTCTAGAAATGCCTCCTCCACCTTCTCCTCCTGAATTGGTGGTCTATAATGACTTCTACCATTATGTCTTCCCTGCTTTTCCCCCTTTTATCTTCACCCAGAGACATCCAACTGATCTGCCTCGCATTTCCTTCTGGACCTCAGAACAAGTGCATATATTCTTGATGCATTATGCAACACCACCTCCCTTTTCTCACTGCCTGTCCTTGATGAACAAGGTATACTCTATACCAATATTCTAGTAATATCTTTTTAAAAATTAGTGCATCTATTAATTTTAAAAGACTCACAATTGCATTTAACTAGAAATTTAAGTAAATGCTATACTAGCTAACTACCTGGGAGAAAAAACAACAGTCTTAATTATGGACCAGAACCAAACCCCATCAACATAAAAAGACTCCTGTTGAATTTAATGAGCTTTGCATCAGGCCGCATAACAATTCCTACTTCCATGGGGTGGAATAATGAACCAACATATGCTGCCTGCAAACAATCCAGAGCTACTTTTAACTCTGAGAAACCAACGTGTTAGGATTTCCCCAAGCAAAAAAAATGCAGGAGTGCAGATCTAGAAGTGCTATGGTGCAGCTGAAGTGTTTTGAAAGAGGCCATCTGAATGTTTCGTTCTGTGTTGCCTTGCTCTCCCTTCAGTTCTATCACAACCTGTACTAAAAGTTTTCCTGTTGCAAACCACAGAGGTTAATTCACTGGAGATTATTAAACCTGATGAGCAGAAGAGAAAAGCAGCACTAAAAGGAAACTGTCTGAAGGAAAATCAAGTGGAAGATGGCAAAATGCTAAGGAAAATGCAAATAATTTTATAAAAAACCCTTTTTCCTGACTCTTGTTTTTAAGTAATGTTGTTTCCTTTACCAAAAAAAAGAATAAGTGTATAGTAGGATTTGATTTGTAAATATGAATTGAGTTCCCCGATCTCACAGCTGGGGAAGTTGGGAGTTTGCAAGTAGCTATTTCTATCAATTCTCAAAAGCTTGACTCAGCTTCCACCTAACCCGATAAATGCTGATATCCCCACGGCACTAAGTTTCCATCGGTCAACAGGCACAAAACCCCCTAAGTCCCAACACCACAAAGCTGCTTGATGCCCTAGCTCATGCTAAGCCTTGGCAGGATTCTCAAATTAGACACGCCTCGTCTATCTGGCCTGTGACGCCAGACAGTAAGTGAGCTCGCAACACAAGACTAATCTGCACAAAAGTGCCAATGGTGACCAGATTGGAAATTTCTAGTCTGGGGTGAGAGTGTGCACCAGAATACTCTATAGCCCAGTGGTCAAGGTATTCAGCTGGGATGTTGGAGATCTGTTTTAAAAATCTTTACACTGCTTAATTTGACATACAGACTTGAACCCAGATCTCCCACATCCCAGCTGAGTGCCCTGACCACCCCGCTATTGACTACAATAAGATGGGAGGGTTTTTGAGACAAAGATGACCTGGGCTTAGGCGCCTAACTCCAGGAGAGGGTTCACAGCTGTGAATTCCAAGCAGAGCTAGGCACTTAACCATCTTTGAGGGGCGTGGCCTAATCCCCACCATCTCCTTGGCAATTCCTGCTGGGTAATTTAGCCAGCTTCTTGACTTCTGAGAATCCCATTCTTAGGGTAGGTCTAAACACTGTTCAGGTGTATATACACATGCTAGCATGGGTAAAAACAGCAGTGTAGATGTGAAAATCTGGGCTTCAGCAACACAAGCACATACCCAGGGTCCCTGGTGTGCTTGTACAGCCCGTGCTTGTACAGCCCATGCCGCCACATCTACACTGTTTTTAGCTATGCTCATGCAGGTCAGGAAGGAATTTTCCACCAGGTCAGATTGGCAGAGAACTTGGTGGGGTTTTGCCTCCCTCTGCAGCATGGGGCACGGGTCACTTGCAGGTTTAAAGTAGTATAAATGATGGAATCCCTGTAATTTGCAGTCTTTAAACCATGATTTGAGGACTTCAGTAACTCAAGCCAGAGGTTAGGGGTCTATTACAGGAGTGGGTGGGTCAGGTTCTGTGGCCTACCATGTGCAGGAAGTCAGACAGGATGATATGATGGTCCCTTTTGACCTTGAAGTCTATGAGGTACACCTACCTGAGCTGCCATCGCACCTCAGACTAAAATGTAGAACTACCCTTTGGCACCTAACTCTCCCCATGCATTGTACAGGGAACCTGGACACCTAACTCTGGGCTGCGGATTCTACTGGGCAGCAGGACTCCTACGTCCCTCCGTCCATTTAGCCCTTGCATTCATTTTGCCACAATGAATTAAGAGAAATCAGGAAAAGAATGAACTGGTGAGAAGCTGGCATGAATTAGTGGAAAGTTACATACATTTTGTCTGGCCCTAACTATTCCCATTTTATGAATAAAGTAAGGGACATTAGGCAATTTGCTCAGGATTAGTCAGCGAGTCACGGACTCTCCCCAGATCTTCTGACTTCTAAAACTATTTTAACCACTACATAATGCTGCCTCCCTAGTAAACAGTATGAACCCTAAGCTCAAAAGAAAACAGCATTTGAAAGACCGTTCAAAATACATATTGACCAAAAGTCTTTGTTTACAAACCCTCAACAAGGACAGCACAAGATTTCTGTCACCTCAGTAGCATACACAACGATCCTCCAAATGGCAAGTATGGTAATTTCAATAAACATTTAGCCCTTCAATAGCCTCCTGCTTCTCCACTACAATTCAACATGAAGAAATGTAAAACAGCTTTAAATATGGTAGTGTCACAATGAATAAGAGCAGGATGAGTACTAGCTCTGCACAAAATAGGCCAGGCCAATGTTCCTTTAAAGAAATCAACTTCGGTTTGGATTTAACTGAGCATCTTTGCATCTGTCAGTGGCAATTTTATTACTTAGCCAGGCGGGTATATATTTAGAGGGAAAAAGAGCTATGAAGTTGCTAAAATACACTCTCCATGAGTAAAAATATGGAGTTCTAGCACTTCAGCAGGTCTGTTAAGCTCCACCTTTGTGATGGCTGCCAAGGGAATTTTTAGAATTTGTACTAGCAAATGCTTCTTTAATTCACGGATTATCTCCAGTTTACCTCATGGCCTCATTCCATGACCTCAATTCCTGTCACTCTTGAAGTAGTTTTCAGACAACACAATTTGGCAATTTAAAATTACAAATAGAATCTAATAGTTAAGAGACATCTGGTTTACCTTAAGGATTTTGATCAGTTATATAAACTAACTGTGCTTCTACTTTTGGCTCCTGATGGGAATTGCTAGAATGTGCTCCTGTGGACTGTTTACAAGATTAAGATGATTGGTAGTTGCATCATGGTAGAGACTAGGAGATTCAAATCAGAATCAGGGCTCAGGTGTGCTTTCCGCATAAGCGGTCTTAGTGATAATTCCTGACCCAAAGAGTTGACAGATCAAATTCTGACAAGATGCAAAAGGAGGGAAGTATGAAGATGAGGATAACAAAGATGTTCCTGATGGTTCAGAGGTTTTTTGGGGGGTGCCTGAGTGGGAATGGGGATTAATTTAAAAATAATTAAGGTCAATATCCCCAAAAGAGACTTATTTTAGGTACTCTGAGCGCCACCTACTTCAATGGAGCTAGGAGCTCAACCAATACTCACCAGCTGAGGATCTGGCCCTGCATGTTTCATTCTAGAGCTGATCAAAAATAATTTTCCAATGGAATAGTGTTCTGTTGGAAAAGGTTGGTTCAACAAAACTGAAATGTTTTATGGCAATGTTTCCCAGGAATTTAACTGAAAATTTCAACAAAGGTTTAAGTGCTTTGTTTCAATCAACAAATATATTATATAAGTCAAAATGAAGTGCTTCAATGAGCTGTTTCCATATTTCCAAAAAGAAATTTTTCAGACTGTTTCAGAGGAAATTGACATTTTATTCCAATTTGTAATGAAAGGAAATTTTGAAGTGTTGGAATTTCCTGTAGAATGGAGATTCTAAGTCTTAATCAGCTTTGCTTCATTCAAAGTGTTCCCCCCTGCAGTTTGTGATTTTTAAAAAATGTTCAAATTAGCAGCTGCTTACACAAAAGGGAACACACTTCCTTTTGAACTTTATGACCTTCATAGTTTAGACATTGCCACCAGCTTATCCTATGAAAGATTCTGAAACTGGTCCTTACATAGAACTTTAGTGCAAAACCACGTATTATGAAGTGTTGAGTTCATGGTGTATGTGACTAGCTAGATTCCATTTTTTTAACGCTGGGCGTTGTTTTTGTGGATACAGACTAACACGGCTACCCCCCGATTAGTGTATAGAGTAATCCCACAGATATCCTACCAGTGTGGTTACACCCAGATGTCCCTTGAGATGCAAGACCTTTAATAACCTGGTGTCAACATAAGCAAGAGATTTAATGCACAACTAGGACATTTGATCAAATTACAAGCTTCCTATTGCTCAGTTGAGAACCCTCCAGAGATAACAAATATGAACATAAAGCACCTATCATCTCAGCAGTTTATAAATGTTGAACCTCAATATCCTTATGAGTTAAGAACATAGAAGTTAAGTGACTTGCTGTTGTGTAACAGAAAACTAACCTAGGTGCAGGAATTAAAAAAAAACCAAAAAAACAAAAAAACCCAGGAATCATAGCTCATTTCCCTACTGTAACAGCTCTACTAATAGTCTCTCCCTTAAAAAGATCATGTGTTCTACGACAAGCCAAAATACTACATCCTACACTGCTACTGAAGGATATTGTAGGCTTTTATTAATAAATAGCTTGCCCAATTGAGAAATCACATGTTACCTATCAGCTGACACATGCGATGAATTCCTTACACTTCATTAAGTAGCACACGAGCAGGCATTAAGAGCTCTGGCACCATTTAAGGGAAAGTAAATCTATTTTGGGGTTTATACAGAAGCCGGATGTATAAGTGTTGCATTTTTCTGCACAAAGCAAGCAGCATATGCTGTACATATCATGCCACACTGCGACAAGGAAGATTTTAACACCACTATTCTGGTGAGAACTCATGTATTTCATGGGAGGATGCAAACAGCAGGAAGTTTGTCAGAGGGATGTTACACTCAAAAGAAGTTTTAACATTAAAAAAAACCAGGGGCAACCTCTTTCCAGATTGAAAAAATATATAGGATAAGAACCCAATATGTATCCCTCTTTAAAGATTATTCAGGCATCTGACACAAGGAGGTAAGGCAAATGCCAGAAAGTGAACCATTGATAACTACTCTGAGTAGTCTTTCAAACAGCTGTGCACTCACCTTATAGTAATTTCATCTAGAACACGTCTCCCTAGTTTACTAATGTCAACATGGGACTGTGTCAAAACCCTTAACAAAAATCAAGATATATCACTCCTACTGCTCCCCATCCTCTATCCACTATGCCTGTAACCCTGCCAAAAGGAGGAAATTAGGTTGATCTGGCATAACTTACTCTTGACAAAACCATATTAGCTATTCCTTATAACCCTATTATCCTCTAGATGTTTACAAACTGATTGATGAATAATGTGTTCTAGCATCTTTCCAGATATCAAAGTTACATTGACTGGTCTATAATTCCGCAAGTCCCCTCCCCTGCCCCCTTTTCAAGATAGGTACATTTGCCCTTCTCCAGTTCTCTGGGATCTCACCCATCCTCCATGAGTTCTTAAAGATCATCACTGACAGTTCTGAGATTGTTCAACTAGTTCCTTAAGTACCCCAGGGTGAATTTGATCAGGCCCTGCTCACTTGAATAAATCTAATTTATCTAAATATTTTTTAACCATTCTTTCCTTATTTGGACTTGCATTCCTTCCCCCTTGATGATAACTTTAATTGTGTTAAGTACCTGGTCACAACTTACCTTTTCAGTGAAGAATGAAGCAAAACCGGCATTAAACACCTCAGCCTTTTTGATGTCATCTTTTATTAGCTAGTGGAAGACCTACACTTTCCCCATTAAGAATATGGGCATCAGCAATTTACTTCAAACAATTCTACCCCCTTTCCAGCAGAATGTTACACATCAGTACTGTATGTACTTTATACAATGTACTCTTCAATCCTGTGAAGCTACTGTTTTATGGTTTTGACTAGCTCTGCTACTTAGTTTAAAAAAATCATTGTCCAACCAACCGATTTAAAGGAGTGGCTTTTGGTTTATGCTGAAATGATTTATTCACATTGATAGAAACCATTTCCAGCACAATAATCTTAAAATATCAAAAGAGTGAGAAAAATAAGCCAAAAGAAAAACTGCTCCTAGAAATCTTGTTTGAAATACGGAACCATCTGACAGCGTGGCATTTTTTAACTGGGTTTCTACGTGCCACTGCAAGCCACTTTGGCCAAACATGAAGCAATACAGTATTCTCCATATTCTCTTTACTCCAAGTTGATAAGAAAGTTACCTGCAATCTGTACTGAGCCATCTTCTCCAAGAAGAATGTTCCCTGCTTTCACATCCCTGCAGAAAATAAAGCAACAATAAGTGTTACTTATTAAGCAAAGCTACTACAAATTATTTCCCCCCACACACATGACACAGGATTGGAATGTGGGTTTGGCTGGGAGAGGGGATGTGTAAGGGCCCTGAAAGTCTCTTTATCCTTCATGACTTCTTCAGGAGCAGCGCCTCTCGTCCTTCTGGAGAAGTCCTGAAAGTGGCAGCAGCTCAGGTGTAGATCAGTTCCAGCGCTGAACTCCATGTGCTCACTCCCAAGTTAATGTTTGCAAAGCTCTTCCAAACACCTGCATGGGCTATTTGCTTGACCCCCCACAAAAAAGCACATATCAGAACAAAATTAGACAAAGACTGCCCATGGATAAGGATTCTAAATACACTTTTAGTAACAGTAAACTGGAGTTGACAGCATCATTTTGAAGAATATCTGAACAACTATTTAACATCCTGCCAATTGTGAATCTGTTTCGAGCAGTGGCCATCTTGAGACATGTATTTACATCAGTAGTGCCAGAGCTAAGTAGAGTGACTAGATTCCAATCTGCCTTAATCTAAGAACTTTAAGGCATATTCAGGGATCACTAATATATTAACATTAATTACTATGGTGCATGTTAAGCCAATTTTATAGCTGAATGGGATTCACATTTATTTAGAGGCATTGTGCAGTATCAGTGACAAAAAATAAAACTTCTATGAAAGTAGTATACCACCAGTGTTTACTGAACATCCTCAATACACTAATACAATAGCTTCCCATATATTACAAGCCTGAAATATGTTTGCGATAAACACTTAGTTGCCTACCACTGACGTACACTGAATACTAGAAAAATTGTAATATTATAGCATGTAAGTGTGACTTGTTGAAAAAGGTCTTTGGGACGTGAATTACTTACTTGTAAAGGCTGCTGAATGCACAGGCTTGGAAAATCAAGTGTTCTAGTTACAGAGCAGGGACAACACAAGGCTGCTACAGTACAAAGATCTGCCACTATGTGACTAAACTCAGACTTGAATAATCCATGGAGAGAACCCATCCAATTTTCAGTGTCTGCTGAGACTGCCAATAAGGGGGCTACATGCATTGTGGTGTAGCTGTGCTGGCCTCAGGATATTAGAGAGACAAGGTGGGTGAAGTAATATCTTTTATTGGACCACCTTCTGCTGGTGAGAGAGAAGCTTTCAAGCTATGGAGAGCTCTTCTTTAGATCTGGGAAAGGTACTCAGTCACAGCTAAGTACAAGGTGGAACAGATTGTTTAGCATAAACAAAACCATAACTTTGCTAGACACTAAAATCATGGACTGAGTAGACACACTGGTTTTATGGCTTATTACAACAATCTATAACCCTCTAACAACCCACCCCCAGCTGTCTCCTCCCACCACACACACACACTTCCCTTCCCACTATGACTGGAGAGGTGCTAACCAGCCACTTCACCTTGAACGGTCTCTTACAACGTATTGACTCTTACCTCTCACCTACCCTGTCTCTCTAATAAGGGACTAGAGAGACAAGCTGGGTGAGGTCATATCTTTTATTGAACCAACTTCTGTTGCTTAGACACAAGCTTTCAAACTACACAGAGCTCTTCTTCAGGTCTGGAAAAGGTACTGAGTGTCACAGCTAAACAAAAGCTTATTTAGCATAAATAGTTAATGCATATTAATAGAACACTTGACCTTGAAAACTCATCTCTTTCACCAACAGAGGTTGGTCCAATAAAAGATTACTTCACCCACCTTGTCCCTCTAATATCCTAGGACCAACACAACTACAACACAACAAACAATAAGGGGGGTGTCATTTATAAATAGGACAACTGTCCACTACAAGCTAGACAGACCATCGACTCATTTCACCCAGGTCAAAGATCTAAGTTTGTTTGTGTGCACACACACACATCCAAAGCTATTATCAAAAAGGAAACCAGTTTTCATAGTGAAGATGGACATTACTTAGGTACTTTTTCCTATAATTAAGTCTCCACACAACGTAGTCAAGAAAGCAGTATCTTGCAAACAGATCAGCTTCTATATGCTATAGATTTTAAGGCCTCATTTTACAAACCTACGTTTATACACTTCCATTAATTCCAAAAAGTATCACAGCACTTTTGGGCAAGGGGGGGAGGGGGCAACAATGGGTTAACAACCACGTTAAAAATATAGCTGTCATTTCCTCCCCCAAT
Organism: Eretmochelys imbricata; assembly: GCF_965152235.1. Taxonomy (NCBI): domain Eukaryota; kingdom Metazoa; phylum Chordata; order Testudines; family Cheloniidae; genus Eretmochelys; species Eretmochelys imbricata. The sequence goes on from NC_135573.1 coordinate 257,208,903, forward strand.
CCCTTCTTGTAATATTGCAGTAAGAGGACAATATTTAAAATCCCAGTACAATTAGCAGTTGAGAGAGTTGTTTACTCTTTTCTGTTTTTAAAGCAGTAAGAAATGAAGCCTTTCCTGCATTCTGTCACAGGCAAGCCCTCTTGGTGCATATGAGAATGGATTCCACCAGGATTCTGTCCCTAACAACACCTGTAGCTGGGAAAGTTTAGAAGGTGCTAAAGGCTGGACTGCAAATGCCACCAGTTCGCTAGCTACGGATATAGCCTTTGTTCAGCAAGAAATATGTGCTAGATGTATGCAAAACCAGCTCTAGAAATCCATCCTGGCACTTATCCATGCAGAGGTTGCTCAGTGAAGCCCTCTGGATAACTGGCAGAACAAGTCACTTCCTACAGCAAGTTCTCCAAGCCATTTTCTTCTGGCTGCCCCTTTGTCTCCCCCAAGACATACTGATTTACAAGTTGCAGCTCAAAATGGTGTGGGGGACGGGTAGGGGGGAGAAGGGGAGGGCTGTGTTAGAGAAGAACAGAACGGCATGCATGGAGGGTGGCTGTTGGGGTCCTTGCCTCTCTATGTGGCTGGACCCACCTAATACAGGAAGAACTGGTACTGAATGGCTCTTTTAATTTACTAAGAATCCAGCACTGTATATGAGAGTAGTTTTCAAGGTAAGACTGGTCTATCATTGGCCTGTGCAATGGTACAAAGCCTTTCATAATTCACCCTATGGCTATGCTATATCACAGCTGGTTAACCCACTAAGTGGAATTTGCTGTATATTCAATCAAGTACTAGAGTTAAAACTTGGCTGACATTTACAAAGCAGAGTCAGCGAACGGAGAAATGTTAACTGTCATGCACTGTGTTATATAGAAACCAGTTACATTTCCATTTACACAAACAATTGGGTAACAAGCTCCATGCAGACTCAGAGAATGCCAGACTGCCCCACCCTTGCCAGGGTATGTTGTTGAATAATACTGGGGCATCAAGAGAGTTAAGGCAGGCATTTAGAATACATCTAGTAAACACATCAGCAGAAAAGTCCTTCTATTCCTTGAATCCCCTAAGTTCTTGTTAAGATGTCTATTAAAATAGTGCTCTCTGCTAGCTCAAAAAAAAAAAAAAAAAAAAAAAAAGACCCGTTTTACTGGGGGTTTTAATTGTAAACAACCTATAGTCACTGCCAAAAATGAGAACTATATCACAGTTTGATGTGGCATTTCGTCTCCATAACAAATGTTCTAAGAAGGCTATTACTCATAGTGTGGTATACACTCCACCCCAATAGCAGCAAAATGGTTCAGAGGCAAACAATTATTTCGACATGCTTCCATTTTGGTTTTACTGTACCAGAGAGGCAGGTTCCAACCTTTCCATCATCTTCACCACTGTACATAAAGAGGAAGCTCACTGAAACATCTTCAGAGCTATTATATCATGGCCTTCATGCAGCACTGGAATTTCTGAGATTAATTTGTTGTAATAAGCCATAAATCCAGTGTGTCTACTCAGTCCATTATTTTAGTGTCTAGCGAAGTTATGAATTTGTTTATGCTAAACGATCTGTTCCACCTTGTATTTAGCTGTGACACTTTAAGGCTTCCTTAACGTTAGTGACAAGAAAACAAATGAAAAACAACTTAAAAGTGCTTCCCATTTATAAGCATCTCATGGGTTGAATAAACTCACAAGCTGAACCGTGAGTGGTTTATTTGCCCAGAAGATGATTACCAAGTATAAGAATTTGAAGGTACTTCCTAATAAGACGGTAATAACTATACCCTGGGTTAATACATTCCTCAATATTTATCTGAGTTACTCAGCCCAAGGTATGGTCATTATCCTGGAAAGAAAAAACCTGTAAATGAAGTTACAAAACCTTAAGTGAGCAACATGTGGTTGTGAAACAGGGGAAAGAACAGGAATAGGCCAGCCACTGCTGGGGCAAGCACTCAATGATACTCCTTTGCCTGGGTCCACAGCTGGGTAGGGCTGACTGGATAGATAGCAAGGGCTGACTGGATGGATAGCAAGGGTGACTCCTCGGATGACTGAAGTACAACCCAACCTTCGACTCAGACGACGAGCCTTCCTCCAGGGACCATGGAGGTATGGTTCCCACCGGAGCTGGGGCAGAGACACTTGCGCGTGGGCCAGGGATGGTACCATGGGGCCTGGACCTGGATAGCAGTGAGGGGCTACCTGCTTCATCCTGTCCAATGGCACCGACGCCAGACTCTGGTACTGCTGGTGACGACGGTACCGAGAGCGCCCGCAGATCTCCGGCCGCAGCGAACGCCTCCACAGTGGACAGCTCTGCAAGAGCACTGGCATCGCGCTGTCCCTTCAGCGTCTACTGCTCATCTAGGACCAGCCTCAACGGTATCTGCGAACGGGCCAGAGGCAATGATGCCACCTGCAATGCTGAGGCAGAGAAGCAGCGTGACTTCAGCCAGGCATGGAATGCAGAGCAGGGTGCAACCTTCGGAGCAGGCTTCCTCTTGGCCAGATGCTTTTCTCAGCACCAGGGATGGCAAATGGTGCAGGGGCCCCCGTACGACAGGACGAGCACTCCGCACGGATGCTGAGATACCACGAGCCGAGTCTGACTGGAAGGTCTGAGAGCTGCTTTCATCAAGAGGAACTTTAACTTGACCTCCCAGTCCTCCTTCATATGGGGTTTAAACTTGCAGTACAACTATACAGCGATGCCCAACGTGAGCCTCACCCAAGCACATCAGACAACAAAAAATGCAGGTCGCTCAAAGGCATAGCTTTGTTGCCGGAGGCACAGGGCTTGAAGCCCAGTGACCAAGGCATGCCTCAGCACTGGAAACAGACGGAACTCTGCTGACAGAGAAGCATTAACTAAACTAACAACTATTTACACTCTCACTACACACAATATGAGGAAATGAAGAAAACAAAGACCACTGGGAACAGCTTGCCGCAGCAAGGAAAGCTGTCCCAGCAACTGTCATAGGCGATAAGAAGGAATGAGGGGGCGCCGGATCGGCTAGGCACCTTATACCAGCGCTATGAGGGCACAGCACCAGGGGGTGCCGGAGACATCCCAATGGGTATCGCTGAGGGGAAAATTTCCGGCAACTGTGCTCGGGGTGCACACACCTACAGTGGAATAGACATGTGCAAGCACTTAAAGAGCTTATACATAGAAAGTGTGTTATAAACACACATAGTGATGTAACAGAAAAGCTACGGGGAAAAAGGATTCTTCACTTGCAGCACAACAAGTTATACAAGCCAATCAAATGCTTGGCTTCTTGGCCCCTTCCCCATTCCCACAGACCACAATAGGTAGAGATGAATCAGACCTATCACAAGAAATAATCAAGCCCATCCTCCCTGCAAAAGCAGGTTCTAATCCCAATAGAGGACATACAAGATATTAATATGAAACTAAGGCTTATTTTAGCTGAAATGTATCACTTTTCAGTGGATCCATGCTGTGTTGTGCAATTTTCTTTTCTCATACTACACTGAGAGTGAGGTTAGTGCCACAGTTGACTTTTTATTAAATGTTTTAAGTACACACTTCCAGCACAACAGACTTTTCCATCTATCCTTAGTACATAGAATAGGCAGAGGTTATGGACATTTGAAAAAATAAAATGGAAAGCAGCTGCTCATACTTTGTACAAAATCAGGTACCAACAGCTGCCCCAGCACATCTTACGCCTAACAAGGATCTCTAGTCTCAAACTTCTACCTACAAAAGGGAAAAAGTACCAAACGAATCAGTTCTAGCCCAACTAGATTATATAGATTATATTATTATATTATATTATAATTTAAAATATGCCCGAAAAGCCAGACTACACCATCTCAGGATTATTTGAGTCACTATAAGACATACTGAATTGCTCATGTAGTGAAAAAAAAAGTTGCAGAAACTGTATTATAATAATTCACTCTGTGAATGCTGCTGTGTCTGTCAAGCATAGAAGGTGATGCACCGAATGGTCTAATAGTGTCTGCATCAGGAATTCTAGACTAGAATGACTGCCTGGTCTCAAAGGATATATAAAAAGCTGGGGCAATGGGGGGAGGAGAGACAGGTTGCAATTCTACAGTTCAGGATCTTGCTACAATTCCTGCTGTTTTCTACAGAATCTTATTACTCGCTTTTAAAAGTTTATTTTTCTTCCATGCCACCACTAGCTAGTGGCTAATGCAAGGGACTGGGAGCCCGGAAGCATGGTTTCTATTCCCAGCTCTGAGACCAAGTAGCTGTATGACCTTGGGCAAGTCACAAATCCTTAGTGCTCCAGCTATAAAACAGGGTAAGTTACCTCACAGGGATATTGTGAAGCATAACAGATTAGTGTGAAAAGTGGTGTGTGATGCAAGGACAGAAGACCTATAATTAAGGCTGCAAGCCTGTCATGGAAGTCACAGATTCCATGACTTTCCAGGACCTCCGTGACTTCTGCAGTGGCTAGTGCGGCTGGCTCGGGGCCGCCTGAGCAGCTCAGACGGCGCCTGGGCCAGCCACACAGACTGCTGCTGGGGAAGCGTCGGGCCACCACACCCCTCCCCAGCAGCAGCAGGAGTTTGTGTGTGGGAGGGGGCTCAGGGCTGAGGCAGGGAGTTGGGGTGCAGGAAGAGGTGAGAGTTCTGGGCAGCGCTTACCTCGGGGATGGGGAAGGTTCCCCGGAAGCAGCAACATGTCCCTCCCTTCGTTCCTAGGCAGAGACACGGCCAGGCGGCTCTGCGTGCAGCCTTCACCTGCAGGCACTGCTCCACAAGCTCCCACTGGCCATGGTTCCAGGCCAATGGGAGCTGCGGAGCGGGTGCTCAGGGCGGGGGCAGCATGCAGAGACCCCCTGGCTGTACCTCCACCTAGGAGCTGCAGGCACATGCCGGCCACTTCCGGGACCTGGGTAGGGAGCCTGCCAACCCCCTTGCCCCTGGGCCGCCCCCTGCCCCAGGGCACCCAAGTTTTAGTCAGGGGTATGGAGTACAGGCCACGGCCATGAATTTTTGTTTACAGGCCATGACCTATCCATGATTTTTATTTAAAATACCCGAGACTAAAACATAGCCTTACCTATAATTGACATTTGGCGAGAAACAGAGGAGAAGGGGAGAGGGAGACATGCTTCCACCATCACACCCTACTGGAATAATCAGGCTACTTAAAATGAAAATTTGACTGATACTCTCCCTGCCACCCTGCCCAGGTGTTCCTGAAAGCTGAGTTTCCATGTCACAGTCCAGAAGCTAGAAATAGACTGGGAAATTCTCCTGTGTTCATCCACTGAATTCTTGGATTTCCTCATCTCATTTCCTCTATAGCAATTGCAATAGAGGGCGAGCACAAAGCTCCTTTAACAGCTGCTACAAGCTGTTACATAAATCAATGAGAGGGCATACTGTGGAGTCACAAGGTCTGCTTCATATCTCTAGGGAGCCAAATAATTTTGCAATGCCCAGTCTCAGGCACTAGTAATAGAGGAGAGATTCCAGGTTTGAGCTTGGTGTGCATTTCAAAACCTAGTGTCAGATTTAGGTTATGTAAATGGCTGGATATACTTGCCGATGTGGCAATGCTGATATATACACTACAGGGCTCCAATTCTTATATATGCTCATTTAAAACACAGTCCTAACTCACGTGTCTGTTTATCTGTGAAAATTGAGGGACAGAAGCAGGAGGTGGCACTTCCAGCTTTTGGGGAAGGAGGTTGAGAACTGGGAAGTAGCTCTCAGGCCAGGCCAAAGTAGTGAGAGGGGAAGGAAGTTCCCTTGATTTATAATTAAATTGGGTGTTTACACATGTAAAGGGACCTTTAAAATGGAAACAGTCATCCTTTGAGCCACTGATCTTAAATCAGTGTGGCTTACGAGGGTTCCATTGCACATTACATTTCTCACTCTGGTACAACAATCAGACTCACTGACTGCTAAATGTTCTCTCTGGTATGTATAAAGCATTACAATATTTCTGTTTTTAATAGAAGAGGGGCTACAACGTGGCCTAGTATACATTTACTCCTTCTATCCAAAACCATTTCTGTTGCAGGCTTGCAAAATTTAAAGTATATATTACTAAACAAATATCGTAAGTGGCCTATTTCTAATGCTTTAACTGAATTCTGTAATGGATGGAATAAAAATACAAACACCATTTTCCCCATCCTGGAAACCCTATAGTCCAGTAAATATAGAGCCTGGAAAGATTATTAGCCTGGAATAATTCAGGAACTTCACTGATTTTGGGTTTAAGGGATCTCCAATTAAGTAACTAAGCTACACTAAGGAGAGAAAATCTGTTTCTTTGTGACGAAACATAGGTATTATCCACCTTAAAATGGTCTTTGAAGTGGTTGATTCACTGTAGACTTGCTGCACTGTAAATGGAAATGAGAAGATTGCTTATTGAATCCACCGCTTTATTGACTAGAATGATGTGGGAAGACTCCTCTGTATTGGGTAGCAGTGCTGACAAATCAGAACATGCCTTAAATAAGTCAAATATAAGTTAAATAAATGTCACATGATGACATTCCTGAAGTAAACAATCCCTCCGTTTCTAAAAGTGATTGTGTATTTCACCTGCAATAACTAACAGTTGCTGTGATGCAAGTGGAGGATGGAGATGATCCACTCAGGGTCTCTCCCAACCCCAGATAATTCTAACAACTCAAGAATTGCTAAAAACAACACTAGCTTCATATGTTACAGAGTAATCTTTCTACAGATCCCTGAATTCCAAGCCACAATCAGAGCTGAACCCACACAGCAAGTGTGAAAGTTTTCTTGGTTATTATTTCATGCTATATTTTTCTCCATTCATTACTAAGTAGCTTGATTTACCAAGTACTGAGGAGGAAATTCAAACAAGCTTTCTTGCTTTTAAATTTCCCAGCAACAGAAATGACTAAAAAGAACAAAGGAAAGGAGAATCAGTAAGATTAAGATCTTTCATATCTCCTTGAAAGCATCACTCTCAGGCTCATGACAAAGGTCTGAAGTGAAGAACAAAAAAAAAAAAACAGTGTAGAGTTCATTTCCTAAACACAATAAAATGCTTTGATAAATCCAGCACTTACAGTAACGGTGAAGCACGTGACACTTAGGTCAGGGATCACAATGGAAAGGTAAACAGCACTGAAAGTGGTCAGAGCCTGAAGTACCAAAGTGAGATTTATACTGAATAGATCCTCTAGGTTTTACAAATTGCATACACACAGTGGTATCTGATCATCCCTCTTCCTTACATGCTTTTATCAGCAGTGACAATTAATGTCATCAATCGTTAGCCTTCAGAGCGATCATCACTTCCCTTGAAGTGGATAAGGGCACTCTTCACAGGAACTATTGTTTCTGGCTGTTTGCAGCCTCAGGCAAACTGTCTCAGGTTTACCTATGGTTCATATTTGAAGGTTGTCTTTGCGACCATGCAGGTTAGGCACTTTTTACAAATGAATTCCAAGGTGATAAAGTACAAGTTGCAGCCACCAGGACAGAGCACTGGTTTGCTAAGTCACCACAATTTGATCTAAATTGGTTCCTGCTCATAGACACTGATGCAACAGTGCCATGTGCCCTCTTATGCCAGATACTGTGCTAGACACTCTGTGAAGCAAGTTTATTGCTTCCACAGATAAAAAATGCTTGGGATCTGTTCTTCCCTACAATGATTGCTTAAGGCTGTAGACAAAAATTCTCATCATTTTGGATAAAGTTTTCAAATAAAACAGAAATGAGTGACTTATAATGAGCTGTCCCTCATTCTGACTGAGAAAGAAGATGACTAAATCCCATTAGAAGTGTGACAATCCAGTTTTCTGTGAATTTAGAGTCCTTGAAGGGCACCATATTGACAGTACTGGCTACCAGCAACCTGTTTGTCCACAGAACAAATGTTGCTAGAACAACAGCCTTCGCAGGTGGCAAGGTACTTGAGTTTCCATTCCCCTTCAGACACTTGTCTCTTGAGCCCGACTGTGCACCAGTCGCAGTAGATTTCTATATAGGCACACTTTCCTACTGGATTTTGGCATGATACCAGCTCATTTCCCATAAGCTACAGAATGGCCACAGAATAGCAACAGCTTTCAGCTACCACCAACTTGGCCTGGTTTCAAACTGACAATTAGAGATGAAAGGCTCCATATCGTGTTATCAATCCCTTGAGCTATTCAGTTCCGTTTGGGTTTGTCTTTTTTCAAATACACTCACTAAAACAAATTTGTAGTGCTGAAAAAAAAATGTTACACTATTGATATTAAAATAATGAACTAAAGTACTTAGCAGTCTCCATGGCAATTATAAGAATACTGGAATCCAGTTTTGCTGCACCACCTGCCAGCAGACCTGTCAACGCATTACTCAGCTACAAGGAAATCAAGTTGGTATACAGAGTTCTGCCAATACACTTCCAGAGCCACCTCACATTACCACCTACCAGAGCAAGTTTACTGCCATCACCAATAGAGTAGGTATTTGTCCAATTTATTGCAGCTGTATTGACATAGAAAGGTGCAACCTTTGACTACTATTCTCAGCCACAAACCAAATTTTTCAGCTGGGACTTAGTTTAAGTTAGCTGTAATGTAGGCAGGGAAATTAAAAAGTGGATTGTTAACCTCACAGTGTCTCTTTAGCTCCCTCACACATGTGCATGCCCACAACTTCCACTCTGCTTTCTCCCATTCATCTGGCAAGCACCTATTAAGTCTCTTCGATTTCCTTCACTGTGTTTTTCCTCTTCCCTCTTGCCACCCTCCCCAAGTCAGGAGACCAAGCCACCTTATTTGGTGTGAGTATCAGGAACTGTGTTTCTTCTTCACAACATTCAGTTGGGCATCACGGCACTCTCCCCTAAAAGACTGACAATTTGGAAGAGGTGGAATATTTTCTAGATAAATGATTGCTCTGCATCATTGTACAAGCAGCTTCAACTAAGAACACCACAGGTGCTGCCTCTTCTGGTAAAGATGGGCCAGCAAGTGAATGCCTAAATGTACTGCTGCCTGTTTTCGATGCAAGGCCAGTATTTTCAATATATATAATTTTTAGTCACTTACTGAACCTTTTCATATTTGGAAAACACTATTTGACTAAAGAATTCTGTGATCCTGAAGAGTCTTACTTTACACATGAGTATTTGTGATTTATCATTTCACCTGGGTTGAAATTTCAGTTACACAACAGCTAATCATGAACAGAAAAATAAGCTCAATTAAAATAGGGAGAAAGACAGACCTTGAAGCAATTAATCAGCATGATTCATTTGTCAGGTTGCCATAAAAATTATCACCTGAAAAAGTGCTAACCTTAACTTTGACTAATTCATTGTAAGTTCAGTAATTTCAAAAGCTTTTTGGTTACTTTTGCTTTAGTTACATATTGCATGGAGTCATCCATCAAACTCCCGGACATCTGATAATTCCTGATCAAATACACAGAAGAATCAGAGTCCAAATCATGAGAGGTGCAAAATATCTACCATCATCCTGCCATAGTCAATCATGACAGCATTATCTGGGAGTGACCTGTCAGCTTAGTCATAAAATGGGCTTGTCTCACTTGTTTGACTTCTGTGGAAACGTCATCAGGTGCAATCCTGAAGCCGTGCTCATGAAAGCAAACCCATGGACATCAGATTGCTCACACAACGGCTGCAAGATTTGGTCCTTAATCTTTAGCACACTAGCTAGTTCTCAGGTGTTTAATACTTTAGACACTGGCTAGATTCCTAGTATTTCAGATAGTCACTGGAGTCACTGTGCTAGGAAGGGAGGATTGGCTTCTGGTTATGGAGGTCAGATGAGTAGCATGAGGCCAAACAGTGGATGTATGCAGTAAAACATGGCCAAGTGCAGATGAGTGTATAACATAAGGCTGTCTGTTTCTAGCTCTGGGGTACTG